>NC_046223.1:5040367-5340367 GCF_009819885.2 Catharus ustulatus | reverse complement strand
CATTGCACTATCTCTGATGATCTGAACAGAGTTTATGTAATTTCATCACCCAAGATAACCTGTAAGTATTTTTCAGGGAAGCAAGAAATTTGAAAGATGGATAGAATTCTATTCATTTTTTCTTTGTACTCTAAATCAAAAGGTATAGAAACACATGCTTTTGAGTAGTTAATAAGCAAAAAAAACCCCCAAAACATAAAGCTCCAGGCTTCATCTACTGATATGCTAATTCTGGAAATAAAAAAGAGCAGTGAAACTCTCTGTAAATGGAAATCGCAGAATGCCTAACAACAATACCCTTGCCAGAACGCTGAGAACCATTTCTTATCTCAGCAAATCCTTCCAGCCTTGACTGTCATATTAGCCAGTTTTATTCTTCATTGCTTGTCTTTGATCATCTGCTGCATTATCCCATGAGAGAAAGTTCTGCCCATTTGCCTGTGAGCGACTCGCGGTGTTTAATGAGTATCTGCACATTCTATCAAGGCTTTAGAAGCACTTCTGCTTGGATAAATTGAGCAATTCTTTCATTAGCTTCATGTATGCAGACTTGCTGTTCCCCTCAAAGACAATAAGGTAATGAGTACGGTTTTTTGGGAGTTTTTTTTGGTGGGTGGACTTGCACATTACTTTTTTTTTAAGGATATTTTTTTACCAGTGTTTTCATTTCAGCTGAAGACCTCATTTATTCTGGTTTCTGCATTATGGTGTAATGCTACCTCTGTCAAGCCTCTTTCCAAAGAGGTGGTGAAAGATTACATTTGGAAACACCAGTGTGTAAGGTATTAAAATAAAAGGTGTCTTATTTATTGTTACATCTGACAAATTGTTCATCAACTACGTCCCAAAAGTGGCTAGTAGCGTTTCTTGGCACTGTCTACCTTAAAATGGTTTTTGGTCAATCCCTTGCAAGCAGGTGCTTAGAAAATGCTTAATTTATCCAAGTCTCTAATTTTTATTTTTTTTTTAATATACATTAGATGTCATTTTTATTGTTCCTGTTCCTAAAGTTAATGGTGCCAATTGTATATAGGTGCAAAATTGACCTAAAGGACAGCAGTGTAAGCATATACTGGGTAACCTCTTGTCCATTGCATTTTATGTTGAATAATAATTTACTTTCTTTTTTATGTTTCTTTTTGACTGTCTCAATATTAAGTTCCTCAGTACCTATCAGATGTTTCAAATACAGTTAAAGATGTCGGTTTATAAGATGTTCCAAATATAGTTAATGATGTCTGCTTGTGACAGCATTGCTATTTCCTCAAAAAATAATTTGTTATCATGGAACACTATAAATTCAAGTATCCTTAACGTTAAGGACCTTAATAATTAGGAAGAGGAGAAATCTGACCACTGAGAAATGTTTCTCAAGGCTGTAAAATAAAGTCACACAATGGAGCACTACAGGCCTGATTTACCAAAATATGGGTATTGGTCTAATACCGATACTCAACTGTGATGGACAAAAGACTCTCTAACAATTTAAAGTTAGAAAGTGAATTTTTATTCAGCGCTGGGCAGCAGCGTGGGGTAGCCCCCTAATATGCACTGCAAAATTACAGGTGGTCACAGAGTCTATTTATTGACAAAAGGTTCAAACAAATACATATTCATAATTCCAGCCCCTCCCACCCCTGCTTCCTATGGTAATTAGCTTGAATAACTATTAAGCATGCGTGGTTGGCTTCTTGAATTAAGTCTGGGGTCATTTTTGTGGGGAGGGGTCTTAAAAGGAGGAAGCAAGGCGAGTCTTCCTCATCCTGACCTTTTCTATTAATGACAATACAAATGGGGCAACTCCAGTTTTGCGAAGAATGACTTTCTGGTTGCAATTGTTTGTGTTCTTTGGACCTACCTACTAGTTTCATCCTTTCCCATTGCAAGCATAGCTAAGCAAACATAAATTGACAGGCAATCAATTATTTAAGTTTCAGGTAACTATCTCAAGCCCAGTTTCTTTTAACTTTTAACTAAAATCCTAATTTCTTTAAGATTAGTGTTTCAGGCCCCATGAGCCAGCTGGTTCCTGGGAATAGCTGGAGATCTTTATTTGCCCAACGAGAAATGGGAATCCTTAGAAAGATTAACTATTTATTTTTATTTCCTTTGTCAGGGAACTTTATTTTCATGCAAAGATTTAAGTTACTTTTTGTTATTATGGAGTGTTTTGAAAACAAATAACCCTTGAAGATAATTTTTTTTGTACTCTAAAAGAGTTTTGGAATAAACCTGTGGACTGTTTAAGGTTTTCAATTAAAATTAAAACTGGAAGGTTCTTTTGATATTGGCAGACTGGTTGGGACAGAGACCATGTCTTTGCTCTGCCTGTCTCGATTGCGTTGGAAATTCATTTACATGTCAGTTCTGTGTACAGAGAGCTTGTGTTTGAAAGAATATTCCTCGCCTTTAATGAGGACTTAAGGGTAAACTTACTGGTTTTGCAGCAGATAAGGTGGATTAGTATTTCCTCCCTGTGCATCTTTTAGCCCTGCTTCTTTCTTAATAATCATGGAAAACAAATGGGAAAGTGTACCATGGCTTTAAGTATTAGAGGACATGACACAAAACTTGCTCAAGTTTTTTTTCATTACTCCAGTGGAAACTTGTTGTACATGTGTACTGGAGAAAGGATGTTCTCTAGATATGGCAGCTGCTCCTTAGGGGTTTCATAGCTCACACAGTGCTTGGTTAACAGAGCAAAGCTTCAGAAACCAAAAACACATGGCAGATGATTTCCCAGCGTGGAGGGGCTGACAGGCTGCCTCCCGTCTTTTTCTCCCACCTCAAAGGTAAAAGAAAGGGAAAGATGAAGTCTTAAGAGAGCAGGAGGAAGATGGAGTAAACTTCTAGAAAATCCATTTTTTTCCAGTTTCTGGAAGTAGAAGTTTGGAATAATATAACTCAAGGCTTAATAGGTAATGATAGCTAAAGAGGAATTATTTAACTCATGGAATAGATGCCTTAATTTTGAATTGAAGATATTTTCTCTCTGAGAGCTGGAAGTATAAGAGAGCTCTGTTGATCTGCAGGAAGTATCTGAGAAAGGGAGGAAAGTTTGGGCAACAGCACTGGAGCAAGGGGCAGGACTGGGACTGGCAGATGTGTGTCACTGTGGAAATGTGAGAAACGAAATGATAAGAAGGTAATTTACTGGTTTTGCAACTCAATTGTAGATTGTAAATGTGCCTCTTAGGCAAAGGAGGTGTGTGCGTGGACCACCGATATAAGATCAAAATTTATTGTTAAAGATTGCAGTGTTCAACCTACAGGGAAATCTGACAGCCAGAACTTTCCTGGACTATGACTGAAGTGCTGCAGTGCTGTGAATCTACTGAGGTATTTGTGCTCGTTTCAGGGCTGGACCCCTTGTGCTCTTCTCAGTATTAACTTGTGTAGGTGAATTTACTGTCATCTAGCCAGTTACCTGTTGGAATGTGCCCAAAGCATAGGAAATATTTGTTAGTGTTGGCAACAAAAAAGCTAATCAAACAAAACTCTTCCACTCGAACTCAAAACTTTATTACTGCTCGAGATACAGAAAGGAAAAGGAGTTAGTTCAGTAATTGAAGGACGGAGCTCATAATTCAGAAAATCCAGTTGTCAAACACTCAATAATAAATTTAAAATCCTATTTTAAGTGTCAATTCATTGGCTCTCCTTCAATTTTGTGATACAGCTTAACCCCTATCTCATGAAAAGATATTTGCTAAATGTATTCTGGGTCATTTGGATACTGTTGTATGGTACAGCTGTAAATGTTTCTCCCTTCAAACTGCTTGGGCTCTGTGTGACAGCCCCTCCAGTTTTGCAACACAGTAGATCAGACGTGTCAAATCACTTCCAAGATAAAAGTAGTTTGAATGTGTTCATGATCGTTTAAAAGGCATATATAGATCTTTGTTAATTCCTTGACCAACAAAAGAATTATATAAATACTGATGTAGCACAGTACTTTTTAATGAAATGGAAAAGGTATTCAACTATTAGTGCAGCAAGGGTTAATCAAACCTCTTTCATTACCCATGGTCCAAGTTCCATTATTAACTTGGCACAACTTAAGCTTTATAAAATAATGTCAATATGCTGCTCAACAAACTTTATTTATAATCATCTCATCCTAATACTGCTCTTTACTTGTAATTAGTACAAATAGAAAATTATGTGGTGCTAGTCGCTCTCAAATTCATTTAAAGAACGAGAAATCATTTTCAAAAATCTATAAACAGATCTTCTAATAAGACATCCTTAGAAGAGAATTTTACTGATGACATTTCAGGCTGTTACCGCAACAATTCCATAATTAAGTTATTAAAAAAAAGAAAATTATTTTTGATTTCCAAATAAATACAATGGCATAAATAAAACCTGAAGCTAGTGGTGCTGGGTACAAAATTTTCCTTCCTGCTGAAGATGCACATCAGTCTCAGATTCCAGATCCATGCTAGCAAGAGAGGATTATTGATTTCAGTTGCCCTTAATCAGGCTGGTCAGCACAGGGTGTTTGTGTCCAGTAATTCAAGGCGGGATTTAACACAGAACATTGCCTACTCTGCTTTAACAGTCATGTGAACATATTTGATGAACTCTAAGAGTAAAACTGGGTGATGCAGCCTGCTGGATTTTCTGAATTGACTTGGGGAACTTCAGTTTGCCCCCATTAGCCTAAAAATGCAGAGGCATTTCAATTCCTGGAAGTCTGTGATGTTTGCTGTGATGTTTGGGGCAGCCCTGATGGAATCCATATAAAGGATGATAAAAAGGAACAGTACAAAGCAGTAACAATTGGAGAGATTTAATGGAATTAGGCTTCATTTCACTCATTTGCATGAAGTGATTCTCAAGACTGTCTGAAGAGCAGGTGACAGGCAGACAGCTAGGGATTGCATCATCATCTTCTTCATGACTTCTCCATAAAAGTTCTAATTTCCAGAAACCCTTTATTAATATGAGAGCATCTTTCCAGAGCCACAACACCATGGAAAAGTTATCTCAGAACAGCTGGACAAAAAAAATAGCCTGTCCTGGGCTGGGAAGAGGGAAAGGAGCTTAATAATTTTTCAGATATGCAGGATCAGTAGTTAACTGCATAATAAACATAACGAAACCACCCTGACCAGGTGCCTTAACAACTTCACAGCATTTAAGTAGCTATGGGTGAAATCATTGTAGGATGGGTAAAATTCAGCTGAAGACACAAAATTCTACAGATCATTGCTTTGGTTCTCACTATCCATTTCCTACAGCCCATTGTTCCCATGGACATCTTTCTATCCTAACTTGGCAGAGAACCATGTGTTAATATTGTAGTAGTATTACACCCAGTACATAAAACATTAATACTTCTCTTTTTCACAATTGTGTCATTCCCATAAAACTACTGAAAAATCCCTGGGAATGGTTTTAAGGATCTAAGACAAACATCTCAATATTAAGGAAATTGTCCATTACAATGGTCTCATTACTCTGCCAGAGTGACTGTTGTAAGAGCTAGTAAAGATACTTGTAAATTCTTCCTCATGAAAGTCTGTCTTGATTTCTTTCTGTTGCTTCTAAATGATAAAATAAGCTGAGAACAGCAAAATATTTAATTGGGTTACTAATTAAATGTCAGGCATGGGCTGCCTGTTTAAATCCAAGGTTAACTGGCAGTAAGAGCATTTATGACAGATCTCTAGATCCAGTGTCTGGAGAGATAACCTTCTATGGAATACGTTGTTTTGTGGCCTTAAAATGTATTTGTAGGCTTCTTATCACTGTTTTTTTAGTTGATAGTACTACCAAATGCAGGGAATCACATATTTCCTTTCTCAGTAAATGTGCTTTTTAAAATCAGCATATTTAAAAATATAGAGTAATTACTATGCTGAGATTGCAGCTAGTTCAGGAGATTCTTTTTGTTCAGATTCTGTGGAGGAGGAGATTTTGTGTTTTAAAAAGAGATATTAAAATATAATACTGAATTAAAGCCCTGGCCTTTTTTGCATTGGACTCAAGTGAGCTGATTTGCAGTGGTACTTGGGAATTTGTGTTTCATGTGATTGAAGAACCTGACACAATCTAATATATTGCAGAGCACCTTTTTGGCATAGATTAATCCTCATTTTATAGATGGGGAATAGACTACAAAGAGATCAAGGTATGTTGACACTCCCAGTGGGAGTTCAGTCTAGATAAAAGCTTTAGAGGAGTTATTTAGCCCTGGAAGTGTTCAGAGGCTGTGCTTAAATTTCCCTATCCTGGTTTTCATCAAGGTAAATGAACCTTTATACCAGCGTAGCATGCACGTTTCTGAAGAGTTTGAAAATCTCACATTCTCTCATACAGAAGGAAAAAAAGATCTTTTTCTTTCCAGAAAGAATCTGTTTCGAATGTCTTACTTGCATTAAGTAATATTAGATGGAAATATTGATAATTATAAACCATTTGAATACATGTTGAATGCACACTTATAGGTATGCATTCTTTTCTGCATACATATATATGTGTGTGTACCTGAAACTGAGTTTCCTAAAAAAGGTGTTGAATGGCAGATGAGTTTTTTGATATTTTTTAAATAACATTTTTAAGAAGCTTTGAGCCACAGGATTCTGGAGAAGAATTTATAAGCCTCCACCTAATAAAAGTATATTGCAACATAATACTGGAATTTTACTTCAGCAAATATATTTTTAAAACCAGAACAAAACCACCTTACAACTCTTACCTTGTGCTGCATGCTTCATCACCATCATGATGATGGGCAACAAATCCTTGAAGTCCTTGTATTAGCTGGGCAGAATGTTAGTATTAATTGGGGGAGACAGATGAAGTAGTGCCAGAAAACATTCAAAGATGATATTCTTGTAGCCTCAAGGTAAGTTTATTGTAGGCTGACAGCTTTTGGTCTTTATTATGTTAGAATTGTGGCTAGTTTGTCAGTTCATCTATTGTTGATATGAAATGGAGATCAGATGGTCTGTTTGGCAAAGGCAGATGACCTGCTTTGATCAGGATCCCCAGAGATTTCAGTCAAGTCTGGTTTTGTACTTAAACAGAAAATTAGCTCTCCTGAGGAGTTTCTCACTTGTTTCTCGCTTGTTTCTCACTTTGGGAGCTTCTGGTCTACCCTTCCCCTCTTCTGTCAAAAACTCAACTTTGTGATTGAGAATAAAACCTTAATGTTTCATACCAAACCATCTTTTTCCAGTCTTTTCACTTCTTTTGAAATCTCATTTTGAGCAGCAGAGAGTACATTGTGTTTTTCTACGTGCAAAGTTTCTGGCCATCACATTCAAGGTTTTCCTCCTTCTTCTGAGCTGTGAAATCAGCAAGGGAAAAAATTCCCCAGCCCCTTGTAAAGCAAAATACAGATCCATGAAGGCACTTCCAGTATTTTTGAATACTTTGAAATAGATGTGGTTTCATAGTGAAGTGTTAGCTCACTGAAACTGAACTACTTGGATTGCTACTGGGGAGTAAAGCACATTTAAGAGCTTTCTTGGCTTAGGGGCTACTCCTTCATCATGTTCAATTTGCATCCCAGAACCTGTGTGATTAGCAAGCAGCTGCTCCAATGTGTGCCTGAAATGTCCCAAATTCTCAAACATTTTTGCTGCAAAAGGAGAGAAGATGGAAGGATGGCTCCTTATATGAGAAAATTAGTTCTAGCACATAAAGTAGATGTAGGTCATTGCATTGGTCTCCTTGGATGCATAAAATTAGCTGCACCAGGAGTACTTACATGCAACCCTTCTCCAAAAGGAGTGATTTTACCAAACTTCTTTTGTTTCTTTGTCCCAAAAATAATGGAAAATGGGATAAGTCTTCATTGAATTGATGGAGACATTTTGTCAAATACAGTCATAGAATGGTTTGGGATGGAAGGGATCTTAAAGCTCAGTTGTTCCTGTCTCCTGCCAGACTTTCCACTAAACCAGGCTACTCAAAGCCCTGTCCAACCTGGCCATGAACACTTCCAGGGATGGGGCATCCACAGCTTCACTGAGCAACCTGTGCCAGTGCCTCACCACCCTCATACTGAACATTTTCTTCCTGGTAATGATGAGTTCTGATTTTCATCTCCACCAACAGAAATGCAGTGGCTTTCTGCACTTTGGATTGACAGAAGCAATCATTCTGCTCAGGCTCCTGTGGTGGTCTGAGCATCTTCAAGGGATGGGAAAAGAAAAAGATCTACCAAAAATCATTTAACTGGTCAGCACAGATTGTAGTACCCAATTAAGTTGGCTCCGGGGCTCTAAGGCCATATTAATCTCGCTGTAGTTCTGATGAACAAAGTAAATTAGGCTGAAGATTTAATAAAAACCTGCAAAGTCGGAGAGTTTTTACATTACAAGATGGTTCAGTGTCAGAGCTTTATTCCTACTGTATGATGTTGTGCTTCATGTGCAGTCATTCAGCAGTCTGAAATTTAAATCAATCTGAGGTCCTATTAAAATATGAAGGAAAAGTGCATCTTAAAATACAGCATGTCTGGGAACTGGAATTCTTATGTTGAAGTCTGACTTTTTTTTCTCCATAGGTAAATCTGTAAATTTTTCTCTTTGGGTAAGTCTCTCTGAAAGTTCATCCTGAAGCTGAGCAAAGCTGTTGTGAATAACAGCTCTTGCTATGAAAGGGTTTCGGTGTTTTACTTGAAGGTTGCCCTAGAGCAAGTCAGTGGATTTTTGAAGATTTCTTATGCCACCTATGCAGCCAGGCTTTTCCACCTTTATTCCAGTGCTCATAGAAATGCAGATTGAGGCTCCTGATGAAATCTCAGAGGTGGGTTGCTTTGGTTTAGCAGGGTGGAGTTTGTTTTTTGGCTTATAATGCTGTGGTGCATGGTGGTACCAAAGGACAGACCTTCTGTAAAAATATTTCTGAGTCTGGGGACTTTCAGGAAGAGTTTTTGGCATGTTTTTAGTCAAAATCTTAACCAAGTCACCTGTAAAAGCAATTGCTTTGTAATTGCTGCAGTCATAATTCAATGAAGGTATTGCTAAAACCTTCATGCAAGTGATATGTGTGTTACATAGACCAAAAAAACTTATTTTTTAATTTGAAACATTTTCCTGAACTCTAGCTCTTCACGACTAATAACTCTTTCAAAAACTGACCAGACTCTGATTCGTTTAAAGCTTCCTCCTATTGACTTGATTTTCTATTGTTATGGGAATGACTTCAAAATTGTAGCCAAAAAAACCACAAACACAGACATTTTCATAAAAACCTTTCTTATTAATTTGTGATGAAGTGGCTGGCATTCAGGAAAAGTATAGGCTGATTTTCAGTCCATTCAGGGCTGTGTGACTGCCAGATATCAAGAAGGAAATGAGATTACATGAATGAGTGAAGGTTATGGGGCCTGAATGCCATGGATATATAGCACAGGTCTCAGTCTTTTGTCTGTGCAAAAAAATATAGAAAGCTCAGTGTGATATTGTTGGCTAATAATGAAGTTATCTGGTGCATGATCTCTGTTTGGAACACAGATAAAAGACCAGCTGCTATCTATATAATGCACACATCATTGAATTGGTTAGTGAAGCAAAGTTTGCATTTAAAATCAGTTGGATCTCTGATACCAAGTCTATTTCCAGAAAAGCTCCGTATGAAATATAGGTCCATCTAGGTATTCTTCCAACATATTAATAGCAGCTATTTCTCTGTGTTAAAGTGCTCTGTTTATTTAAATAGTTCTTTTGTGATGTTATAGATGTAGTAGATGGTACCCTCTACACCATAAAGAAATCAGATGATGAAGAAAAGAGGAATTTGTCACCTGTTCATTAGAGAAACATCACAGGTCTGAGTTCAGAAAGGAATGTGAACTCATCTCTTGATTAGTAAGGTCCAACTGTTGTTACTTGACAGTGGGCTCACATACTATAAGGGTAAAATATTAGAATTTGGAAAGGTTCTTTCTACCTGCAGGAAATCATGAGAAATGAGAATTACAACATACCACGTATTTAATTGCATTTACCATGACATCTAGCAGATGCTGGAGAAAACAGGATCAATAGTTTTGTGTCCTGAGGGAAGGTCAGCTCAGACCAGATGTACCAGTTTTCTTCCCGTTCTTATATAATAAAAAAATGTGCAGTGAATTGATTTAAATCTTACCTGAATCTCCCTAGAGAAGTATGTATGTAGTAGCATTTGATCTTTACTGGCAATATAGGTACCATTCATTTACCCAAACTCATTCCACCATGCTAATGAGGTAATCTCATTCTCAAAGAACAAGCCATTAGGAGGAAAGTTTGTGTACAGAAGCATAATGCTTCTTAATGGGGTATACAGAGACTTTTGCTAGTAATCACTGGGGACTCAAACAGGAAATAATGCCAGTTATATTTTCATATTATTTACTTTATCAAAAATGCAAAGCTTGAGTTAAGCTTGGATACAAGTTTAGAAAGAAGAATGAAGACCTTTATAGGAGAATATAAAATGTGGCATGGTGTATTGGTGAAAAGTCATTACTGTAGCACTGGAAAGAAAAATGTATACTTTAGGAGGAGAATCAAAGCTGACGGATGGCGTGTTATCAAAGATGAATTTTGACACCTGCCTATCTTTTTATCTCAAATAAAGCATCTACTCAATTCTGAGTTTGTTTAATCCTTACTATATAGGTGTGTCCTCTGCTAGATAGCTGAAGCTCTATCTTAAAAATGGCAATGGCTTAAGAAAAGAGATAATTAATCTGTGTTCACCTTCAAATTTCAGATTGCTGAAAATGGGGCAAGTTACTGTATCTCTGCTTAGGTGGGAGTTAAATCTGCTGGATGCTGTCAAACGTTTGAATTGATGAAAAAATGATTTTACAGATGGGTCCATCATTTTTGGATACCACCTGAGAATTTACTGTTATGTAGAGGTCAGCTGTACATGTAGAAATGTGTAGTCACTTGCTGCTTTGGAGGAGATTTCCTGGAGAAACCTTTTATTAACTCCATGGTGTGGTGTGCAGCCTTGTACTGTTTGTTGAACACACAGAGCAAGTGGTTATCAAATAGATGGTATTGCAAGGTCACAAAATTCCTTTCCATGCTGGGTAATCATACCCTTTGTGGGAAACCAGTTGCCCTGTACCCTCAGTCCTGCAGCAGGGTAAATTACAGAATCCCTCCAGATGCACTTACTGATTTTGACATGTCATGTCTGCAGGCTAATTATTTACTTACAGCAAACACAGGGTGTAGAGTTGGCTATTCCTGGGTGCTTGTCTGCTTTCATCAGGCATTACCAAAATGTAAAGGTGACAAGATCCTCCTTTTGTTTCCTTCCTACCAGAGTGGCTGTACCTCAAACATTTGGTCTTGTTTTCACTTATGGCAATTAAGAATGTAAGTGATGATGGAGAATTCTGTTTCGAAATAGCTGTTCCTTCACAACTATCAGCCTTTGATGTGAACTTTTATCATTTGTTTTACCTGGTCTATGAAGATGATAGAAAGTCAGGTACAGTTCATGAAAAGTAATAAAGTACATTCCCTGACACTTCTGATGATGGGCACAAATAAGTTTAGTCATTGAAAGTCAGGTTAAGAGATGAGGATATTGAGGATCATCAGTGATCCAGTGAGTTTTGCCTTAGGTGTGAGTAGAAAAGCTGATGGCAATAATTGCTATTTCTAGTTTAACTGTTTATCTAAATCTGAATTTAAATAAGGTTCATAGCAGTAATGAGAATCTGATATTTTCTTGTGAAATTTCAAAGTCTTTTTAGTTCCTCAAAGACAGACTAAGCACTCACAGTCTTTATGCAGAGTGAATAGGGACTTCTCATCCTTGCAAGAAAAAGCTGAAGACAATTTCTTTAAACATTTCTTTCTTGGCTTCTACAACCTTAGTGTGGAGGATATAGGCAGTGTAATAGGTAAGCAAGAAATCAGCTGTAAAAAGGGCAAAGCAGAGCTGAGATAAAGTTGGAAAGGGGAGGTTGAAGGAAACAAAACACAGGCACTGTGCACACAATGAAAAGCAATATCCAGGTCTGCATTTTACTGCCAGCTAGCATCCTTGGAAGGTATGACCTAAATCCATAGTATTTATTAAGTAAATTATTAATTTTAATAAATTATTTATTAAATATTATTAAATCCATGCCCTTTATGTATTGTTTGCATTTTTGCCATGAAAATTGAAGCTGTAATGTGGTAACAAGAAAAGCAATCTTTGCTGATTGAATATTATGGAGTCTTAATAGTTTTGCTAAACGAGTTCTCAGTTTTGAGCCTACAGATGAAATTTTATTGACTGATAAAGTGTTTAACACCTCTTAGAATCAGGCTCTTTCCCCATGTGAAATGAGGAGACCATCTGGGAAGACAAGATTATTTGGGGTTTTCCAGAAAGGGTGCATTATGGATGGAGAAGAGAGCGTTTGGGCAAGTCCCTGTCTTTGCCCAGTAAGTTTATTGTGGCGCAAAACCCACTCTCACTTTTCAGGGTCTTAATAATGGCCAATTAGGTCTGTTACAACATGAATTATCTATTGAATAGACCAAGGAAAACAGACATAAGGCTTCAACAGACTACTTAGTACACACTGTAAACGAAAGAAACACTACTAGCAGATAAACAATTCAGTGCAGAGTCAGGTACCTGTATTTTTACAGCTACCAAAGAAATGGTATAGATTAGGATTCAATATGTCTTAACATCCAGTTTCTGATGGAGCATATATTTGGTTCATTCTCTGAATTTCCAGAGTATCCACAGACGTGTGCCCAAATTTTGTGGGAGAAGTCCTACACGTTTCCAGGGAGTGTGTAGGAGGCTTCTGTCTGTGTGAAAATGTGTGCAGCTGCTTTTATAGTATATTTCAGTCAACCACATCTGGGGATCTCTCCCTCTTGGTGCCAGAGATAGCCCCCTGTTGGACGTTTGTCCCTGGGCTATCTCACCCACATGCAGCAGCTGTCTGGTGGGGGGTGGAGGGGAGGAAACTGCTGCCAGAGGGTATCCTGCATGCAGAACTCTGTTGTTGCTCTTTTCAGCAGACCAGGGAGCAAGCTGTAAAGATGTTCACTTGATATAATGAATAGTCATTAGCTAATGTTGTCTATAACATACCAGATAAACACATCAGAGGTAATTCCTCAAGCAAATGTTTCTCACTGCAAAATCCTACCACATCTCCTTCCTCCTCAGTGCAGCGTACAGGATGGGGAAAGAAAATTAGTTCAGATAACCTACTTATCCAGCCAGAAATGTATATAACCCCAAAGAACTCTGAAAATGACTGTGTTCTGTTATAAATTAGTGTTTCCTAGATATTTTTAGGGGGTTTTTTGGTGTTGTTTGGTAGGAAAAGAGATATGTGAAATGCTGATAGTACTTTTGATTTCTTTCCTCATGCAACAAAGATTGGATGGGTCTTATTATTTGAAAGTCTTTTCATTCAATTAATGACAGTTTTCCCACACTTTTCAACTGCACATGATCAGGAATTTTCAAAATAATGGATTTTTTTCTGAGAAAAGAATGAAATACTGCTAATCTGACCTGAGTGCTTTCAGTACCCAGATTAGATTTATAATCTGACACAAACCAATTAACCTGGCTTTACTCTGGGCTCATAAAATATGAATTATGCTGAAGTATTTTGAATAATTGAATAATGGATGTGACTTCTAGCAATATGAAATACAAGCATATTATTTGTGTTGGAGGGAAAAAAGGTCCAAGGCTGCAGGCACTGTTCTGGGTTTTTTGCTGTCCAGCCTAGTTTTTGGTTCACTAATGGTGCAAATATTGATTAATGAGTTCAGTAAAGATGTGACAAAGCTGTTGCCGCTGCTTCATGTTTGTTTTCCCTTTTCATTGAGCAAGATATGGAATCTTGTCCAAGAGAGATTGTAAGTGATAAAAACATTACAGTCATGGGAGAAATGTACTGTAAATTGCA
Source organism: Catharus ustulatus (assembly GCF_009819885.2). Taxonomy (NCBI): domain Eukaryota; kingdom Metazoa; phylum Chordata; class Aves; order Passeriformes; family Turdidae; genus Catharus; species Catharus ustulatus. The sequence continues at coordinate 5,326,461 of NC_046223.1, read as the reverse complement.
TCTTTTAGCTGTGATTTCTGCCTTCCATCAGCAAGCAGTGATTGAAACTACTAAATGAGAGAAGGCTGCTGTGCCAGTTAGGGTATTATTGAAATGGATTTTGACATAGACTGTTGCCTAAATAATCAAAGATATCAGCAGGAATAGGACACGGGGTATACAGTGTGTATATCTAGTCTGTATAACGTTTAAGCAACTTCAGGAATTTTTCCTTGTGGCTCCTGACTCTAAGCATTTTCCTAGTTAATGTTTTTCATGTCTGTGTTTTTGTTTCTGTGAAAAACAAAAAATCTTATAAGTCCCCAGAATACTGGAATAACAACAGAAGTTAGTCTTATAGCCAAGTTAAGCTTTGTGAAAACAGAAATAATGTGGAAGTATGTGAGTGAGAAAAAAGAGGGGGAAAAGGAGGAGGTGTTGAGAGGAAAAGTATTTCAGATGGTAGTTAGAGTAACCATGGTGCTGTATACCTGGAAAAGGGGGAAAAAAGGGGAAGTGCTGCTTAAAGAGGAAGCGCTTCAATCCTTTCATCCCTGTGATCACTTCACCTTAGGTGTGGTGTCCTTGCTTAGAACAGGGCTGCTCACATAGTAGGATATTATTTGTTTTGAGTACCTAGCTGCTTCAAAGCACAAGCTTTAAAAGGCGGGTGATTTGTGAGGGCTTATATATGCAACAAAAATCCAGAGAGTGCTTTTTGAAAGAGTCCCAGAGGGCAGAGGAAGAGTCAGGCACATGGAATGCCACCTAGGCCATGTAAGAGCATCAGCCTTTCTCTCTTCTGAGTGCACTCACACGGCTCATATGGGATCTGAAAGTACTTACAGCAAATCCGATCGTGCCACAGCTGCCCGAGATTGCCAAGCCAACTTGACTCTTAAACCAAGGCTTCTCTCTTCTCCTACCCCATCTCTGCTCATGCTTTTTACTGTTATTGCCATTTTTAATGTGCAGCTGTAGGAATGAGCTGAGTCCTTCAGCTGAGTCACTCTCACACAATGGAATGGAGAGGTCCAGCAGGGAGATTAGCTGGCACACATGAATGCATGCTGAGCAGTGCTGCCATCTGCATTTCATATGATGTTTGATTCATGGGCTGTCCAGTTTCAGCTCCTTTTAGGCAAAGGGAATTAGGAATGCTGTGAAATACTTCCAGTCTTTTTATTCTTTCTGTGTGTTTGTTACAGTGGGAAAAAAAGGTAAATGACAGATTTGTTTTGTGTTTCTGTATGTAATAATAGCATTTTAAAAAGAATGCAGCTGGAAATGTTACGTGGTAAAATCCTGGTACATAAAGATTACTTATGTCAGATGGATTCATGTTGCATTCTCTTAATTGCTACCAGAGCCATGATATATAAAGTCTCCAAAATATCTGGAAACATGGAGACATTATCAACAGGAAAATGCTTTAAAAAATATATTAATACAGCTTTTTATTAAACTCTGGTGATTTTTCTAGGAAGATTAAGATCTCCTTCACATCAGCGAGTGAAAGCTCATGAGGTATATCGTTAGCAAGTCCCTCCTTCTTCCAGATCTCTTTTTGGGCTAATCTGTTTTTATCATGATCTTGGTCTAATCAGATTCTACTGATTGCTGGCTTGTGCAGAGGTTTCTTCTTTACTTTCCTTGTGTGAGATCTATGCTCCTTTAGCAGCCTAGGGATGGAAATTTTCACTTTCTCCCAGCTCTGCTCCTATTGGGAGGTTGTTGGAGTGGTGCCTCTGTGTTTGTAAGGGACATCAGGCTTTCAAGGGATTATGGACAAACCTGAATAAAATTTATAGAGGAAAGATTTCATGGAGAAGTTTCTTTGCAGACAAGCTGAAGTATAAAAATAGATTCATTGTAGTGGAGCTCCTGATTCAAACCCCCACAGTTAAGAGAATACTGAAATGGTGGAATAGGAAATATTCTTCTTGCCCAGTTCTTATGATCTCTCTGTTGCTCCCATGGGAGGCCAGGTCAGCTCTCAGCACCCAGGAGAAAGCCACAACTTAAAGATGTTTCTAACCAACCTCCCCGTGCTGCCATTTCTCTTGTAAGCTCCTGCCAGGAAAGCATGAGATCAACACCCCCAACTGTGGCAGGCTCTTATCAATCCCCTTGGTGACTCCATCCATCACTTATATCCCTAAAAAATTGCAGATGCTTCTACCCTGGCCACTTTAAATGATACTATATTTTCTGACTATAGCAGGACCTGACAGTGTGTACAGCAATCTGGAGTCTTCTTTTTTTTTTATTAATAATTAGCTATCTAATTGCATTTCCAAGCCCTGTTGATGCATTTGCACTTGTACATAATTAGGGTTTATTTGAAATTCTGCTGGTTTAATGGTTTGCCTCCACTTTCTACAAATTAAATTAGAGATAAATTTAATTTGAAGTAATAAAGTTAAAACAAACAAACAAAACCCAAGAAAACAAACACCAATCAAAAATAAACAAACAAACAAAAAAGCCCATAAATTACACTGAGCATAAATTATATAAATTACACTGATCCATCCCAGCTTGTGCAGCACTGGCTTCTACAAGCTTTCATTGTTGAGGATTTGCCCTGTTGAACTTGCCTGAGTAGTATTTACTCTCTCAAGTAATAGCTTGAAGGAAGCATATTGTGGGACCCATTACATGTGTATCATATTTGTAATAAACCTGCAGAACTAAATACCAATTACAGGTACATACCTGCCTAATAATTTGTTACACCTACGGTATCTGCCTTTTTGTCTAAATGCCAACAATCTCATTTGTCTTGCTCCTGGCCTGGATGCTTACCAAGGATTAGACAGAATTAAAAAATGGTGTCATTATCTTCCTAAATGAATATAATGGAGAGAAAATAAAATTAAGAGTGAGGCAGGAAATTGTTAATATGTTTATGGAATTATTGTTATTGTATTAGTGAAAACAGGTTTTCATCTACTCTTGACCCTCCTTTCAATTGCAGCAGACATTTGAGTAAAGCAGGATCAGGATATAACAGGCTTTTAAAAGTTGTTTCTATGCAGTTGCAAGCAGGCAGATATTATATTAATAAGCAAGAGGTCAAAGGTAGGTGTATTATCATAAAGGAAGAGAACTCTCAAAATTCAGTTGTGATTTGCCATTTCAGATGCTCTGGTTAAAGATCCATCTGTAGAAGTTAGAGAAATTACAGAATCATAGAATCATTAAGGCTGGGAAAATGAATGGTAATATGTATTATTTGGTTGTGTTTCTATTCTTCCTTTGTTCCTTTTCTCTGGGGAAAAAGGCTTTGTGTTGGAAAATTCACTGATGATAACTGAAAATTCACTGATCATAACTTTCCTTTAGATGCCTCTGTATGCCCTAGCGTCATCATTTCAATAGTGTGCTGGAACAAAAGGGAATACCCTGAAGTACCAGGACTGTTCTATTCTGGTTTGGGAGTCCAGAGACCAAAGAATGAGATCAGGAGGTGATGAGCAGTTCCTCCCCTAAGGTGATGGAGTAGCTGGTTTGGGTTGACTCCACTCTCAGGGGAATCTTTTTTACAAAATGTGGAGCAAATCTACAAAGCAGTTACTTTCAGAGAAGCATTGAATTGGTATAAAATAATTTTTGTTATTTGAGGATGAGTGCCACCTGAAATATAAATGGTCCCTGAATGCATGGATGATCGAGGTCAAAGCCTCTGAGGTGCCATTAGATAATCTCACAGGGTTAAGTTACAATTTCTGTGAGGCCATGGACATGTGTGCCCATTACAGCTGTATCATCCAGGGGAATTTTTGCTAAGAGTCTGGAAAAACCCTCTGCATCTCTACCAAGATGCCATAACTGTTCTGCCACTGTTTCTCCTCTGCTTCCACCAGATACTTCAACTGCAGTGGGGAAATATTCCCGTTTATTTTTATGTGACATTGTACGTATAGTTAGACCTTTCAGGATGCTTAAAATATATGTTTTGAAAAGATTGCCTTTTGGCTTTGTAACTTTTTTTTTTGTTATTAACTGTGGGCAAAATCAGCCTAGAACTAGATTGGTTATGAAATAATATTGCCCACTGACAGTGAAGGAAGAGGCAGGTACAGTGTTTGATGTCGTGGTGACAGCTTTCAAAGCTGCTCATTCCAACCTTTTAGCCCAGGAGGAAAAAGCATTACTTTGTGCCTGAAGGAATTTTGTGCTACAAAACCTACGTGTAAGTTCATATTAGAAAAGATTACATACATTGAACTAAAAGGTTGATGATCTTAAGGAGATTCAATTTCAATACTTATCCTCTGAGAGTAGATACAAAGAATGTGATGTTGCATGTGCCCTGCTGTAATTAGAAGACCTCTAGTAAAGAACATTAAAATGGCACTAAGTGTTTAAAGAAGCAATTTTTTCTGGTTGAAAAATAATAAAAAATTAATAAATGGTAATTTTGAAAATGTTTTTCCAATATGAGTCCTGTTGCCTTGTGTGCCTGATGTTCTGGTTTGTCACAGCATCTGCCTATGGAGGAGGGAGGTTTTATGAGCCATTTATTTCGTGTATTTCTTAACTTCTTAATAGTGACAGCCTTCCTGATCTTTTGTGTAGCTCTTGAATTGCAGCTGCCCATGATTTGAAAGTAAGAAATTGTGATGAGGCATCCACTTGATGTCTTTTGTTACTCACCAGGGCCCTCTGTCCTTGGCTGAGAGAGGAGCTGGTGGCAGAAGTTGCTGTCCCTGAGAGGCACCACAGAGCCTCTTGGGGATTTTTTTTTGGAAGGCAGCATGGCAAGATGCCACAATGACTCCTCCTCCTCCTCACCCTGTAGGAGAAACTGCCCAGTTCCCTAACCTGATAATTTTTGGTGTCCCCTGATGATTGTCCAGTTGTTTTTCCTGATGCCTAATTAAAGCAAGTCTTTGCTAGTGAGGCTCCCAACTCTCTTTGTCGTCTTTGTGCCCAGATGGAATCCTAGTCTTGTCCTCCAGTCTCACGTTTTTCATCCAGTTTTAATTATACCAGTCTGTCTAAGCCAGTTTTCTCCTCTCCCAGTTTACATTTACCCATGGAGGTCTCACCCTCTAGTGCAGGGCAATGGCAGCTCCCTTCTTCCAGCTGCTATCCTGACAGATCTGCCTCTCCCCCTCCTGTCTTGTGGACACATTTTCCACACTGTATTTTAGTTTCTCATCAGCAATTTTTTTTTAATCAGTCTTTAAAATGAGAGGCAAATAGTTATTTTAGAATTACTTACATGGGAGTGACTCTGACAATGGATAATCCCTCAATAATTGACATTTGGAAGTAACATTCATGGCAGAGATTTGATAGTATAAGTGTGAATCCTGGTGTAGTTTCAATGGTTCTGTGGATTCTGACTGCAGTCCATCCTGCTTGATCTGGATTTATAAATTCCAGAGCAGTTAACACTACCAAGGAGGTTATTGGCTATGTCCAAATGTAAAGCTGTAAAATAAATATGAGCAGGGATGTAATGTGCAATATGAACAATTTGCTTAGAGCTAAGCGATCATTCTGCTGTGCGTGTTAGATTAGTTGGCAACAACTTGGTGAATCCAAACTTGGATTTCCACAAATGGAGAGGAAAAAAAGAATGCAGTTTTTGAAAAATGAGTACTTTATGCATTTATAGTTGTATGTGGTCAGTGATTGCTGAGGTTAACAGCTGCTCATTTTATTTTTGCTACTTTTTCAATCATAAAATAATATCATGTTCCAAGCAGAGGATTTTAGGAAAATATTGAACAGATGAATAATATTAGCAAATTAGTAACTAAATATGATAGAAGAGGTATGCATTTCAATGTATTCAATTTTTGGGATTATGGAGTTGGCATAGCATTAAAGTGGGTCCTTACTATTAAGCTATCAGACACTGAAAATGATTGCATGTCATATTATCATTTATTTGATTTCTAATTTGGCTTCATACAAACTCTATTACCCAAATATTCACCTAACTATAAAAACTGGACAGTCAGTGCAAGCCTGCTGCTCACTAGGACTGAATGAATCCTAGGTGTTTACTGGTGAGATAAAAGGTATGTAGGCAGATATAAAAAATTAGTAGGCAGAAGGACTAGGGGGGATTCTCTTCAGAGACCTTAACATTCTCAAGCTCCTTTGAGCAGTATGCATAGGATAATAATGATATCTTAATTAGCAGAAATTACAGCTTCAGCTCACTGCTCGAAGGGATCACTTAATAATGTAAAAAAGTAAGGTTGCATTTTTTTATAACCATTACTTTTAAGAACTGGCTTGAACAAGGAATTTCTTTCATTGGTCTTTACCACTGTAAGTTGTGGCTGAGGAGGCTTTTACCCCACAAATCCCCTTTGTTGGGAACCTGCCCTAACCAGCAGCTCAGGATCTGAAAATGTATAAATTTGGTGTGCCTCTGAGCACGCATTATTATTATTTTTTTTTTTTTTTGCAACTGAGATAAGCAACATTATGTAATTTAAAAATGAATGTTTTCTTTAACAATATAAAAACTGAGAGCGTGTCATGTCAGTTATTTTTTATTTGTTGTGTCTTGCAGCATCATCACAATGTTTAATAAATATTTATATTTAGTGTTTGATTTGGCACCTGTAAAGTCTATACCCTAAATAAGTTCACAGAAAAGCTAGAATTTTTTTTTTCTAAGAAACTTCTCATTCACTACTATGCTCCATATTTCAAGGCATACTCTTTTCTTGGTATAGTTTTCACAGTATTTTTAGAAAATACAGGAAGAGCTGGAAAACCTCTTTTCAGCCAAAAAGAGGAGGTGCTCTTATAGTCTTTAGCATTCAATAGTAGTGGTTGAGATTTCAGTACAAAGTAGGGAAATGGGTGACAAACCTGTTTATTCCCAGCTCTGTAGTAATTAGCTAATGAGCTAATGAGATACAATTGTTGTCTTTACCTTTCTGCCAGAAATATTAACTCAAAAATTTTAAAATTGGTATCTCACCCTCCTGAAGTAATGACCATTCTGTAGAGAGCAAGGAGAGAGGGCAGAGGAGATTCCAGCCTGGGGAGAGCATGACCCAAAATGACAGACAGCTTACAAGTAGCATGATGTGACAGAAATACCAGACATGCAGAAAACACAGCTTTGTTTTGCAAGTCCTGCAACTAATGGCATGATTACTAGTTTTGTTGTTTGTTTGGGGGGGTTTTTTTGAGTTTTGGATGAATATGATGAAAAGGGTACTTCATTTATCTGTTGTTAATTTAGTAGGCAAGGATAATTCATAACTTACAAACCCCACACACTATTTATCTTTTTTAAAGGCTGATACAATCCCATTTCCCAGATGTAATACAAGCAGCGCATCAGTTCAGAAGCTGCTGCCATATCCACTTAATTAATAATATTCACCTAGTTTAGAATCTGGGTGAGAATAATGAATTAGAGGAGCACAGATGTAGTCAAGGGAGATGCCAAACACATATTTAGCACCAAAACTGAAGAGGTAGGTGTCCTAGTTTGGAGGACAGGTATCTGCTAAGAAAGGCAGGAGCTTCTCTTTGAAATGGAGAATGTAAACCCCTTCCCTCCAAGTTATTATAAATTTGAAATCAAGGGGCTCTCAGGCAAAGATATGGGAATTAGGAATAACAGTTCTTTACTAGGGAAATTAAAATAGAAATACAGCACTACAAAGAAACAAACTCCAAACCCTGACAAAGTCAGAGTACAACCTGACACCCCGTCAGGCAGGGTGTTGGTAGCAGTCCCATTAAATGGTGGCTGCATCCTCCTGCAGTGACAGATGTGATTCAGTTGGAGCAGTGCTCCTGTACAAGGTGCAGTTTCCCTCTGGAGGTCCAGTGGTGATGTGGAGAAATCCGGTTTTCCTCTGGAGTCCAGTGAAGAAAGGGGCTACCTTAGTGTCCCAAAACCTCTGTTTTTATCTTGGTAAGAAATGTTGGGCTCTTCCCCCTGGTTGGAGCAACTTCAAATGGGTTGCAGTAATTTTATCAGTCCCACAGTGGGACTCAATGGATCATTAGCAGAAAATGACTCGCTGGAGGAAGGATGGGTTGTGAAAAGATAAAGAGCAATGTCCTGTCTGGTTTCAATGGATGGCCCATTAGCAGAATATCTGCCGTGGAGATAAGGATCACGGCCCCCACCCTCAACAGATGGTGATGGAATATATACCTTTTTATCACATCCTGTATTGTAACCCAAGACAGTAGGGGAAAAAAAAAAATCAACTTCAGCTCTATTTCAAGTGTTTTCTTGGATTTTGAAGTTTTTATTTCCTGAAGCAATGTGTGGGTAAAAAGCACTCCAGCATTTGCCAGAGCAGCAGTAGCTGTGCATTTAGCACGCAGCAGAGTCTGCATTATTCCACAGCTGTTTCAAGGGAAAGCATTTAATCTCTTTTTCAATGCTGCCTCAGCACAGTAGCAGTGCTTGCCATGTAGGTCAAGAGACCATGATGATGCTGGTCTCTTTATGCTGCCATCAGAAATGTGTAAGTGTTAGCTTGGAGTCCCAGTGGGGCTTGCCTTCTGATTTTTTGTTTTTATTATTTGGGTGCAGAGAGGGTGAATAAAAGGTATTGTTAAATATAAATAGAAACATACAAAGCAAAAAAAAAAAAAAAGGGACATGTATTATAAAAAATACAGGAGCAGTGCTCTGTGTGATGACTATGTTAAGCATCAGTGAATGCAGCTTTTTTCACAGATGATCTTTTTGCTGCTTTTTTTTTTTTTTTGGTTTTTTTTTTTTTTTTTTTTCCTTTCTCCCCTTGATTACACTTTACTCCCTCTCTGGTCTATTCCACGCCTCTTAGCCTTTCCTGACCTGTGTGATATTGAAAGTACATTGAGCATGTGGAATGCCCTCATCTCAAGTTCACTCACCCTCATGCAGAGCACTGCCTTCAGCTTCAGTGACAGCAGAGATCACGCTCAGGCTCTTCCATGGAATTACTTCCCTAACTTCTTAAGTGTGAGCAGCAGCCCAACACACAGTGAAAATAGAAACACACAGGACAGCCAAGGTGGGGGTAGAGACAGGATGGTTCCAAACTGAAAGAGAGTAGTTTTGGTTTGGGTGTTAGAAAGAAATCCCTTATTGTGATGGGTGGTGAGGCGCTGGCACGAGTCGCTCAGGGAAGTCGTGGGTTCCCCCATCCCTGGAAATGTTCACTCTCAGGTTGGATGGTGCTCTGAGCAACATGGTCTGGTGGAATGTGGCAAGGGGGCTGGAATGAAATTTCAACCCAAACTGATTCTTCAGTAAGACAGCAGCTCTCTCTACCTGCTCCCTCTGTGTCCCACTCAATCTCACCTAAAACTTTTTCATCTCAACATCTGAAATAATCATGTATGTGCCTGTGTAAATCAACTCAGTCCTCAGTGGCGAAAGTTCAGTCAATAAGATCAGGAGTCATGTCAATAAGACTAGGAGGAATTAGGGTTGCCTCCCAAAAAGATGCATGGGCAGAAGGTTTTAGTGTTTCAGTGACACTGGTCTAGTACATCCATTTATTTCCTTTACCTAAGGCATGAGCAAGGCTTGCTTTGTAATGAAGAATACTGTGATATTTTGTGAAATGTCAAGTGATTATCTCAGCAAATATTGAATATCAGTGGCTTAGCTGAACAAAAAAATAAGAGAGAATCTCATCTTCTATATAAATGAGAGAAAAGAGAGAATCTCATCTTTTATATAAATGAGAGAAAAGCCTAAATAACTCTGTGGGCCCTGACCCCCAGATCATTGTAGGAGCACATCACAAAACTTTCCAGAGAGGAACATGGGACCTTGAAGTCACTGCTACATCACTCAAGCCTGACTAGTGATGTCCAATAAAGAAAATTGTTCTGTGCATATCATAATAGGAAAATCAAGATCATCTTAATCTATACTGCAGCACAATTGGAAAATTGGGATTTGCTGGTTAATTCCACCTGTGGGGCACAGACACCTATCACAAACAATGAAAAAATTATTCTTAAAATGAGACTAGGTTTGAATATAGCATATTCATGTCAAATTATTTCTTTTTTCTTTAAGTAATTTCAGGATTTTTGCCTATGCTACGACTTCTGATAGAGTTTAGGACTGCTTGTTTTTTTCCCTTTCTAGAAAAAAAGGCAGCCTGTTTTGCCTGAGGTAGGTGAGATGAAAATATTAAGCCATTAAAATTACTGTCTTGATGGAGAATTTGGCCTAAAGGAAAACACAAGTCCTTCAGCAAGACTTCCAGATATTTCAGTTTTATGATTGTCAGGTTATGATTTCTTTCTCTGCCACCCAGCAAAGCAGTGGTTTCACACTTAATCCTGGCTCCTGCTCCACCCTCTTAGAATCCTTAAGGGTAGGAAAGGCCTCTAAAATCATAGAGTGCGGTCATTAACCCAGCACCACTAAACCATATCCCCAAATTCCACATCCTCATGCCTTTTGATCATTCCAAGGATGGTGATTCCATCCTTGCTCCAGCCCTGGGGAAACGGTGAATGGCAGTGACAAAGAGGAAAATCAGCCCTTTTGATCCCAAATCAATTTTACCAAGAGATTGTGTCAGGGCAAAAATGTCTCAAGGGTAGGGAAGTAGTTGAGATGAGTGTGAGAGGACAGGCTCTTTTATTTCAGCTGTGCAACTCTCCTATCCATGAACCCGTTTTACTAAAAACTTGTCATCAGTCTCCACTATAATTAGGAGGTTAATAATGTGAAGTTAGCTATTGCAATTCAAGCATTTAATGTAATTTGGGGTGATTTGGGGTGCCTGCATGTCCCCATCTACATGTGTTTGTACACATTGGGGTTTTTATTAGAATAGATCAAAATAGTATTTTTTTATTATAAAATAATGAAATTACCTGTATTCAGTTCACTTTAAAAGAGACCTCCTGAAATAAGAAAAATGCTTGTTACCTTATGCATCTGAACATGCATGTTATCAAAACAGTGAATATGCAATTATAAACAAATACATGAAAGTATTTATTTGTATGTATGTATTTTAAATTGTATTCATATTGTATATGTGTCCATGCAGGCATTTGCTGTAAATACCAGATCAGATGCAGGGAGGCCAGTTACACTGAAATTGCTTGCAAATGTCACTCATTTGTTTTTGCTCTTTGAGAGAAGTAGGGTCTTTTCCTTGCTTGCTGTGGTTCTGTTATTGGCTCATATCTCATAACTTGAAACACACTGATGATAAATACCACTGAGCAAATAAAAATACTCTGTAAAATATTCTGCAGGAGACTTGTTGCTCAATGTAATGACTTTCTGAGCAGTGTCAAAACTCTTTGAGGAAGAGTGCTTGACATACCCATCTTTGTTGACAGACAAAATTTTAATTTAGCGGGTTTAATTTGTATTTTAAGTGGCAAGAATGTGTGTTATTGGAGTAATTACTGTAAATCTCTTTAATTATTGATTTCCCCCACATAGCAGGCTTGACAGTTTACCAGATATAATGAAGGAAAAGATACACATTAGCAGGATAGATATGGAGCAAACAAGCCTTTTCAATAGAGATTTAATTCATTTTAATAGATTTACAGTAATTACCTGGGAAGTGAGACTGTTTTCTTCATTGTGACATTAACGATTCAGATGAATCAACAGAGAGGTGATGTATAGGTAAATTGTAACTGTGTTTAAAAGCCCACTCTTGGCTTATGGAGGACACCAGGGTTGGTTTTAAAGATGCATAAAACCTTCAGATTTACTCATCTCTTCACTGCTGAATGGAGTTTGGTAATAACGTATGTATTCCCTCCATCCCTATCATCTTTAAGCAATTTCTCCATCTTCATTTGAATTACCCAGGAGAAAAGGAATAAGAGTTGCTCCTAGTTAGAGCATGCAGGGCCAAAGGAATGAGATGAGACCCCATGCCCTAAAGAACATCCTCTGTAATTTGTTTTTCCTAGAGAGCTGAAGGCATGAGGCACCCTTAGGGTTAAAATGTAGGATTTTGGGCATCCCCAAGCCTTTTAAATGTGCTCTGTGGGTAACAAGTCCTGCATCTGTGTATGTGACCATCCTAGGACTTCTAACTGAAGCCACCATTATGGAGAACTTGAATGGGGGCAGATGCCACCTTATCCTCATTTTTTAAATATGCTTTTGTTATTTTCCATTTTTTGATTTGCAGTTGTAGCAGAGCTAACTTCCCTGGAAGCCCAGCCTGGGTCAGCTCCAGTCCCTGGGAAGGAGTTTATCTGTCATGCCCACCATCCCATCATCACCAGCCTGTTCCCAAATTCACATAATCCACTTTTAAAGGCAGCATGAATGTGTTGTTATGGAGAGGTGTTGTTCCTGCTTTGAGGCAGATTGCAGCCACATTATAGGCCATAGATAAGAGCACAGAAGGATGCTCCAAGGGCTCAGGTTTATCTAGGATATGAGAGGTTTTAAGCTATTAGTGTGTATTCATGTCCAGGGAGAGTAAAGATGCCTGTAAGTGCTGTGAGTTTCTTTACAGCTGATATTATCATGCAGAAGGCAAACCCAGGTACCAGCAGAAAAAAGGCAAAGGGCAATAACAAGGCAGCACCACTTTTGATTATTCCTTGGTTCTATAATACAAGTTACTCCAGGCAAGAAGTATTGGAGGGTTTTCCCATGGATGAACAGCACCTGGTGTGTTTTACAGTCATTACAAGACTGTGCTTTGAAAGAGTTTGGGGTTTGTGTTGGGAAGCTCTGGGTAGTCTGTCACATTTACCCAAAGCAGGAGCTGGAGAAACATTCCTGAATCAATATCATGACACACGGTAACAAGTCCTTAACTGGTTTGACAGAATCACCTAAAGTTTCAATTCCTTGCTTGAATTTAAGAGTTGTGAAAAGGAAATGAGTACACAGAGGCAAAGGAGACAACAAATTTGGGCTGTTTCTGACCCATTGCCTGCTGTGTGTCTGGTATCAGAGCTCCATGTGGGAACTGGGTGTGCTGTGAGCAATGGGACGGGAGCAGGCAGTGGGATGCAGCATCCTTTCAAATACACACATGCACTCTCTGGTAGTGTCCATAAGTTAATGTCAGGATGGGTATAAAAAGCTTCAGTAGCTTTGCTGGCTGCTGCAGTTCCTGTGGAAGTGAAATGAGAGGTTTGCTGATACCCAAGAAGGTTTAAGCCCTGACTGAGGGCAGCTGATCGTGAAAACTGCTGCTGTTGTACAGTGCATGGCGTAAAGAAAGAAAAGGCCAGATGGTGGCTAGGCAAGTTTTTATTCCTTCAAAGCTACCCAGATTGTACAAACTACCAAGTGAAAGAGCTGGCTGAGTGTAAGTAGTAGATACTTAGCTGTTTGCAGCTGGGGTGGGAGCCAGCACCCTTCAGGGAATACCTCACAGAAGGTCTCTACTTTTGACAGAAAGCTCGCCTTTACACAGCCAAAGGGAATGCCCATTTGGCCAGCACAGTCTCTTGTGACTTTTTGCATGCCTGGCAGTTGAGAAAGTACAGTTTTTGTTGTGTCTGTCTCGTGATGGATCAGTTCCTCACTGCCCTTCACTGAGCTCAGTGTCTGGGCTGGCTGTGGAGAGTGGTGTGGGACAGGGCTGGGAGGCAAATGGGAAGACTGGAGGGAGCACTGCTACCAACAGTGAATGGACCAACAATAATAAACAGCTCCTGCAAGACACAAAGTCAAACAGCTGGGAGAATCACGAAAGGTTGATGCTCATGGCATGGCTGTTTCGCAGAAACAAGGAGGATGGGGACTGTGCCATCATGGTGCAAGCTGTCCTGTCCATGTCTCATCTTGTCAACAGCAAAGGGATGAACAGACCTTTAGATGGATATCACATACACATAGAAAAGCTTTATTCACATTAATACTTTAAAATAATGACATTGAAGAATTCACATAATACTTCTACTAAAATAACGTGATAATATAATTCTGAATGTAGTAGTGACAGTGCTAGAATGGGTGACTACAGTCTCTAAATTTAATTAGTTGGTTTGTTTTCCAACTTAAAAGTGATTATGTAGTAAAAACTGAAGAAACAGTGTAAATATTAATGTGTAAGCAAGAGATCCTTAGCTCCTACAAATCTGCCTACAGGTGTATCCATACAGGCCTGTTGAGAATAATGGCTAAGGAAGATATTATAGATCCCTGGATTCATGCTCAGCATGTGGCTTTATGTCAGTTTACAGGACTGGAATTAGCACTTGATTTTCTCTAATTTTTGTGCAACTTGAAAATCTGTAAGATCACAAAAACAAAAAATGCATATTCATGATATTCATGAAGAAGATAAATGTGAAAAACCTTTTTTGGTGTAATCTTAGTTTGTACAACAGAACAAACAACTAAACTTTTTCAACGCAAAGGACTTGACAGGTGGCCTAATGATACTACTGCCTGTTTTATATATCCTTGGGAAATATTAGGAAAAGCTGAGTGTCTTACTCTTTGTGAATCCAATTTTGCAGTACTTGAGATTGCTGAAAAACTAGGAGTCTAAAAGCAAATGTCTTATTTCTTGCCATCTGTGTGAATGCCATTTGCTGAGGAATTGTGACCTTTCATTGACTAGGAAAGCTATTTCAGCACCATGGCTCAGTTTCAGAGGAGTACTCAAGATGGTACAATTCTGTGGAAAAGTAATTCTGCATTATTAGGAGGAAAACATAAACATATTGCAAAAGTTTCTTTTATTTTGAAACTTCCCAGTAATTTGAGAGCTAATTTTTGCTTGTAAAATGAAGGACCCTTGCTGGCCTCCTTGGAATTGGTAAATCTTTAACAAGAAGCCCATGAGAGAAAACAGACATAAACCATCTTCTGTAAATTAGTGTTTTTAGATTGTTCTTAGATTGCTTTCACTTGTTCCTTACATTTTCTTTGACTTGTTTGTGTGTCAGGCATGAAGAACTGGGTATGTAATTCATTAGTGTCACTATTTTTATAGATAGAATCCTTGATTATTTTTTAAAACTAGGGTAGAGACTTCTTACAGTTTTAATGCACTTATGGCAAAATCAGTATGTCTGAAGAAGGAGGGAAAGATGTTTACATACTCATAAAAAAGTGGATTTCTGGGCCTATTTCTTGTGCTCTAAATTTTTGGCCTCTCTAATGTACAAAAATCGTCAACAAGAAACATTTGAGCTTTGAAGGTTCGAGGCTGGGGGTCCTGTGATTGTGCAATCTATTCTTATAACAGAATCTCATCTGCTTGCTCAGCTGTAAAGATATCAGACTCCCTTCCTTCCTTCCTTCCTTCCTTCCTTCCTTCCTTCCTTCCTTCCTTCCTTCCTTCCTTCCTTCCTTCCTTCCTTCCTTCCTTCCTTCCTTCCTTCCTTCCTTCCTTCCTTCCTTCCTTCCTTCCTTCCTTCCTTCCTTCCTTCCTTCCTTCCTTCCTTCCTTCCTTCCTTCCTTCCTTCCTTCCTTCCTTCCTTCCTTCCTTCCCTCCTTTCCTTTCCTTCCTTCCTTTCCTTTCCTTCCTCCCTCTCTCAACAGGCAAGGAAATGTGTTTGAAATGATAAATAATATTATTTGAGGAGAAGTTCTTTTACTCAGATGAGACTTGCGATGTTCTTTAAACCCTGCAATTTTCAAATTGCTTTCACAATTTATTCCTTAGAAGTTCTGCTTGGTTATTTGGACTTCTGGTCACTAGTCAGCACCAATTGTCTATTAAATAATTTAAATGTTATTTTTCAACAGGAAAAAAAGAGAGTTGAATGGCTTGGGTAGAAAATCTCACAAAGATGCAGTGTAATGTGCTTAAGAAACTATGAAAACTATGATAATAATTGCTTTAATGAGCAATCAGATGTGCATTCTTAAAGTCTCAAGTAGTTAAAAAAATAATATGCCATTTTGAGAGTGACATATCTCCTTTCTGTTTTGACATTCAGCTGCTTTAGTGTGCACTTGTTACACTTGTGGCTCTAAATCCCGCTTGTCAGATATTCTGAAATCTACTTACACTTTCACCCAGGGCTCAAGTTCCTTCACCCTCACTTCACACATTTCAAGTGCCTAAGTGCCAACAAAGTCTTCCCTCCATCACAGAATGTGCTGCTATTATCACTTCCCAAAAATATGTTTAGGAATGCAATGGGTAATTAATAAACCTTGAATGCTAATAAGGAAGAAATAGTGCTGCTAAAAGCAAAGTAGGGCTGAAAAGGAGTGTTTTGTTAGAATTCACTTAAAACACTTAAAATCCACTTTGCTTGCACCCTAGACAAAATACCTTGGCCATAGAGAATGTTTTCAAATGTATTTTGCCATCCTAAAGGTTTTTTTCCTTTTTTTTTTTTTGATTTCTGTCTGAGCTTTTCATCCTTGTGTAGATTTAAAGAAATAATATATTCTCTGTATGTACAAAAATAAATATAACCTCGAGGTTATTAATTTTTCTTTCATGGGATGAAAAAAAGGGGATTTATCATATTCCAAAGTGCTGAATTTGTTTTAAAAGAAGAATAACTGATTTTCAGCTTTAGCACAGGTCTGCCTCTGTTCCTTGTTGCTGGAGACATGGATTCTAGCTACTATGTGCACATCCAAACTTTTCAGTTACCTCAGCATTAACAACTCTCAGTGTAATGGCAGCTGATGGTGTTTATCTACTGCAAGATTAAGCTGTTTGGACTCAATTCTGAACATAGTTAATTCTGTAATTAAGCATTTGCTTATGGCCCACTGGCTTTAAGGACCCTCAGTGCTTAGCTCAGGGGTTTGCTGAAGTGCTGCCCTGAACAGGAGCCAGAACTGGTACCCAAAACTCCTTGTTCCTCTTGCCCCCAGGTTGTATATAGAAATGTTCTCTGATTGACAGCACTTCACTAAGATAATTGCATTGCTGAGCAGGTTGTTTTAATGTACATAGCTGCCAAAAGGTTATGTACACCTGCAGGATGCCATCTCCTTTCCTCCATGGCTGATCATGCTGCCTGTGAAATGAAAAGGAGCTGGTATTGATTGGAATGAACTGTAGAATGAGTGGCATTAGATTTTCACAATACTTCAGATATTGATGGGCTAAGCCCTCTTAGGAGCCTGCCAGCATTGGTGATGACCAGGAGGGATACATGAACAGGATAATGAAAGATTGTGCAAAATATTTGCTTAGCACATGAAGTCAGTAACCTTAAGATAGGTCAGCTAAATGGGTGATTGTTGTTCCTTTTTATTTGTGCTTATAGATGGAGTTTTATTCTCTGTTTGCTTTTGTGTTTGGAATGTAACTCATTCTCATTAAGGCTGGAAATCCTGTCCATGAAAAACCAGGTTGGACACAGTGTGGGGGACAAGGTGTACAACCCTTCCCTTATCCATAAATGCAGCACACATGGTACTTAAACAGACACTTAAGAAATGAGAGATTCATATGTATGATCCAATTCATTAATCATTTAGAATGATGAATATATTTATCACAGGGCATCTAACCCAAGATTTAATGTTTTGTCTTATTTTATTTAATGTTCTTACCTTTACTGTGTGTTGTGTGTCTCCTTTGGAACATAAATTGCTGTCAATAGATTAATAATTCTCATTTAGACACCCCAGAGTATGAACTCAGTCTTTTACTAGTACAGTCAGAATATTTCATTGATACTAAAAGCTGATATGAAACAGAAATAAATACATAGTAAATCTGATGATTAAAAATAACTTTATGGAAATCTGTGCTTTTGCGACTAAAACATCCATAGGACTGTAAAAATTTCCATAAAAACAGCTTGGAAATTATGTTTTGTAAGGACTGCTCATGCATTTAATTTCAAGCACCACTGTTTCTCAGAATTATTAATTCTTCTATACATTTTTCCCATAATAGTAACTGCCATATAAGCAACATATTGTTCACTGCATTTATTCTTAGGGTAGCTGGATAAATTATAAATTAGTGGGGAAATTATGACTTTAAACTAATTCTTAAGCTTAGCTGAAGTAAGAGTACATTTTTATTTACAAAATTTAAAAAAAAATAGAGACCAAGACATTTTAGGTATCCACCAATGGTGCTTTTGGCCTCTCTTTTTAAATAAACAATGTTCCAGAGACATTATTTAGAGGTGCTTACTTATGGGTGCTGGCCCAGCCATAAGATTATGAGTTTATTTTTAAAAATTGTTTAGTTCAACTTTATTGGCTTTTTGAGGTCTTTTGGAATGGTGAAGTTTTGTTCAGCAAAAATACCAAAATGGTGTGTATTGCAATGATTTGCTAGTACACTAAAGGTTTAATCCAAACTCCATTCTGATGGTGACATTTTTTCAAGTTACAGTAGTTTCACGAATACAAGCCGCACGGAGTATAAGCCGCACTTCCGGTGCCTCGACAATGTTGCTGTCTTTGTCAATAGATAAGCCGCACCCCGAATATTAGCCGCACTTTCGTTCCTCGCGAGAATCCGTGCGCAGCTTTCACAAATTGGCCAATTAGTAACAGGATCGCGGCATAGCGGGCTTTACTGGCTCGGGGCGGGGCCAGGAAGGCTCGGCCCGCTCATGGTTGCCGACGGGGCCGGCCGGGTGGTGCTGCAGCCGCCACCGGGCTCGCTGGCCCCCCTCTCCCATCAGCACCGCCCCGCTGCCGCGTTTACTCGCCCTGCCGGCGGGGCAGCCGCCACTGCCGCTGCCAGGCACGCCGGCCGCCCCGCGCCATGTTTGCTCGCCCGGCCGGCCGGGCTGCCGCCGCTGCCAGGCTCTGCCGGTGGGGCGGCCGCCGCCAGGCTCGCCGGCCGCCCCCTCCCGTCTGCACCGCCACTGCGTTTGCTCGCCCTGGCCGGCACTGCAGGCCCCCGCACCGCCGGGCTCCCCCACGCTGCTGGCCCCGATTCTGCCGGGCTTTCCCACCTCAGCTGTGGCCGGCCGGGCTCCAGCTTGGCTTGGGGCTGCCGCGGGCTCTCACTTCTGTGTTGGCAGCTTTTAGAATATTGTTCATGTATTAGCCGCCCTCGAATATTAGCCGCACTTCCGGGTTTCCACCAAACTTTTGGTTAAATTGGTGCGGCTTGTATTCGTGAAATTACTGTATTTACCTGATTGATAGCTAGATGTTCTGTGCAGATGAACTGCAGTGGTTGCTTTTGATTGCAGTGAGAGGTTGCCATCATCCTTTAGTCCCTGATAGAAATATACTTTGAAAATCTGAGTTGGGACAAATGTGTGTAGTTGATGAAGCATAACCTGCTGTTTTCATTCACAGAAACAATTCAGATGTTATTTAAAAGTAGTTGTTTCATTTCTGAGCCATGCTTTCATGCAGCACTTGTCTCATAGTGGGTCTATAGGCTGCTAAAAGTGGCCTGAGGAGCACATGCAGGGACACTTTGGGTTCTCTCCAAAGGCTTCAGCCTGATCTTGACCCAACTTTCGTTCTTGTCTGTTCATCCTCAGAACCATGGGGTTGAATTTGGAGCAGGATTTCGTGCTCCCCTTTGAAAAAAAAATCTCAATCTAGTTTGGGAGCAGCAGTGTTCTTTTTAAGCCTTTCTCTTAAACTTAGACCAATTTAAAAAAAAAGTCAAGTGGAAGTGGGAG
Source organism: Catharus ustulatus (assembly GCF_009819885.2). Classification (NCBI taxonomy): domain Eukaryota; kingdom Metazoa; phylum Chordata; class Aves; order Passeriformes; family Turdidae; genus Catharus; species Catharus ustulatus. The sequence continues at coordinate 5,306,976 of NC_046223.1, read as the reverse complement.
CTCTTCTGGTTAGGTGTTTTTAATATATGGTATATTGTCTATTGATCCCTGGGTTGGCCCTTCTGAGAGCAAGCCATGAGAGGAACCTTCAGGATGAGATGGAGCCAGCTGTGTGCAGCCAGCAGCCCTTGAGAACCTCTGCATCCCAAGGCACATCTGCTTCTGTTTACAGCATCACTTTTGGTGGGAATGAGAATGAAGTTTAAGTTCCTTTTTTTTTTTCCTGCTTCAAACTGTTAAATTTTGGGATATCAGTGTTCTTGCCTGGCAACACAAGGCTGAATAGAAGTTATATTTTCAGGTGGCAGTCACAGTATTTATTGTTTAAAAAGCTACTTAGCTCCTTTGCTGTTCAGTGCAGTGACACAGCAGAAGTGGGGAGAAAGCAGAAGTGGATGGCTGTTTTTTGAAGGTTAAGTGCAGCCTTCTCTGAATTGTCAGTTTTTCTTACAGCCTGTTGCACAGAGTGAAAGCTGTCTGCTGTGAGCAAGTTGAACAAATGCTGCCTGACTTTAATTCATTCTGAAAAGCATATATGGTAAAACACATTTGTTTACTTCATCCTGCAGAATGTGGCCTTTAAGTCTGTTTCTAATTTATTCCAGGTTCGAAATATGAGGTAAATGCAGAAATCATGCATTAATAAAGTCTCTATGTTCCCAGCTGGCATGAGAAATAACAGTTGTGGTTCATTGAAAATTACTCTGGGCCAACAATTTTGATGTGATTTTGGGTTTTATTTTCAGCCATGCAGGAATTCTCCTGCGATGCTTTCTTTTGCTTGTGTGTTTTATGAGCAGTTTGTCTTTTTGATTGTCCCTTAAGAAGGAGTAAGGAATTTTTTTGTTTGTTTGTTTGATTTTTTGGTGGTTTTTTGGTTTGGTTTGGATTTGGGGTTTTTTGGGTGTTTGGGTTTTTTTTGGGGGGTTTTTTTTTTTGTTTGGTTTGGGTTTTTTTTGTTTTGGTTTGGGGTTTTTTTGGTGGGGGGGGTGTTTGTGAGAAGAGAGAATTAGCAAAGTAAGTGTTTATCTAGTGTTTATCACCAGTGGAAGAGCTAGCGAAAATAAATACATAAAATGAAAGGACACATTTGCAAGTAGTTATTTATGGAGCAGGCAGTGTTGGCAAATTATTTGGATCTGCCTAAAAGCAAAATTTAGCAGCCAAAAAGCAGCTTTTATTTCTGAGATACTTTCTTCTGTGCTTAGCATCAGCCTTGTTCCTGATCCCATTTCCCTTCATTTCACCTCTCCATAGAACATGCACCCTTCCACTCCTTGTTTCTCTCCATCTTTTTCTCACTGTGCCATTCTGTTTTCTAGTGTTGTCTAGCATCTTTCTTTCTCCACTTTTCAAATTTTTCCTCTTCTGAATCCTGTCTGCTCCATGAATTCCACAAGTCCTGTGACTACCATATTTGCAAATTGACATTGCCAGAAAGAAAGTGCTGCTTTAAGCTGTAACTTGACAGTGCTCATGTGTTTGTATTTTTGATAGAAGCTGTTATGCCTTGTCGATTTGTACCATATTTTGTGAATGTACTTGTGGAATATGGAAGAGGAGTATGATTAGTATGCAAATTGACCTCTGAAATATGAAAATGTACAAGACCAGAATCTCATTTTCAATAAATTTTCGTATTTCCACTGGAAATAGAGAACATCAGCTAGGAAAAGAGACAGTTCTATACTAAAGGGAGAATATTAGCTAGTAATTAAAATGTTCAATGAATTTTTTACTTCAGCCTGATCTACAGAGTAGGATTTTTTTTTGTAAGTATAGCAGAGCAAGATAGTTGTTAGAAATTCTATTTTGATTTATCTCATTGCTCCTTAATTAAATGATATTGTCATTTTCTTCTGTTCTGTTAGAACATGGACATAGGTACCTACTGCATTCCCACCAAAAGCTCCTTAAAGGTACAAGAGGAAGTCCATTGCTCTAAACAGGTTTTGACATGTTTTTTTCCCTCTCCTGAAGGAGAAAATTTTCCTGATTGGCATCTTCATTGCCATCCTTATAATGGCTGAGCCTAAACTTGTATGGTTGATGATAGGGTAGTCCTTGCTGGAGCAATTCTCCAACACTAATATTCATCTCTGAACTCAGGGCCATGCCAGTGTCAGGGGTTGTTTGGTCCCCCAGCATTTCATTGTGCTGCTGCAGCCATTAATGCCATGGGTAGTTATTTGTCTTGCTGTCAACTTAATCATGGTTATTTGAAAACATTGTCTGACTTGAGCTGTATGACCTGTGGTATTCTCTTAAAGATCTGTATGCAATTTTTTTGCACTATTTAACTTAAAAATGCAATCTGAGCATCAAAATATTATTTCTTATGGGGCAATTGGTGAAGCATGCTTTTGTTGTTCTTCAACATGTCAAAACAGATAACAGAATTATGAAGATAGTTCAAAACTTGTCTACCTTTGGTGTCAGGGAAGTCAGTTGAAACACCCTTTTGTTTTTCCAGCAATCCAGAAATGTCACACATCTGAGCCAATACTGTTAATGAATGCCAGCAGGTTCCACCCAGAATCATTCTTGTACTATTTTATTGCTGAATTCAGCAAGGGATACTTTCTCCCCCGTGAGGGAAATTCCAATGTATATATAAGCTGAAAACTTTTAGGAAAATTATTTCCTGGAGAGGAAAAAACCTCTAAAACTTATCAAATAAATATGCACAGCATTTAGCTATCATTCAGCAAAATTACATGCTATTATTTTTTCTTTTTTTTTTTCTATTTTATTTGATTATACTTGTCTACCTAACAATATTTTGAAAATGTGGCTTTAATTCTGCAAACATTTATTCCTGTACTGTAAGACTGGAACTTTTCCTATGCTTTCATTGCACTTCTCTCTAGCTTTACTCCAGGTTTCTCACACTACCTTGGCAAGTGGCTTCAGCTGTCTCATCATAAATTGCTTATATGTAAAAGGAATAGAATCATTCTTACCCCAGGGGGGATCCTTGTGGCTTAGTTCATTAATGGGAGAAAAGGACTAAATAGAAAATGGCACTGTAGAAATTTGGAATATCACTACTGATACAGCTGTGAATCTACAGGCATTCAGTTGTCAGAGGATGAGAGAATTCAAATCAAAGCCATAGTGCAAATTTCTATAAATGCAATCTACATCTGGAGTGAGAACCAATTCCTACATTACATTTCTCAAAGAAATATTTATTCAGCTGCAGAATGTGTATTGTTTTAGCAAACATCAAAAATTATGGGAGTTTACAACACTCTACAGCAGTAACCTAATTAACTCACTGTTGATGAAGTATTTCAGATGCTAGAACCAAAATAATTATATCTGCAGTCTCAGCTGAGGACAGTATGTTGGGAAATAACATAGGGTCAGTTCTTAGACTAGTGTTAAATAGCACAGATTTGTTGATTTTGGTGGAGCCCCACTGATTAACTGCAGCTGAGGGACTGGTCTGCTCCATTTCAGCTGGAAGCTAGGAGAGTTGGGCTTTGAAAAAGCAAGCTCAAGTCTTTAAAGCCAGAAAGGTTATACTTTTAACCAGCCCTGAGTTTTGCAGAATATGCTGCACTGGAGGATAAACTCTGGTTCTGAAGTGTGGGTGAAATACTGTGTCTGTTACTTTTTCCCTTGGGTTGATTGAACTTTGAATATAACTAGCAGAGTATGTTGGTAATTATTCTCTCTGTTTATTCATTTTCAATGTGTATTGTGGGGTTTAATGCCTTAGTTGCTTGTTTTTCTTTTAACAAATTTAGTATAACACGCTATCAATTATTGAGTGCATTGTGATTGTCTTGCAAGATACACTTAATCTAATGCTAAACTATGCCAGAGTGCAATTTGATTGAAAGGGAAACATTGAAAATCTAGCCAGGACATCTCAGATTCTGATGGGGATCCCTGATGTCTCAGGCTCCTTGGAAGTGAACTTGACCAAACAAAGCAGGAAAACGACAAAAGTCTGGATATAGGTCAATAATTTTTAACAGTTAAATGTTTTTTAAAAAATTGCTCCAAATGACTTTATGTTGTGAAATGTTGGCTAGGGAACAATCACCATGCATGATTTAGGAAGCAAGTTTGAGAGTGCTCAACACAGATAAAACACTGTAAAAGTTGGGTCATGGCTTTATCACTTCTTAGCTTGCTTAGGGTTTAGTGTGGAAGCCTCAAAAGTCAAGTCCCAACTTTTTGACCTTCTGGGCTATTGTTTGCCCAGGACATAAGAACTCCAGAAACAGCAATAGAACATTTTATTTCATTTGTTGGACTGCCATCTCTCATCTCCCCAGTTCAGTCCCTGGCTGTTCTGACTCACTCAGATAATTGATTTGTTTGTGCAACTGTGATATTTTATAGGATTACTTCACACTATTAGAGAAGTTTATATCTCTTGAATATTAATTGATTTACTTCAAACTCAAATTGCTGTTATGAGCATTGTAGAAAAAAGAGATGGACACGTAAGTACTGTTTTCCTCAGGAATTATTCAGTGGTGGAATCCAGGACTCTCCTGGCTATCATGCTTTATTACCTGTCATCAATTCAAATGCTCCTCATTCAGCAATTTTTTTGGTTGGATTGTGGTTTTTTGGGGGTTTTTGGTTGGTTGGTTTTTGATCTTTGTTGTTTTGTTCATTTGTTTCTTTTGGGGGTTTAATTTTTCATTTCATTATGTATTTGCTGACTAAAACATCTCAGCATTGTCTTATTTTCTGTTACTTTATGATGTTAGAATATTTGCCACACCTCTTCCAATGGGATGACACTTCCTTATGGCTCTTTTTTTTTTCTATGGAAGAAAGGATGACAGACTTTCTAACAGCTACAGAATTAGCCCCTAGACAAAGGTGTTAATAGTGCCTTTTTTCCTTGTAAAGTGTGCCTGGGAGTGTGGACCAGCTAGTAAAATAAACACCCCCTTTGTTCTTTGGCTTAGGATGTGACAACATCAAAGGGTCATTTATGTTTCTGTTTGCCAGGTGTCACTTTGTTCACAGGGCTAATTGAAGTTGTAGGGAGATATATATTGGTTAAAAAGTGGAAAGATCAATGAATAAATTTATTGCAAATCACTATCACAAATTTTACCTTTTGCTGCAGTTAGCAGGCAGACTGTGTGTTGTGGGGCATGAAGGGGCACGGAGATTTACACAGGCCAGTCATGCTGCTGATTCTTTCAGTGTTTTGGAAGAGATGGAGTTTTGGATGGGGTCTTTTCATATTTTTGGCTATCAGGTTTCAGATACAGCACAGAAATTGGTAACATGTGGAATGTGGTGTCTTATGCTCCTGTGGTATCATTCTCATTGGCTCTATAAGCTTGGAGAAGAGACTTTATGTGGCTCTTTTGTACTTTGGAGTGCCTCATTTTTTACTGTTGTTGTGGCCATAGTCATAGGGAAAGGCAAATAAGGTATTTCCTTTTAAGCCTCCCACTCCTCCCCTGTGGCCACAGTGCTGATGCAAAGCCTGTGGCACACTGTCCCTATACCTCTGTGTGGGATGAGCATTCAGGAATGGAATTCCTGCCCCATCCACCCACTTCTGTTGTGGAGAAACCTGCCGAGCTGGGTGTGATGCTCCAGGAAGAAGGATGTAGGACTGAGCTCCCAGTGCCCACCATGGTGTTCACCACACAATCCCACGACTTGGCTGTTCAGCTGAGAATTCCTGTGCTGAGCTTGCTTTAGCTTCTCATTTAATATTTATAACATGTTAGCATACACAGGCTGGCTGTGAGTATACTTGCAACCAGGGGTCTGAACATGCCAGGCTTTTCCCAATTTCAGGAATATTTAGACGCACATAAATTACATATTTATTTTAATTTGTGCATCATTTAATACATCTTTTCACTATTTGCTGTGTATTTATCTGTTTTTTAAATGCATTTCCAACCAACATATCTTCTGCCATTGGTCTCCGGTGGCTGCTCTGTGTGTATGCAATTATCACATTTTTCAAAAGGAACTAATTATTGAAATATATTTCTCTCAATGCTTGCCTTTCCCTCCAGCTGCACCAACAGTAGAATTTGTTATTAGGCAAAACATATTGACCTTCTTGTCACTGTGTTTCTGCATCTCCCTCCGTGATTACACCTAAGCAACACAGCTGGACATCCATATTCATATTGCTCCACCACATGAAAAAATAGTCCATCTGCATAGACTTAGCAGTACATTCCCACCTGGAAGAGAGCTTTATTCCACCCATCAAACCTGGGAATACACTTTCCAAACTAGGAGTGATCCATGGTGTTGTTCTGGGTTGTGTCATTTCAACATTCCATGTAAAATGAAAACTCAGAGGACAGAATCTGGGAGAATAAAAGAAAAATTCCTGTAATGCCAAGGATATAAGGACTCAAACAGATGACGCTGCAGAATGAGCAGAAATGTCTGAAATGTGACGTGACACCAACAGAATTTAATTAATGGTTCAAGGAATTGATCATCCTGATAAGCTGTTCAGAGTGAAAAATAAATAATGAAGTATCAGTAATCAAAAACAGTGTTCAAAATTAGTTGCCTTGCATTTCTGATGCATTTTTGTTACCCTCACAGAAAGACACATGCCTGGTGAAAGCTCTTCATGCCAGAAGAGGAGCTGGGAAAACAAAAAGCCAGAGTGCCCCAGGGAAAGTTCCCATGAACATTTGGGAAGGGGGAGTGTGTTTGTTTTAGCTGGCCAGATAATCACAAACTGGGGACTTGTCCATTCTTCCTCCAGCAGACTCCTATTTCCCATCGTTTTCCTGAAAAGCTATGGAGGTGTAGCAACTGCTGCTCTGCTGACTGTGAAAAATTGGTTTGGGACACGAGTGGAACAAAACGCTGTTTCGGCTCCCTCAAAACAAGTCCCCATGGAGCTCACAGGCAAAGCCAGGCTGCCTCTCTAGGTTTACATCTTAAGATTCAAGTGTATTGGCAGAGTTTTCAAACATCCCTGGGTGATTCAGTGTGTTGACCTGCTGAAAGCCGGCAGACCCCAAGGGCAAAGGTTGCTTGGGCACTTCTGAAAATGTTATTCTGTAACATTATTCTCGAAGATCAAAACCCCAAATTGGTTACGCCAGCTTAAATGAAATTCCCGCTGCATGCCAATCTTCTCTCAAATCACTTTTACTCTGGGGCATCATCTGTTGTGGTCAGGAGAAATCTTTCTTATTTCTCATGCTGGAAATTGTACAGTAAGAGTCAAAATCTGGTCGGACTCACTGGTGTCATGGTTTCAGCTGAGTTGATTAGTTTGTGAATTAATCTTGCTGGTAGCAAAAATGAATCTAACTGATTTTGAAGCATCTGGCACTGACAAGGATGCTGGACTCTCAGTCTGTTTTCATGTAGCAAAAACCAGCTCCTATGTTTCAGAGCTAAAATTCACATGCTTTGGATGTGAGCCCAAGGTCGGTGGCTATCTATTAGTGAGATTGCTGCTCAAAGCAAGGCTGCCTTGGTTCAAAATCTGATTTGAACTAAACTCAGGGGAAATAATTCAGAGTTTGGGAATTCTTAGAATCATAGGATGTTTTGGAGGGGACTTTAAAGATCACCTTGTTCCAACCCCTGCTGCCATGGACAGGGACACCTTTCCCTGGACCAGGTTGCTCAAAGTCTGGAGAAGAGGAGCAGAAGAGAAGGAAATCCTTCCTTAATGCCCTTGAGCACAGAAGGAACAGGCCAGACTGGAACTTCACCCCATCTCCAGCCACCACCTCTGTCCATTAAGTCCCTGAACATCCTTCTCCTCCAGCCAAAGCTCCATGGAGATTATTCAGCACAGAACCATCATCTTCATTTCCTCAAGCATATGCAGTTAGGAAGAGAGAAATTTTATATCTATAAAAAATATAAATACTTCTATATTATATAACTATAAATAGTATAAGATACAACACATTTTAGATAATATAGATATATATTTTTATATTAAATATAAACATATTCATGTATATGTGCTGATATATGGAGAATAGTAGCTGTCTTTGCATCTCTTGCAGTAATTTTGGTTTAACCACAGGGGATCCCTATTACAAATTATACTCCTGATGGAAAGAGGGGTTTGACTCTTTTTTGTTACACTGGTTGATACCATTGCACAGCTATTTCTCAGGCATGGGTGTGTGCTCTTACCAAATTAAGGTGTTTGCACACAAATTAATTAAGGTTGGCTTTCCTTACTGTTTCCATAGGAAGTTAATAAAAAATATTATTTTCTCCTTTTCGCATGAGTTTTACACCTGAAAGTGCTGAATCAGAATCTAGTATGGTCAGAATAGTTTATAGCAGCAAGGCAGAAATGTCCTATATAAATATAGTTACAAAAACTGCCTCATATATCTGCTGAGCTCTAGGAGGGTTTAGCTGATGTTTTATTTAGTAATGACATGATGAAAAAGCTTATAGAACATTAATGATGAGCACTTAAGTCCTGTGAAATGTCTCAGGCTACTTGTCTTGAAAAGTGGATTTTTTCAAACCGGTTTTGGGAACACAAAGCTCCTTTTTAAAATAAAGTTAAAGGGAATACTAAAGTAAAACATAAGGTACCTGTTGGTGTATAACCTATGGTCTCGTCTCTGGTGCTGAGCATGGAGCATTGGGTGCAGGGGCAGGGGGGCAGGGCAGGTGGTGACGCAGGGACCTTTGCCATACTTCATTATTGCTCCATAACAAGCAAAGGGGTTTGTTGGTTCACACCCAACACCTGACCAAAGGTGTCTGCATGCCCTGCGTGCAGAATTACCTCCAGAATAAGCTGCACCGACCTTGCATGGTGTTTTATTCACAATATTAACAGAGCAGTTAAATGCTGCCTTTCATAAATATGTATTAGGTGTGTTTGTGTTTTCCAATTTAATATGTTAGGTAGAAAATATCAGTGCTGCATTTTAAAAGAAGCTATCTCCTTCTCTGTGCATTTGTCTCTATATCCTCAAAGAGGAAAAAAATTGTTTTAACTACTTTGCTTCCCACACAGTGCCAGGGATGTGTTTTAGTGACATTGTTTGGTATTTAATTAAAATAAACATAGAGAGGAGAGATTTCCCTAAGGAAAGAAGTCGACTAATTGAGACTTCTCCACATTAATTCAGAGTATTAAAGCATTAATGCTTTTATGAAACTTTTTGACCTGCCTAGGTTCAGGTGTGATTGGAAGCTCCTGTCACTGATTCTGACTTGTCCATGTGGAAAAAAAAATGCAGGTGTTTCCATAATGCTCCATTTTAAGTGGAGGCTATGTAATAAGTGTGCCTGAATAAAAGTTATGGGATTCTTGTGCTGCCAGTTACTGTTTCACTTACAGATGTCTGATGCTGGCAGGGATGAGTTACTGTGCTCAGGTGAGGATCTGGAAGTTGTTAATTTGCATTAACTTGATCACCTTTCTCAGCTTCTAACCTAAATTTTAAAATGTAAAACCCCAGCCTCAGCAAAAAGCATTGTGCTTTATGACTGAAAGCAGAGTAGTAAATCACCTCTCACCTGCAGAGGATGCCTTGAGCAGGACGTGGTGACACCCTCCAAGGTCTCCAGATTCTCAGAGGACAATTTCTGCTTCACTTCAGCCCCCTGACAGCTTTTCACGTGGTGGCTGTGGACCTTGAGCTATCACTGCTGCTGACTGAGTTCTTAGGGCTGGCATTTGGAACTCTTCCCTTGGCTCTCCCTTCTGACCTAGGCACGATCCATGATGGAAAAAGCAGGCTAGAGCTAGTCTGCACGTATGCCTAAAAGGGTCTTTATCCAGTCTTTACAGCTGTATTTTTACCAGCATCTCAGGTGTGGGCTACAGACAATGTTCCCTGATCCATTTTGGTCAGGATTTTTGTTATAACTGTGTCTTTAAGAACTTCCATTTGTTTTGATTTTCACCTTTTTAAAATGCCCATTTCATTTATTTTTCCCAGACTAATGCATATGCATTTAAGTATTTTTTATGTACTAAATATATCCCCGAATGTGGAACTATGTCCCTTATGAAAAATCAAAGTAAGATATAAGTAATGCTAATATTTCTGCAGAGGTGTTTTTTAAAAAATTAAGGAAAAAGTGTTATGTCCATGGCATAGAAATTATAAGATGGTTCAAAACTGTATGAAAAACTTGTCATTCTCTGATAAATTCTTCATATTTTCAGACTATTTTCCTATTCAACTCAACTAGTTTCAGCTAAAGGCATTTAGAGACATCTTCTTTATAGGAATTGATTAGTTTATCTGGTAATTTATATGTTGTAATTATACATAATTATTAATTTTTCAAGGAGAATGCTAAACTTTTTTTTCCTAAAATGCATCTGATAATTTCTATCATAATTCAGCATTTGTGGAAATACCAATACAAGCGAGTGATAATGAAATATGTGGTTTCTGTGGATATTTATTAGATCTGAGCAGTCATTGTCCTGGAAAACAAACAACCTCATTAAATAGTGAATATGGCACTTTCTAAATGCTGCTTTTGTAAAAGGATACTGCATCACATAGTATCTGTGGGTCAGGTGCTTCCTGCTCTTGGCACATCAGTGCTCCTCATCAGTACAGTGTCTGAGAATCAGCCTAATGGATTTTGAATGTGTTTCCACTTTTAAAAGGTAAGAAAATATAATTTGGGTTTTCTCCTGTAGGAGCTAGGAAACTGATTCCCATTTTCTCTCTAATAATGATAATAATAATTTCTTTCCTGTAACAAATTTAGGTGCTGCTGGGTTTTTATTTCAGTTTTCTAATATATCCTATTTACAGTAATTGCAATCCTTCTGGATATTTTAGATGGCTTTTGTCTTCTGTTTTGTATTTCAAGAAATTGATGATAAATGACCTTTAGATTCTTTGACACTGATTAATTCCAGTTCTAATGAGCTGTTAAAAGAATAATAAGTGCAGTAAACTGTTTGCCACCACTAACAAGGATAGAGAGGACTGACTTTTGAGGGAAGTTAGGCTAATTGACTTAAAAATAGTAGAATGGCCCCTGTGGGTGGCAAGCTACAGGCAGTCGTTTTTTTCTTACTGAAGTCAGAACTTTTAATATGTTTGTACTACTGCATGTGCATAATCTGCCCTCTGCATTAATTACTGTTCTGTAGTGGCTTTAGAAGAGGGTGCTGAAAGTAATGGCAATCTTCCAGCTAGCACCTCTGAGACATGGCTTGATTTGAAGATTAAAGCAACTCCATGCCAGTGGAATTTCTAATAACTATTAGCCTATCAAAAGATTGCTATTTTTGTATGGAAGATGACTGGATTCTAACCTTTATCCCTATGACTTTAGTGGAACTGTGCCAATTTAGATCCATTTAGAATCTGTGGCATCGTGTTACATTTTGCTTTGTCATTTTGCATTGTGGAAGCAATGCTAATTTATGTGTTTTCTGCTCTAGTAAGTTGAAATGCCATATACATTCTAATACCCCTGTGTTTATAGCAGGAGACAAAAAGGAAGGAAATCTGATATTTATTTGACTTTTAATCTTACCTGGTTCTCTGCTTACCTTTCTGTAACTCAGCTGTCCTGACTGTGTGTTTGTTTATATATTAATAAGATTTGTGTCTGTTTAGGTTGATGCCACAATTGAAAGTGCACTTTGACATCTTAAAACAGAAGTTTCCAGTGTGGTTTAAAGCTCAGGGGCCTGTTCTCAAAACTAGAAAACTGCACTGCAAATTTCAGAATCGTGCCAAGCAATTGTACCATAAGGATTACACAAACCATATCAGTCAAGTGATAAAATAAACTTAATTTGTGCTCTTTGTTACATGGAGTCAGAACTGGCCAGGATTTAGCCTGTTTACTCAGCCTGGAGTACAAAATTACAGATAATTCACCTGTTCCACTGCCCAACAGTTGTGTTAAAACAGTGCATTTTACAGATGAACTTGAGTAAAATCAGTAAGTATCATTACAGAAATGGTCTGATTTTCTACATTTAAACACTGAATTTCTGAATGCTAATTTACAGGATGTTATAAAATTTCCTGAGTTGAATTTAGTAACTCAGAGCCTGGATGCTGATTTCTTCTTGGAAAAGTCAGAGGCAGATTGCCTGTGGTGGCATAGGAATCTGGGCACCAGTCCAGAGCTAGGAAGAGTGAGGATGCTGTTTGTCAGGAATTCATTTTGGGATGATCCTGAATCAAAAATTCAGTTTAATTGTCAACAGTAGGATGGGGTTCTGGTTAACCTAGTCTAGTGGAAGGTGTCCCTGCCTGTGGCAGGGGAGCTGGAACAAGACGTTCTTTAACATCCCTTCCAACCCAAACCATTTGATTCTGTGTAAAAGCTAGGCAGGGTCTTTTGGCCTATGTGTTTAGAAGTGTAAATTCATAATACTTATTTCTGAGCCAGGTTTACAAAGTTTCCTAAACCACTACATTTGACCCACATGGCTGCAATCACAGTGTTTCTAGCAGTTCCCTTCCCTTTGCCTTGGATCTGTTTTAGAGGATATGTTTTGGAGGCAGTGTCCAGTAGGACTGTACCCAACCTTAAGCAAATTTAAGTGCATACCTCCCAAGTACCTCTTTGAAATACTACTCTCAATTTAGCTCTTTTGCTGCAGGTGCCAAGCAACAAATTTCAGATCCCACTTGTGCTGACATTTGCTCTTAGGGAGAAGGAAATTGGATTTCTACTAGTCTGAAACCAGAAACAAATGTTAGAACTGAGAGCAGTTTGTTTGAGCTGTAATTTGGAAGGATGCAAAAACAACGAGGTTGGGAGCTGAAGCTGCTTTTTGCCCTTCTGTGCAGGAAAGCAGAAATGATCCATTCTTTATTCACAGATTTTCTTTTTTTCCTCTAATGTGTGAGGTAAAAGGAGGGAAATTCCTGATTGTAAATCCACCCTTCAGAATTGCCTGGTCTTTTCACTTTCACATCTGGCTGACACTGGTGCAGATTTTCCTTCCTTTGTGCTTGGCATTAGAGGCTGAGGAAGAGGTTTTCCCCAGTGTACATGGTAAAAGTTCCTTACAAGTTGGGGCCATTTTGGTGCTGGGAGGGAAGCACAGAAACCATGGTTATGTAAAGAAGGTTTCCTATGAAATAGGGAAATAAGGGAAGTATGAGTCACATCAGTGAGTCCCCAGCTCTTTCAGGGACCACATGCAGCCATGAACACATCTCTGTGTGGAAAGAGAGGAGCTCAAAGTGCCCCAGGACTCCCAGTCTCATGCCAGTTTTCTTCTTGCCTATGCAGGGAACACCTTAGCTGATCTAAAGGAAGGAAGGCATGAACAAGCCAAGCTCCTCTCTGGAGCAAGAATATCTCAGGGTGTCCTTGGCATATGCCAGAGCTGTACTGTATATGCCAGCAAAGAGTGGGACCATACTTCCCTCTTTAAAGAACAGAACAGCTCTTTTCTGTGTTTATTTATGTTCTTAGTTTATTTGTTGAGCCATCTGCCAGGTATGAGATGAAGATTTTGACATCAATATGTTATGAATTACAAGTTCTTTCCATCATATAGAGGAGAATACTATAGCTGCCTAAAATTAGGGAAACTGGAGGAATACATCCTTCTTTTGTTCAAGAGGGAAAAAGGGAATGAAAAAGAATTAGAGAAAACATTTAAAAAGCCTGTCCATCCTCACATGGGTCTTTTAAAGCAGTGTGAAACTTCATAGTTACTGTTTATTCTCTGCAAATAATTGTTCCATCCAGCTTGTACTTACAGGATCAGAGAATGGTTTGGGTTGGAAGGGACCTTAAAGCTCATCTGGTTCCAACCACCCTGCCATGGGCAGGGACACTTTCCACTAGATCATATTGCTCAGAGCACCATCCAGCCTGGCCTGGAACGCCACTTGTCAGGTTGGAACTAGTCTACAACTAGTTGAATGTTAAAAGGAAAGTCTGGCCCCAAGACTGAGGAGTTTGGGGTCAGTTATTTGACCCACAGAGGTACAAATGACAGAAATCTTGTTAGCATATAGGTACCAATATTTTCTTCCCATCCTAGGGGCTTATTTTCATAAATCCACATTTCTGCCAGGAAATTTAAATACCCATTTTTTCTTTGCCCATTGAAATTCATTATAGTGTATTTTCAGTAAAATACACAGCATAGTGTATATTTGGAGTTTTTTAGTAGTTACTGTAATTAGTCCCCAGCCACAGGCTCAGAGCAGGCTATTAGAGAAAGCATAAGCAATGGATCTTTAAATGTTCTTTAACTGTTGGGAAAAGGCAGCATATATTTCTGTGGTACCAAAAGATGATGGTAGAATTTTCTGGACTTAGCTAGTGAACAAATGTGACATATTTCTTCAGTGATGCTGCCCTGGATATTGCTTCTGCCATTTCTGTTTCAGTATCATTTTTTTAAACTGTCAAAAATCAGTGCTTTGACTTTTGAACTTAAACATACTTTTGGAGATAACTGATCAGCACTGGAGATTTCCTCTTTTTTATTTTTTGGTTAACAAAAGCCAGAACTTAAATTTTAAAAAAATTTAAAAAGCAGCCACAAACCCTACCAATATCCTTTAACCAGTTTGGATTTGGTATTATAGTTCCTTATCAACACTGGAGGTGGATGTCCACATCCTCACATGGTGACAATCTTAGCCTTTATGATCCATGTGAGGATAACCAGAATTTCCTGGAATATATTGGACAAACAGGGAAATGCAGTACCAAGAAGTTGTGAGAATTCTTCTCTGCCTAATTTCCTTTTTTGGACTGAAATTGGTTGTGGAATATGGTTCATGACAGCCATGCAAACCTCCATCAGTTTAAGAAAAATAATCAAAAGCACCAAAGAAAGCAGCTTATTAGAGGAAGAATTTATGAAGACACATCAGAAAAGTGCTTCAAAATAATTGAGAATCGTTTGAATATCAGATGAAATCACCATAGTCCTCAGAGAAACTTCAGAAAGAAGAGACAGCAGAATTTTTTTTTTTTTTATGACACATCATGCCTTTTCCCCTTGTTATGCTCTAGAAGAGTGATGTATAAATATTTGTTCTCTCTTTCTTTCACCTTGTGGTGACTTTTAGCAGAGTACTTCATTTATTTTATACCTAATTTTCAGGAGGTATGTTTTCTGGCCCCTTGCAAATGGATATTAAAATATTTTGGCCTCTCAGCCTAGTGCATCCATGTTACCAGCATTACAAGAGTACAGACACAGAAATTACATTGGGTTATTTTTTACATATTTTCAGTACCTTTTAATTATGGATGACTTCTCACCAAATGTCACAGACTTTTTTAAAGTGAAATAGAGCAATCCAAGTAACCTCAGAAGAGTGCTGTAGGATGCTTTTTAAGAGAGATAGTAATGGAATGACTAAAGAGATGATGAGCCCAGTAATGCTACCAACCAATATCAGTGAACGAGCTACAGATGAGGAGAGATACATCCAAAGCTGCAGAAGCACAACTAATCCATAGGCTGAGCATCAAAATAACCCCTGAAGTGACTTCACAGCCCTGGAACTGGTGTAAGGAGTGTACTAATGTCCTGTTGATTAAACCCCGAAGTTTAATCTTCTGTGTGTTCCTCCAGACTAATTTTTTTCTTTTCCCTTTCTCTTATACTTGATTTTTTCTTTTTCCCAATGTCCTCACTGTGGACACCACCACTACTTGTCTTTCCTGGTAGGGATGTGGTGCCGCATCTGCCTGTGGTCAATCATACCAGGCACTAACAAAGCTTAGCAAGCAGAACATTCAAAGTGGGGCATCTTAAAACTCTTCCATTGTGCCTCCTTGAGAAGGTGGAACATGTTATTTAGGCATCTCTCTAGTGCAGGGAGCTAATACACTAGAAAGACAGATGACCAGTATCAGGAGATTGGATATTTTCAGGAGTCCTTGGTGGAAAAGTTGGATATAAACCTGTTTCTAAGGCATGTCTGAAGGAAAATTACAAATGGAGGATGACTGTTAAGCATTTTGAGGTAAATTGGTATATTAAGAGTACTTCAGATGGTGAAAGTAACCAACACACTGAGGTCTGACTGCTTTAAAAGTCAGGGGAGTCACAAGGCAGTGGCAGAATTATAGCTTGGATGAAAATGGGGATGGAACAAGACTTCAGAGGATGGAGTAGTGCTGTGAGCAGCTTCCTTGAAAGAGAAAGGAGTGCTCTAGTACACAGCCAAGGATTTAGGAACAGTATTTCTTCTTCCAAGGAGATTTGAGGAGCTAGAAAGAACAAGAGATGGGTAAAAGGTAAAGTTAAATGAGGAAGACCTTGTGCACAGGGCAGCCCCATCACACACATGACTGTGCTATGCTGGAATGACCATTTGCTTTGGGCTCCCACCAAGGCAAGAAGCTGTTATCTAAACATCTGTAGAACATATATTGAGCATAGCAAGGAGCAGAACACTGCTACTTATAATCAATGCTACTTAACATGTAAATTTATTCCCAGAGCCAAAAATGTTGTGAATATATTTTAAGTTGATACTTCAAATACAGGCAGAATGAGGTAAGGAAGAGGTGATGTCATCATATTTATGGGGGCTCATTATAGAAATACGTATTTTCATAAAGCATACATCAGAGGCCCAGGGAGAAGGCAGCACCTTAAAAAGATAAACATACCTTAAAAAGATAAACATACCCTACGAAGATAAACCTTCAGCATGGTGTTTGAGCCATGCTTTTACTTCTTTCCCTTCAGCTACTTAAAGCCCACTAGAAACTGTTCTCATTAGAGTATCACTTGACAACACATCAAGTGGTTTGCTTACAACAATGGGACTTTAAAAGAAGCTAAAGTGTAAATCTTTAAACTAAATTAATACACTAAAGTTGTTAAGGTTATTTTATGAATACTTCTCAGTGAAAGGAGAACACTAAGAGGTGGAAGTTTTAACAGATAAGTGTTGGTGTCTGGAAGCTGTACAGAATTATTTAGCCTATTTAACCAGGTGCTCCTTGCACTTAATCTTATTTTCTAAACTCAGTCTGTGCCTAATATTTACCTGTAGATAATGAGGTAATGCTGTTAGATGTGGAGGACACCTACTTCTTTCTTGGACTTCTACTTTCAAGCTTCAGCATTCTAACAGCTTGTCAGAAAGAGACATCTGGAATGTGATTGATATTGGAGATGGCTGAAAATGTCTGTTACAGCATTTTTTGCACAGAAGATGGGGGATTTGTTCAAAATTTGTGGAAGGTATCTTATTTTCTTAGTTAAAAGCAGAATTCTTTGGAAGATGCAGCCTCTGTTTCTCCTTGGTCCTATTATGCCTCTGGTTTGGGGGCAGAGATTAGTTTTTGGGCTGAGAAAATTTACCTTGAGATTTATAGTGATTTATAGGATGAACCTGTCTAAAAAAAGACAACACTTTACAGGAAGACACTGGTTAAATATCTGTATGCCCACAATGTACACTTGCCTTTATTGCCATATGTAAGCATTTAGGAAACTTTCGAATTTTTCAAGGCTTGTAGCTTGAACTGATTTCATTTTATTTCACCATTTGTAAAATATATCTTATTCTCATTTATTCGCCTTTTCCAATCTGTAATTGTGCTCGTTTTAGTCAGGACTGAAAGAAGTCTCAGCACAAAATCATAGCTGTTCTTTTCATCAGTCCAGCCCTTCTTCTGGCACATTGTGCTGCCTTTCCAAAAATACAGCTCTCTCCTGCTCCCCTTGTGTGTCTGGAATAGTCTTTTCCTTTGTATGCAGCCTGAGCCCTGTAAACATGGACACGGCAGGAGCCTTTTAATAAATTAGCTGTTAGCACATTCAGAACTTCTAAACGATGGGGTGTTTTGTTGCAGCAAGGGAAGAATTTTCATCAGATCAGAAGTTGCTATCCCACTGGGAGTTGCAGCTCAGGAAACTGCCCCAGTGTTGTTAGCAGCAGATCCCTGGCATGTCAGAGATCAATGCTTAACCCTTCCATTGCCCTTGTTGACTTAATTGGTCATCCAAATGAGCATGAGAGAAATCCATCCATAGGCACTGGGCAGAGAATCAAAGAGTTTTCTCTGACAATGGAAGTCTCCATCCCAGAAATGCAAGCAATCAAAAGCATTATTTTAATACAATAACCTTTGGTACTGAGTCAGAACCACTGGCAGGAGGTCAGCATGGATACCCCATACCTGGTTTTATTTCCTTCCCTATGTCATAGGCTTTGCAGAGCAGCTCCAAACAATTTTCCAGTTCCGTTGGAGATGATGTAGTTGTTGGAAATAGATTCCTGCAGGATTATAGGTGTGATCACAGTGCCTGGCTCTTGAGACCTCTCTCAGTAACAAGTCCTCTTATTGATTTCCCTATAGATAAGCACATTTCCACTTCCATGAGGACTGGTTATAGTCTGCTGGAAATCCCATTGCTTTGGAAGAGAAAAATCCCCTGTTGCTTTCCAAGCTATTAATCCGTTTGTGATTACTTTATTTAAAATACCTCTGACTGTTCTTATAGCATTGTTCTTTATAGGTTTAACCACATAACCATCTCCTGATATTTGCTAGCTATTTTTGTTCCCTCTTATTTATTTAAACAGTTTGCCATCCAAGACTTAATTGATGCATTCAGATAATGGCCACAGGTAGTTGCTTTAACAAGAGAGTCACTGGAGAAATTGCTGTTTTAATACCAGCCTGGGATGACCATTTCCTGTCAGACTGTAAGAAAAGTAGTGTCATATTAGGGTAAACCTCACCACTTTCAGGGGAAATCATGGAAATACCAAGCAGACAGGAGTTTAGCAGCAGAAGACAGGAAAAAACCACAACTATTTCTTTGTAGACTATCCAGCTGTGTATTAGGTATAACATTCCTAGGAGTGGTTGCCTCTGTAAATGGAAACAGACTGGAAAACGCTGTATGCCTGCCCAACCTCTGCTCAAGCTAATGAGAAAATCCTTGGCCTGGATTCAGTCAGTGTTGCTGTTTTTCTTGGAAGGCTCCCTGGGCATCTTACATGGTATATAATGCACAATGTCTGCCTAAATATGCTTTATGAAGTGTTTTGTGTGTATCTGTTCTTAGAGATTTGGCATTGTCTATTGGGCTTTTATAGTATAGGCCTTGAAAAACAGCCATCCTCCAAAAAAAAGTACAAAAAAAGCAAAGACCCAAACAGCCTCCCAACACACCAGCTTTGGTAATTCAATACCACCACCCATTCCTTTGCTGTTAAATTGATGCCTTTTGGCCTCTAAAATCCTGAGCCAGACAAAAGAAGTAGAAAGGACCCCACAGCTTGAAAACAGAAGCTATTTTGGCCTCTAACAAAAGCCTTTGCTTTGAAAAAGAAAAGATGTTTGTTAAACTACTTAAGGAGTTAATTTAAAAAAATAATAAAAATGAAACAATTTCGTTAAAACAAGCATTGCAAGGCATTGTTTTTGTGTCAGGAAATTAAAGCATTAGCCTGTGGATGCTGATTCTGATGCAGATTCAGTGCTGAAGAAGAATGTGGCCCAAATCCTCCACCCTGGTAATCAGCAATGATATTCCAATTTAAGGTGTGGTTCTGCCCTTTCCTGTTTCCAGGCTTACGTGAAGAGAATCGGGGCAGGGGGTGGGAACGAGGAAGAATGTGAGGTGTGTATTCTGCCACCTTTTATTATTGATTTCCCAAAATTAGGAGTCTCTTTCTAATAGAGAGGAGGCTTAAAAGCAATCAATAGTGTTTATCTTACAAGGCACTAGTTCAAACTACAGTGGAAAGTGCTGTAATTCACCTTTTCCCTTGTTACTGATCTTCTCATTTAGTGCAGTGCTGCGCAACAGTTCTGGGTTTCAATGCTGTAAATCCCTTAATTATGCATTCCCCAAATATGTTAAAAATAATATAAAAGTGTTAGGCATTTCTGGCTTTATCTCCCTCCTCCAGTACTCATATTCTGTTTGCAACTCACTACAACTTAACTGTGTGATTTGTATTGGAAAATTTTTTTTTTTTTTTTTTTTGGTTCATTTCACTTTATTATGTTTCAGCAGAGCTGTGACATGCACTTAGATATCTTTACTGCAGTTGTTTCATGATTAAATCAGATTTGCACTGTAGATACATCACAATAACAAGTAAGAGAAAATTCAGGCCACCTTGCTTCGTTTTGATGAGCTGCTGTAGCCTGGCTTCACAGGAGAGAAAAAGGACCAAGAAAAAAAGGAAAGAAGATAAAATAAAGGAAAGAGGAGAGGAGAGGAGAGGAGAGGAGAGGAGAGGAGAGGAGAGGAGAGGAGAGGAGAGGAGAGGAGAGGAGAGGAGAGGAGAGGAGAGGAGAGGAGAGGAGAGGAGAGGAGAGGAGAGGAGAGGAGAGGAGAGGAGAGGAGAGGAGAGGAGAGGAGAGGAGAGGAGAGGAGAGGAGAGGAGAGGAGAGGAGAGGAGAGGAGAGGAGAGGAGAGGAGAGGAGAGGAGAGGAGAGGAGAGGAGAGGAGAGGAGAGGAGAGGAGAGGAGAGGAGAGGAGAGGAGATCAAAATAGCACCAAATTAGGGCAGATTGAAATTCTAAAATAAACACAGCCAGAATATAAAGGAAGTATATTGTTCTGAAAGTTATGATGTGGTTAAAAACTCCCAAAATCTCTAATTCATATGTATGTCTTATTTCAACAGAAATCATGTTTTGGTTCTTCTGATTGAAAATATTTTTAATGGCTACTTTTTGTAGCTTTCAGGCTTCAAAACCTGTCAGTGGCTGCATTATTTATTGAAAAGAACATTTTCTTTTCAATTGTACTGATGTTCACTGAAGGAATCCTGTCGGCACCACCTCCTGACTCATCACGGACCCTCAGATCAACCAATTCACACTCACAGGAGCCAATATGATTAAAGTAATTACCTTGCCAGATAAGCACTAATAATAAGTCAGGTTGAAACCTTATATATAGGAAGCCTCACAAAGGCTTCCAAGGCTGCAGGCAGGATCCTCTCAAGATTATTTTTGAGTTTTCTTGAACATTTTTTCTTAGTGAAAGGAAGGTTGGGGTAGTGATAGCTTTGTGACTGGAAGCTCCAGCTGACTGCAGCTCCTTGGCTTGCTCCATGCCTGGCAGCATTGCAGCAGCAGGTTCTTCATTTCACTGGAATTGTTCCCCAGTGCAGCATTCCAGGCTCCCGTGAAAGGGCTCTACAGAAAAGTGAAGCCAGGAAACACAGACCCAAGTGGCAGCACGTCCTGCAGCACGTGGCAAGAAAAGTGCAGCAGAAAAAAAGCCTTGTTTCCAGATCTGTTCCTTCTGCTGCTGCTTCACATCATCAGAGCTGCTTCTTCAATGTTCCAGGAGAAAATGACCCATCCTACAAAAAAAGATGGTGCCTCCCTTTTCAGTGCACTAAAGAGAAAATATCCATTTAGAGAGATTTATATACAAGTAATGGCAGGAGGAAAGTGACACATCTTCCATGGAGGCAGAAGTGTGCAATGCTCATCACAGGTGAGCCTCACCCAAGTCCCCTCGCAATTAAAGAAGCCCAACTGAGTTCAGTGTGAGCAGGTCACAACCAGAGCAACCTTGCAAATCATATTGGGGAGTTTCAGCCAGGTCCTCTGCCTCTGCTTTGGTGTTTTTCTGGTGTTCCTCAACTTCTGAAGAATGGATAGTGCAGTCTTATTGTTGCCAGCTCTTGTGATATTTGATGTTTCTCTGAAAGCTTGAGCTTTGAAGGCTTACAAGACAAGGATTTTTCTTTTTTTAAAGCTATTTCATGTGTGCTTTTAATATGTTCTAGTGTTTTGTTGTTGGAAAACACAGGTGAGAGCATGACCTGAGTTCCTAAAAGCTCAGAAATGACAAGGCAGAAGAGATGCCCACATTTAGTAGTTTGTGAGATGCTGTGATTTTTTAAGCTGTCATCATGATTAAGGCTGTAAATATGGTATTTACAGCTACAATATGTTTGTAGTTCTGCAGGCAGCATGAGCAGAATGCTGTGTTAGTCCCACAGAAGTTCAATCACTCCAACAGAATTTCTTAGTAGGCAGAGTTGCCTTCTGAGGAGGAAGATGCCATCTTCATCCTGCATGGTAACTAAGGAATAATAAAAGTCTTCCTCCCCCCAGGATAGCATCATCTTGCCATTGATCAAAAGACAGCTCAAACATCCCTTGAAAACTGGCATTTTTAGAGATGGCAGATTTGAAATGTTATGGTTAAAGGACCTCCATTATCTGTAATACAAATTCACATTTTAGAGAGTTGTAATGTAACCATATACAGTCACTGTGCTTTGACACTTGGCATAAAAATCACAGCCCTGGAGCAGATATTTTTATAAGAGAAGATATTAGAGAAAATTGATTTGACTTTTCAGAGATTTAGACATTTCAACTTATCATCACATTAGTGAAGTGAAATTTGAGTGAGTTACCAGACATAAGCATATGGAGCTTTGGTGGGTATGACACGATCCACAGCAAGTAATAATTTGGGTTTTGATGATGATGAACAATGTAAATTCAGGGACATGCTGTGTGAGCTTTAACATGAGACTACTGAATGTTGGAGTCAGGAGCTAAATCAGGTGGAGTTGTCTCCAGGATCAGCTCTGTGGATGCTCCACACGTACTTGCAGGTGAAATAAGAAGTAATGAATCTGAAAGGAGCTGCTTGACTCCATAGGTGTTACAGTCACGTTCTCTGTGTGATGTGGGAAAGGGCCACTAATTTTCCTTTCTGTGAGATCAAGAAATTCTGTCCTCTCGTTCAAAGTCTCAGAGAGCCAAGGTTGCAGGGAATGTGTTGGAGTTATTAAAAAGTGGTGCCAGATAGATTCACATCTCTTCTGGGAGTTGGTTGTTGGGATTGAAATGGTTTATCCACTGCATTTGCATGAGATATACTTTTGTTCTTTCTTTTTTCCCCCTCCACCTACAGCAGATATACAGCTAGTGTAGAGTGTTACATACGTCTGTAACTTACTATTATTGAATAATGTATGTATCTGGAATCCTGACAGTGCCATAAGGATTTTTTAACACCAAGCATTACTGAGACTTTGGAGCAACTGCATGAAAGCCAAGTGTCAGGTGAGAGGCTTTCCTGTGGGAAATTGCTGTAGCCCTGCAGGAGCCACACTGACTTGCACCAGCCCAACCCACTGTGTCACAGCAGCTGACTCTCCTCTGCCTTCCCTGCTCCTTCCCTATTCCTGTCCAGCTAAAATGAGATAAAGCTGTTGCTTTCCAAGTGGGAAAGACACAGAGCCAGGCAGAGCCGGAGCTGGAGCACCCTTCATTTTGACTATGGGGCCCCCCAAAGCTCAGCTTGGCCATGCAAGTCCTGCACAGCCACATGATGCTGGAAGCTGGTCTGGGATCTCACTGCATTTACCTTATGGATAAGTTATGCAGGGCAGCTGCCCCCCTGGAAAGGTTTGTAAGCTGGCACAGTAAACCCTGTAAAAGGTTTCATCTGTTCAAAGCCAGTCAGTTCAAATTCCCTTTGTATCTTTTTAAAAATCTCCAGAGTAATTTCTCTGTTTCAAGTGGCGAAAATTGGTCCAAACTTTACAGAGCAATGTTGACCACATCAGATATTTCCCACTCTTGTTTTCCTTTCTCCATTAACTGGAGAATAAAAAAATGATGCTGAATAAATACACCTATCAGTTATCAAGGGTGTAGTAGGGGAGTTGTTAATAGAGATGGGTGCAGTGTGTTACAGACAAGGTTCTTGAAAACTTTTTAACTCTGAACATCCAGAAATACTTTTACCAGAGAATTTCTTGGCTAGGTTTATCCCACACAGACTAGTTTATATTATGGATAGGCATGTGTTTAAGCAAACACAAGGTATGCATAAAATATCTCCTGATTTGAGAGCTGTAACAAGGACAGAGTGTATGACCACCAGGTCAGCCAGGAAGCTGGAAACATGGGGCTGACCCGTTCATAGGTGGTACTCAGGCCAGCTGTAAGTCATCACTGTTCCTCTTAACTAATCAGGAGAATGATGTAGTTTTATTGGTTTCTGGTTATTTTAGACTTTCCCCTGTGAATGTGATCATGGAGAAGCAATTTTGGGCAAGGTAGGGATAGCCAGGCTAATTTTTTTTCAAGACAGATCCAACAGATGTGCTTGTAGGTACAAAACATGACCCTTGTGAAAGCACTCTGAGTGAGCTCTCTTTTGTGAAGGAAAACTCATGGTCATAGCATCTCCTCAGTCACAAAGGATAGAGGGGGGGGAAAAACAAAGTCCAGTCAGAGGGGAATTAGAGGGAAGCAAATCACAGCAATTATAGGGATAGATAATGATGATACCATCAAGTTCTTACATAATCACCTTTTCAAATTATCTCATTTTCACAGGAGATCAGAAAATTATCTGAGATCTATAGCTCTCACAAAGATGAAAAGGAATGCCAATCCTGTGTTACATCCATTACGCCTGTTGCATCTTGTACAGGTCAAAGAGAATGAGTTAAATCACAGCTAACACCAGTGAGCCACTCTTCTCAAATATTTTGTGCAAATGAGGAGAATGCAATAAAGTGTTTACAATCTCTCTATGCAATGTTAATTACAGAGTTTTGAAGGCACTGTATACCTGGTATATTTTGTGAAGGACTTGGTAATGAATGTGTTGCAGAAAATTTCCAGCTGGAGTCCAAATAGGACCACTTAAAGATGTTTTACTGAACAGAAGTGCCAAATCTCTAGGTTAAGGTTTGGCAGTGAACCAGAAATACTTTTCACAAGAAGTGATTATTATGTATGATTCATACAGTGTATCCACATGAGTGAAAATAATACTGCTTAGCTCTCAGTGCTCAAAGTGCTTTTACATTTTCAAAGTGCTGTGCACACATTACTTAATTAATGGAATAAAGTAAGTTACACTTTTATGCATTTAGCATTGACATTTTGACAATAAATGGTTTTGGAGACTTTATATGCATCAGTGCATTTGAGCAGCTTGTATAAATTGTTCTGATGTTCTCAATTGTATTTGAGCAGCATTTTAGTAATTTAGATGCATTTTACCTTATGATGAGCAGATAGATAGAACAAAGGTTATCTGCTGATAGCAATGTACCATAAAAAAAGGCAACTCCTTGTCCTTTCTAGTAAATCATAAATCTGCTCACTTGCTCATGTTCTGCAACCCACAGCAGAACTAAACACACTGGTGGAAGTCAAAACCCACTAAGAGCCATCATTAGTATTCTAACTGCAGAAACAGAGATCCATCCAGAAGATGGATTTTGTGGAATTGGTATACCCAGTATTAGGCAGAGGGACTTGGTAAAGTGCTGGAACATCTGCTGGCTGTTTTCAGAGGACTGTCAGCCTATTACCATCTACTAAAATTAATTTTAAAATGATCCCTTAGAGATGAATCTCATTTTTCCCCTATCGGTCCTTATGAAAAGTGCTGGCATACTGTCGACGTTTATATCCCACTGGTTTGTTTTTTTGTTTTTTTTCTAAACAACCTATATTAGAGTTGCAATATCTGTGGAAGGCATCTGTCTATCATATCAAGCTGGCTTAATGACCTTTTATATGAGGGTATTTTGGCTGGATTGCTGTCCTCAACTCACAATGCCAAATCTAGAATCATATCTGCTCTCAAGCACAGACCTTCCTTATTGGTCCCAGCCTCTCACAGCTACAGACATCCCAAAAGCAGGCTCTGAGGTGCAGCCATTCCACAAGCTGACCCAGTCACCAGCTCAAGTTCTTGAGTTTCTGGGAATAAGTATTTTACATCCAATTTGCCTGACTTGCTGCTCATTGTTCCTCCTGATCTCCCTTCTGATCAGCAAGAAACATGCAGAGGTTGCGTTTAGGTCATGCAAACTCCTGGCATGGATTCTTCCAGGATGCTGGGAATCAAGCATTGCAAAATCTTTCAAAAATAGCTCATTATTCTACAGTCACTGTTTAACAAAAATGGCATTATTTTGTTGAACTCACCTGAGTGTTTCAGGCACAAATAGGGTGTACCTCTAGACATTTAGTAAGCAAATGATACTGAGTTGATCTCATTTTTGGAAGAGACACTGGGGTGAGCATCCTGGGAATGGAAGTGATTTTTCTAGCAGTACTGTAAATTTAAAAGCATCCTCTTATGTCTAGTTCTGTCTTTTTCTGGTGGCAAAAAGATTATCTCCAGCATTAGAAAAAAACAAAACAGCATTTAAGAAAATCAGCCTTTGTCCTTGGAAAATGGTCTTTAATAGCTTGCGTTAATGAGATTAATTTGATCTTTAAATGATAAATAACTTAATCATATAACATTTTATTCTAGGAGAGAGATTAGGTAATATATACAGAGATGAGATTCAGTACAGGTTTTAGTAGGAGCTATGGTTTCAGAGCTGTTTCAAGTTATGCCATGTGGCCTTTCTTCTTGGGAAGCAGGTCTCTTACCCCTTCACTTTGCTTCCACAACGGGAGTTTTAATCACCTCATTGGGTAGGAATTAATAACTTCTATACCAGTGTTATCTCTACCCCTGCTCTTCTCAAACAGAGGCTATATTGAGGTGCTGGGAGGAGAATTTGCAGTACATTGCTGCAGGTTAGGCGAGCACTTTTTATCCCCTGAAAGTGCAGCTTTTATGACATCTGCTGAATTTTTGGAAACCTCGATGAAGTCAGACAAAATTGGTGTCCAAGTGCTGCTGTCATCTTCCCAGCAGGGTGGGAAACATTTGGTTGCACTGACCCAAAGCCCTTGTGAAATCATCAGCCTTTGTATAAAGAGTGACAAATGTGAACATTAATGGAGGATGAAGGTGATAAAAGAAGTGATAGCAAACAAGGGAAATACTCAGTGGGAGTTTTCATCTGGACTGCTCTCATTTACATGAGGTTTGAGAGACTTCATCAAATCATGTATTTTGAAAAGCTTTCTGAGGTGAAACTTTCTGGGTTTTAGATGCTTATATAATTTTGTATGTGGGAGTCATCTATCCTCTTTGATGAAAATACTTTAAAAGGTTGAGTTTTAAACCAACTTTGTAAGATCCAGACAGATTTGTTTTTTCTTTGTTAGTAATTTAGAAAATAATGTGAAAACAGCTGGAAAGTATCCCAGCCCCTGGGGTGGGGTGAAAGCTGGAAGTATTCCAGGAAAGGCTGGATTGGACCTTCAGCAATCTGATTTAGTGGGAGACATCCCTTCCCATGGCAAGGGGATTGGAACTAGGTGATCTTTAAAGTCTCTTCCAGCCCAAACCTGTGATTTTTTTGGAAGTGTAGGAGGTACCATTACTTGGTCTCTCTGTGTGGTTTTAAGTTGGGGCTGTTTTGTATTCATAATTTTGCAGCAGCCACTGGGGTAATGGCAAGAAGTCATCACATTTCTGTGTTCAAGCATATTTTGATTTTTGAGTCTGAGCAAGTAATGCTGATTCTCCTGCTAGCCCCGGGAAGGAGTGGGAATTTTATCATTAGATATTATGTGGTATTGCAACAAAGCTGGCAAAAATATCAAAAGCATGAGAATTTTCCAAAGTGATGCCTCAATCCAGCAAAAAGCTGGAGCACAAGAATCTTGGGAATTAGTCTACCACAGGTTCAGTGCCCAGACAGGCTTAGGATGCTCATAATCATAGGGAACTTTGGTATATTTAAGTCCAACTTGTACAAAAAGAATGTGAAAAAATTGTTGCTGTAAGGTAAAATGTGATGCAAAAACTTGGCTTATGGGATCTCAACACCCTGCTTGATTGTATGCCACAATTCCATCTTACTCAGCGAAGCTCCACAGTGAGGACATAATGATAACTCTAAGTAAGCTGATGATTTATCTCCTCCATAAGGCATGGTTGTTGTGAAACTGCCTATCAGATATTTTCAGAGCGCTATCCTTCACAAGCCCTTATTTAATGCAGTGATATTTGCATGCACACCCTCTCTTCC
Organism: Catharus ustulatus; assembly: GCF_009819885.2. Lineage (NCBI taxonomy): Eukaryota > Metazoa > Chordata > Aves > Passeriformes > Turdidae > Catharus > Catharus ustulatus. The sequence goes on along the minus strand of NC_046223.1, from coordinate 5,279,149 downwards.
CATTTGCCATTTTGTCACTGAGATAGCAAATTGCATTCATCAGAGCCCATTCATTCCATGGGTTTCGCTGAATACGGGATTATCTTGGCTGTCAGCTGCCCTATGACTGGGAGCTGTGAAAAATGGAGGTTGCCTTCAGATATTCCAAACGTGTGTCTTCAAAGGACAGTAGGTATTAAGCTGGAAAAGATTAATGGGCTTTGTGTCACTGTCTTTGTGTGGCATAGGAGTGAATTGTGCAGATTGATGGGTATCTTGGTAAAAACAAATGCATTCTTAAACTACTCTCCTGGCCCTTCCCTGACAAGTTTTAGTAACCATCAAAAGAAATATACTGAGACGTTCCCTTAAACCTAGGCTGGTTTTACAGGTTTTTTCACCTTTAGGAAAATGAAAAACTTGCTGCAGTTGAGAACAAAACCACATGTGGACGATTAAGGACTAGTTATTTTATAGCCTGTCTGTGTTTATATTGCCACTACAGGACTGTCACATCTTATTTGTCATATAATTGTGCAGTAAGTAACTGGGACACACAAAAATGGCTGGCAACAAATTTGTGAATTCCTGTGAAAATGCTGGTATAATTTCTTGTTTGAGATCCAGGTTGGTTCTTCAGGACAACCATTCTGCTTGTCAGGAAGATGCTTTGCTCACACACAAAAAAGTAGCAGCTCAGCACAAAGAAGGCCAAAAGGGAAAGTTCTACCTGCCTTTGAATAATATACTGCATTAAAAAAAAATTGAAGATATTCACAGAGTGAATTCTCTCAAAAAGAATAAGTAACTTTAAAAAAAACAATCAATGTATAAAGGAAAAAGAGTTATCAGTATTAATTCACACAATATAAGGATTGAAAAGATATTTCCACCAGAAGAGAAGCAGTGGTGTGCAGTGAAGCTTGTGAACTTTGCATGTGGCCATGTGGCCACATGATGGGATTTTTTTTTTTTTTTCATCTGTAGCATCTTTGGTCAAAAAAGAACAGGAGGGAAAAACCCAGGGTCCTACTCTACTTCTGCTGTTCTTGTTTCTCTGTGTCCTTGGGCACATCAAATCTTCACCTGGCAGCAGGGATCTATAAGAACTATAATAAAACTGGAACGCTGACCTGTGCTTGAGAACTATGGGTAAAAGTGGTTCTCCACTGGAGAGTTTTATGGGTTTTAATGTGTTTCAGTTATGTGGAGATAGGTTTGGGCCATACTGACATCTGCACTGGTGTGTCTGGTACCTGTGTCATCCTGGGAGTATCAACAGCTCTCAGCTCTTGAATATGAGCAGACCTGTGGACGAGGCACAATGTACAGGGAGAGACATTCTGGCCAAATTTTGAATTTTTATTGACTTTCAATGTTAAGTGTGTTGCTACTTCATTTTGTTTAAGAGGCAGGTAGAGGGTTTTTTTGCTGCAGAGCCTTATGTACAAGGATGCTGTTTGTATTAATATTTTAAGCTGGTGATTAATTTCTGGTGGGGTTTTTGTTGGTTTTGGTTTGTTTTTTTAAATTGCCCTCGGACTTTTAATTATCTATCACTCCAAGCTAAGTATGTGTTCCATCATGAAGTAGGATATTAAAGCTAAAGAAATAAAGGATATTTCTAATTCTGTTTTTTAACTACAGTGGGACCACCATAGAAACAATTCCACTCTGTGATAAGAATAAATAATTTTATATTTCATATGGTTTCTATTTTTTTTCCCTTCAATGGCTAACTAAGTAATATGATGTTTTAAGTAAGAGTTACTTTTTCACAGCTGGTCCTCCACAAGTATCTGCTCTTGATGCTATATCATAGGTCTCCATTAATATCATTACTTGCAAGAGTTTTGCAGTAATGTAAATTTTTATTTAGGCTTTTGCTTTGGATTCCAAAGAATCTCAAAATTCAAATCCATAAAAATCAGAGAGCAGAGTGCATTTCTCCCTGGATCGAAGGGTAACCCAGAAATGTCATGTTTGCCTGAAGCTGGGCTCATTTGTATGATTGCAAGGCCAAGTAAAAACACAGGGTGTTTTGGCCCAGGTCTGCAGTGGGTTTGAAGCTGCTCCAAGAGAAAAGTTCTTAAGGCCAGGTGAATGGCTTTGTGAACATCATCACACAGTTCGTTGATTGTCAAATTCACCATATCACCAGTATGACACCTCTGCCCTGCTTAAATCTTGTTCCGAATGTGAAGGCAGAACCAAAGCTTTCTATTTGCCATAAATACAAGATTGAAGTTCTTCTTGAGAGTAATTCTGCAATTAGAGACCATGATGTCGTGCCAGAAGGAGCAGACAGTCAGCTAGGCTTCATGCTGTAATGGTTTCTGTGAAATTAGTAATAATACCAGGAGGCTGAATTTTAATTTACAGCGCTATGAAATTAGTATTTATAGGGCCTGAAGCATTCAACTTGAGAAAGTGTGTGAAAACTTCTGGCTTCAACCATGCTGGTCTCCAGGGGGAGATGCGGTCCTCGCTGCTCTGTTTGGTCAGGCAGGCTGCTATCTGGACAGTTGGCCAGATGTTCTTGGTGCTCAGGAAAGGCAGCACCTCTGGCAAAGTGGATGACAGCTGCTAGGAGGCATATGGCAGATGGCTGTGTTGTTCTACAAAGCTGGTATTTCCATCTGTTGGTTGCAATAGGATTGCCAGAGGATCAGATCAGGCAGAGGGTAGAGAGAGAATCATCTACCAGTTCTTCAGCAGGGCAGAATGAGATATTGGTCTATGTATTTCTGTGTATAGTCAGTTCAGTGCACCAGCTCAGTTACAGGCAGAGAAGAACTCTGTCAGAAAAACAGAAGAGATAGCAAATAGGGTCCCTGAAGGTAAGCAAGAGATATGGACTTCAGAACAGAAAACTGAACCTTTGTCACAGAAATAGATTTTACATCATGTTCAGGGACCAGCTAGAGCACTTGCAGCCTGGTCCTAGAGTGCATTAAAAATCTCTTGTTCCTTATTCTGAGCTGCTCAGAGCTGAGATTTTGATTCTGTGAGAGCATGCCTTGGAAACCTGACTTAGGTTGCTTTGTTCTCGCTGGTCTCTATAAGGGAAGTTTTGCCAGGCAATGAAAGGTAACAGGGATGCCCATGCAATCATGGTCCAAAAAAAAAAGAAAATGTTCAACATTGTTGAATCATAAAAAGGCTCAGGTTGGGAGGAGCCTTACAGACCATCTCATTCCAAACCCTCTGCCTTGGGGGTCTTTTACTAGACCAGGTTGCTCAAAGCCCCACACAACTTTGAATGTTCAGAGCTCCTTTCTTAGCAATGTAGTCAAGGCATATTGATGGGTTCAGGGAGCTCTGAGCTGTTACTATTAAGGATATCTTTGAGCAAGTATATAACATTTAGGGGAATGAAATGCCTGTATCAGAAGAACTTGAATTCTTGAGGAGGCAAATGTTCTGTGTGGTGCTACAAAGTATAGGTGCCAATCCAAACATACTGAAGTAAATGAAAAAAAAAAATCTCTGTTTTGCTTCTCTGCGTTTTGAATTAAATCCATGGAATTTTGATAAACTAAAAATGTTTCTACAAGCTTCTGGTGCTCACTGTTGCCTTCTGACAGGAGGTCCTAATGGGATCAGGCAAGAGTGTTTCATGAAAGGGATTTGCTACACCTAGAAAGAGCAAAAAGCTGGTCGCTTCTCTTTGTGCTGTATTATCATTCATTTGATTTGGTATTGGGAAACATTTTTTGCAAGTCCTCATTGTTTTTCTCTCATGTATCTTCTGGTAAGATTTAAGTGATGAGGAAACTTCTTGTTGCATATAAAAAGCAGCCACTTCCTGCTAGGTAAATGTCTTGGTGCTGGAGACATGCATGAAGTACTTGGGAGTGCTGAGACACACTTGGGTTTGTTTTCATTGCAAGCTGTTATTTTGTTGGGACACAGAGTGGCAATGACATGGAAACACTCATTATGTGAAATAGTCTAGAGAGCCTTTTGGTCAGTGTTCTGCTTCAGATCTGTGTTGGATACATCCAGCTTGGCACTTGGGTATATGTACAGCTATACCTATGAAAGCATTTGACATGTCCTGTGGATTGTGCTTGGCAAAAACTCTTTGAAGCAATGCACAGGTGCACAGCCAGGCGTTCCAGTCCCCTAGATAGGGAAATGAAGCCAGGGGAATCATACAACCTGCCCAAGACCACAGCAAAAGAACTGAGATAAAAACATAGATATTTTTGATGCTAAAATATGTAGAGAATCATAGAGACATAATTCAGTTGAAGGGACCTTAAAGTTCATCTCATTTCAACCCCCTGCCATGGCCAGGAACACCTTCCACTAGACCAGATTACTCAGAGCTCCATCCGGCCTGGCCTTGAACACTTCCAGGGATGGGACATCCCAAGCTTCTCTGGTCAACCTGTGCCAGGGCTTCACCACCCTCATTGTAAGGAATTTCTTCCTCACATCTAATCTTAATCTCTTCTCTTTTAGTTTGAAACCATTCCCCCTTATCCTATTTTTATATGTCCATGTTAGAAATTGCTTTTTATATAGATATAAATTCCTACTAGAGCAGCAGCTGCATGCAGAGATGCGCATGTAAACATGCAGTGTCCTCCCACACACTGCAGTGGAGGGCAGGGTCCTTTAGCATGAGTTGAAGGTACCCTCATCATCTTTCCATCATTCCTGTGGGTGTCCCTGCCTAGCCTTCCATGGAGCTCTCATAGACCCTCTGTAGTCTGTGAGTGACCTCACCCAAGGTACAGCAACTCCCCAGTAAATTGAAAACTCACTACATGTAGAGTGCTTTCAAAGCCACCAACTAACAAAACCCCAAAGATCAAAAACCAGGAAGAAATATTTTTACCACTCTCTTTGCACTTTCTAAGGTCAGTGCTGCTGCTATTATGTGGTCACCTGTGCTTGTATACCCATATGTCATGAACTGAACACACCAGTGGAGATATTTTCAGTTCATGAGATAAGGCTGTATCCTTCTGAAACTCTGGTGTTAGGGTCCATTCTATTGCAAAAAATGTGTCCAAGGCCAGTCTGAATAGGGCTTGGAGGAATCAGATCTAGTGGAGGATGGTCTTGCCCATGATGAGGGAATTGAAACTGAATTACCTTTGTGGTCCCTTCCATCCCAAACCATTCTATGATTCCAAAAAAATAGTCTGAGTCCTGTGAGCCCTGCAGAAGTTTACTAATTCTTATCAGGTGCTGCTAACAAAACCACCTGGAAGCTATCTCCATCAAAATTAAATCAAGCCTGGCAAGGAAAGCAGGTTTTAAAGAAAAGGTAAGGAAAAAAAACAATCAAATGTACTCACAGCCTTGAGCTGTGAAGGTGCCTAAGTGAACAGCTCATGCATTTTAACTCCCTTCTTCCTGTGCTGCAGTGCTCTTGATTTTGGGGGTTTTTGATCCACCTATTCATAGCTGTACAGTGAGCAGAATTTAATCAGGCTCTGACAGGGCATGGTTGATTTTAATACCAGCCTTCAAAAAAGAGCTGTCAGTCAGGGATGAGCTTTAATACCTTCAACCTGGAACTCCTTTACAGTTCTGCTGCAGTTGAGTGGTGGTTGGTCAGCAGTGGAGGAGCGGGGTGTCTGCAAAAAGCTCTGGGAGTTATCTGGGCACTGTCAGGGGAGACTGCAGGGGATATTCCTTACCCTCTCTAAAGCGGTGGGGTAATGAAACTGGAATTTCCAGGCCACATCAGAGGGGGGATTTCCTTGTTGAATAAGGAGTGGCTTTTCTAACTGCGCATCCCAAAAATCCTGCTGAGCTTTTGTGGGCCAGCAGGCAAAGCAGGTTGATAGTCGCTTGGATTAAACCTTTCCTTATTGTAGCTGGAATGGGCATAATGAGGACAAAGACTACGTTCTCTACCTAATCTTATTTTCACTGGGATGTTAGATAAAATAGTCAGTGATAGGCAGAATGATAGATTAGGGGTTAATTTCAGATTTACTATCTGCCAACACATACTATTCAATCAGATAAATACAGGATTTCAGCTGTCATCACAATATCTTATGCATAGTTAAAAATAGAGCAGTTTTTCTCACATCAAGAAGAAGAAATGGAACAGGTTTATATATAGGATGTGTACAGTCAGGAGGCTAGAAATTTTGAAATAGTCAGCCAATTCTAGAGAGATTCTCTATTTTTAAATTAAGGAATTCTATGAGAAGTAGTAGAAATTCTCATGGAGAAGTTTCATCATTGTCAGCTGCACTGAACAAATAAAAGTAAAGGGAACACTTTGAGAAGGTGGACCGTACAGAATGAGGCAAATTTCTGTAAGATTTTCAGCAGAGAATATAAGACTATTTAGAGATTCAGAAACTTTTTGGTGTGGGAATATCCTTCCTCCTCTGCTTTATACATTTCCATCCTTGCTCTTTTGTCTGTTCTGGTTCATTGGGCCTATCACTTTTAATGCTTGAAAGTCTGCAAGGCAGAGAGTGAAGATGACAATCTAGCAACACCCCAGCAATATCTTAATCCAATTTTCACAAGAAATGTAATTTAAGCATTGCAGATTAAAGCCTCCCTCCTGAAAACACCCAACTTAGGCAGAACCAGTGAACTATAGAATAGTTTGGATTGGTTGGGACCTTAAAGATCGTGTCAAACCTCATGTAGGTAAAATGTAACACTTCTTGGCAATGACGCTTTATGTTACAAATTTGTGAGTGTGGAGATGAGTGTGGCTTTTGGGCTTGAGCACAGAACTAGTATTTGAGTTTTTAATTATATCCCTTTTGAGGAGTAGCTAATGCCATGCTCCAGAATATTTTTAAGATACAGCCTGGTTTGTTTATGAGGGATGCACGGAACAGCTTGGCTCTGCAAGCATCATATGGGCAGACAGCAGCAGGCAGTTTTCTTGCTGAAAAATCTGCTGATAGGCTTCCCTGTTCTGCCCTGTTACTTTCTCCCCTGCTCACAAACCTTCTTCTTCCTTAACACCAACATACCTTGCACCTTCAGTCTCATAGAGTGTCATAGAATCAGTAAGGCTGGAGATCTCCAAGGTCTTCACGTTCAACCTTTGAGTGAATTCCACTTATCCTACTAACCCATATTGTGAAGTGCCACGTATACTCATTTTTTGATTTCTAGGGATGGGAACTCCATTATATCCCTGGGGAACCTGTTCTAGTGATTAACCACTCTTTCAATGAAGAAATTTTTCCAGATATTGAAAGTGAAGCTCCCCTGGTGCAACTTGAGGCCATTACCCCTCGTACTATTGCTAGTTGTGCTTTTACATAGCTTGTCTGATCATTCAGGTTTTGTCATCACCTTTCATTCCAAGATGTCCTGGTTAGTAGCTGCTGGTATTTTCCAGCATAACTGGTGCATGCCTGCTCTCATCCCCCTCTATATTCTACTGGGCTGCACCAAAGTGAGCTCAAAAATGATGTGCTGAGCTGTTCAGCATAATGGTGTCTTTGAAGCCAAGGCTTGGACTTCACTTCTAAGACCAGCTGCAGCAAAAGGACAGCATTTTCTACTGAAGATAAGGGAAAGAATTCACATCCTGAGAGCACTCCTCTCACTGTTTCCCTGCAGGGGGGAGGCTTATTATTTTTCTAGCACATGCAAAGGCACTCTTGAGGAGTTCTGCTGTGACAGATTGTCCTATTGCCCATGGAGACACCATGACAGCATAAGACGCCAAATTTCCTATTGCTTGGGCTTCATCCTTTTGTGGTTAAGCTCTTCTGCACTTCAGAGAAAGAAATGATTACTGGGTTGCAGGTCCCTCAGCTCAGCTGTAAGAGGGTCTTTTTGTTTTCCACAGCACCCCTCCAAGCCAGGTTTTGGCTACAGAGGCATTTTGTTCTGGGCAATGCAAATAACTAACACGAAGGTATTGCAAGGCTGAAGTCCAGTGTGGGTGTTTTTCAGACTTAAAGGCTTTAGATTTCTGGATTTTGTTTTGTTTGGCTTTTTTATTATTTTTGGTGTGTTTCAGAAAAGCTTTTCACATACAGTGATCTCCCAAAGAATTTATTTGAACTCACTGGTGGGTGGTTCATGCATTATAGGCTGTTGTTTCATTGATATGCTCAGCCTCACTAAGTGGATGGCATATTAAATGTTTTATTTACCCTGTGTGCTACCTGTCATCTAATCAGCTTTTATGTTTCTGCTGCATTGTGTTTGCATTATAGTGAGAATAAGTGGTTTCATGTAAATTAAAACCACATGAAACCTTTTAAAGACATTTTAAAATACTAAATGGTTTTGCAAATAGATTTGTCGGACAAGGATTGGAAAAAGAGCTCTTTGCTTACCTATTTGCTCCTCTGTATGCTTATTAGAAGTCCCCACATGACTTTTTCATCAAACGTTGTGTCCCAGTTCTCATCTGGAATGCCAAAGTCATTTATACTGTGCTTGAGAGCAGTTTGCATAAACAGGAGGCAGTTAACAAAGAATACAATTGTGAGCTGCGATTGCAAAGGTTATATTATAAATTACAACACAGAAGTACAATAAAGTCAAGACATGCAGCACTGTTTTCTTGTTTGCCTGGAGCATAAAAGCACATTGGCTTAAAAGTTTCTTTGCTTTTATTGACTATTACTCCCAGTGTGGAGGATTTCACTGAATCATTTTGTGTCTTACAGGTGGATCGTATCATCTTCTGCGTCTTTTTGGAGGTTGACTACAAAATTTTCAAGAAGAAAATGGGCGAGTTTTTCCCTCTAGGTAGGTATAGTAATCAAGTACCATTTGACTTTAAAAAGGCATGCAACAGTTGGCATCTTTCCTTCTTTCCAAAGCCAAATAGAGAAATGTGAACCTTCTTTAAAGATCAGCTGCACATAGTGTCTCTGATTCTGGACAAATGCAGACATTTAACTACATCTAATACTGGTTTTGTATGCTCAGTAGAAATAATCTCTTCTTTCCATGCTCTATGTGTGTCTTTTCCCAAAACTTGGTGCATGGCTCTGGCTCTCTTGACTCTTGAGAAGGAAATTATTTGCGCTAATGTGTAGAGCTCCTAGTGTGTATTGCTTTTCCATACACATTGGTCTTTCATTAACAATGCTGGTAAGGTTTCTCTGGATCTGAACAGATACCACAGGGGTTAGAGCCCAACTGTGTCTGAATGAGGACTTTAAACTTGAGCTGTCCCTGTGTGAGAATGAATGGGAGAAAGATGGCTCTCACTGGAGCACTTGGGAAATGTTAGTCATTCATCTTGGATTTCACACAGGAGGTTGCTTTCTAGATTTAAGGAAACCTGGTGGATAGTAAATTTGCTAATCCCCCTCCTCCAATAAACCTGTTATTTATTTGTATTGTACATCATTAGAAATCTGCTTTCCGTAATTTTATCAACCCTAAAACTCATCCCATTTTATTTTGCTTTGTGCTTACATCAGTCTAACTATGTGTGAAAAGATCCAGATTTCAGTGTTCTGTTTTATCTCCTAATACTCCCCATGCTGTCTGTCTAGTGAACATGGCCCTGGAGTGATTAGGAAGCAGAGCTTTGGTGCGTTCGGAGTCCCATTAATTTCACAGGAATGTGTTGTCACTGTAGCCACAGTGATTTTTTCCTTTTGCTTTGTCTGGTAGAATGGAAATTGTGATATTTTTATCTCATCTCATTAGAACAAAGCTTTTGTAGACGGCTTTCTAATCTCCAGTTTGCAGTGATTGGCAGCTGAAAGTTAAAGACCTATTGGATTATTCAGGTAGCATAAAATTATGTCCAACCATTTAATAATATTTTTGTCTGGAGCACACTGAACATGCATTTCAAGAAGCTGCATTTATGTTTAACCCATTCATTGAGTGATTTTATTTTTTGTCAGCATTCCCAGCCCAAAGAATTAAGTGGCAGTACCCTGCCTACTGCTGCTGGCTGTCTTATTGCCCTTTAGATTAAGTGACAAAAGAATATAACATCAATTGGTCAACAAATCAAGACTATTAATGCTCACTTTCATCGCTAAGGCCTTGGAAATAGTGATGTAAAGTCTGGTATTGTTTCTATAAGTGTAAAACCCACTTGGATTTGAAAGTTTGAGAGACAAAAAACTGCTTCAGAGCTGCATCATGACAAGCCAAACATCAGAAAGACAGCAGAGTGAAAGATTTATTTCATTTGGATTTTTTTTTTTAAACCTGACATTGTTGAACTCCTGTCTACAAAGAACCTGTGCAGCTGGGTCACATGTTAAAGAAAAACATATAATTGATTACACCACATTATTTAGATGATCTGCCATAACATAGTTTTAAAGTATGTTTATTCTCATGTACATAAAGATTCTATGATTTTTTTTTTCTCAAGCTAAAATTGGGAATCTGATATGTGACTACAGACAGGTGGTCATGGTAGGGACTCTCTAAATCCAGGAGTTTGTATATGTGGCTATAAAAAAAAGATTCATCCAAAATTTACTGTCCAGAGAAAGTTCGGCTCTCAGTATCGGAAATTTAGACAGATTATTATAGGATTAGGTACAGATTATTAAAATACCTTAGGACCCATTCTCATAGATGCGCAATTTTCTCATACCTAATGATTCTGATTTCGATATGCCTTAATGTTACTGGGCATCAGCTGTCTGATTAGCCAGAGCCATAAAAGGAACCAGTTTAGCTCTACAACTTTATTCCTGATGCAGTGAAGGATTTCCTGTGGGTGAATCAGTAGCCAGGGATTCAGGAAGTTTTTATTTTAGTGCTTTATTTTTAGTGTCCACATGTTCAACTTGGGAGTAGACAGGGAGAGGCAGGACTTTCTTCCCAAATGCATCTCCTGTAGTGTTGCTTGCACAGAAGACTTTGCTAACATGATTCTGTGTCAAAGAGTTAGCAACTGCCTCTACCTTTGGCAGTAAAGTCCTGATATTTTTACTGTGGAAGAAATTTATGGTGTTTTTGTTTTGATTTAAAGAAAATCTATCAATTTAGTGAAATTAAAGCCTTTAAGGATAGACTTGCCCTAAATTTAAATTGATAGGACACTATCTAAACACTCACAGGAGAGAATAACACTGAGCTATTGCTTTAAGCTTAGGGAAAAAAAGACAACTACAAGGCATTTTAAAAGTGCATCTTGCATTCAGAAACATTGTGAAATATATCTGCTTTGACAGATGTGGACAAAAATGCTTAGAAAGAAGAATATATTCATGGAGTAATGTACATAAATAGTTATTACTTTAAACCCACTGCATTAATAAATCCAAAAAGACATGCAAGTGCTTGAGCTAGTCAAGTGATAATGAAATGAAGCTAGAATTACACCTTAGTGCATTAGAGTAAGTGGAATATAGATATAGGGAAATTGTTCCATTAGTTGAACATATCATTAGGCCTATTTTGCAGGTAGAATGCCAAAGAAATTAGTCAAGTAATAATATTGATATCAAGACAACTACCAAGACCCTTGTCATTTTAAACTTTAAATATATAGGGGGAAGAGACAGACTTGGAAGTAATGTCATGTCTTAGCAGAGTAACAGAGTTGTGCAGTAACTGAGCAATTGTAACTGTCTCAGCATTTCTGATTCAATCCCAGTGATTACAGAAGCCAAGCCAGAGCCAGTAGGCTTCAAGAGGGAGCATAGCACCACTTATCTTTCATTCAGACATAAGTTCTCATGTCAGTCCTTTCCAGAAAAGTCCTGGGTTGGTTAAGCAAAGGGTCCTAGTCAGGGTAGAATTTTCTATTGATCCTCAGGGGTTTTGCTGAGGAGATTTTGTATATTCTAGTAAGAAAAGAGCAGTAGAAAGAACAGCTTTATTTGCTTAAGATAGATCACTATTTTAATATATTAAACAGTGCCACAGTGATAGGCTTTTTCTTTTTATGAATTGAGTCCTATCTCCTTGTGCAATGACATTGCCCAGCTATTCTCCCTTCACCTGTGTTGGAACATTCTCTCTACTTAAGCTGAGAGAATGTCTTTCAGGCAACTAAAATAAATATCTTTGCCTGCAGTTCTGGCTCATGTGTGCAGTTCTTACATTGCTGGATTCATTGCTATTAGTAGTATGAGTGAGTTTTCTGGGAAAGGAATTGCTACTTAGATAATTTTTTCTTTTGGAATGCACTGTTTCTTGTAATAGAACTCTATATGGAGTCTGAACATTAGGCATTTCTTTTCTTGCTAACTATACATATTTTGTAAGACTTACCATAAAATGGAATCCCCCTTGAAAAGCTGGATTTGCCAACGTTTACCTTGGAGTGATACATATTTCTAGGACTCTGTACTTAGGAGGAAAATTAAGAGTATTTGTAAACAGTTGCCAGCTGGAGCAAAGATACCTTTTTTCTTCCTGCATTAAGTACACAAAGCTACTTAATGTGTCAGACAGATAATCTTGTAAGGACCTTTGGCAAATGCTTTTTTTTCATGGTGGCTGTCATATATTATAAATGGCTTATCTTCAATTGTAATGCTTAAAGTCTTTCTAAATCTGCCACCTGTTACCAGTGGATTGGAGAGGAGAAATATTTTTTTCTGAAAATGTTTTTAGACAAAAATAGTGCTATAAAAGGGATATAGTCCTGTGAAGCTACAGCATCCAAGGTTATTTTACTTCTTGCCACTTTAAACAGAGTAACAAAATTACTTCACATTGCAGGAATTTTTGGAGAAAGGATGTTTGCACTTTCCCTAGGCCTGTTGACAGATGGAAGGTGTATGCTTTTAGACTCTCCTTTTAGAGCTAATGAAAGGATGCTGAGCCCAAGAGCTTTTCTTTTCTTTTAGGTTTTTTGGGATTTTTTTGGTTTGGTTTGGCTTGGTTTTGTTGTTGTTGTTTGGGAGTTTTTGTTGGTTTTTTGTTTGTTTGTTTTTGGTTTGGTTTGGTTTTTTTGAGCTGTTATCAGTTGGTGTTAGGAAGAAGAGAGAGATTGCTTCATTTTCAGGAAACTTTCTCTTCCCTCTATTACAGGTTATGATATTTAATGCATTTTCTGCTTTCATCCTGGTTGATGAGAACACTGTTTCCCCTATCCAAACCATATGGATGAGAGCTACTGCCTTGTAATAATTCTGTTACTTCAGGAGGGGCATCCCGCTTGTGCATAAAATGTGCAAATATATTACAATTGCAGAAGAAATTCATTGTTAAGAGATCTCCCAGGCTTGGAATCAAATTGGAAACTGTCTAAATGGCTGAATGAAGGCCTTTGTATTAAAAAGGCCAATCTCTGCACTAATACGTGAGCGAACTCCCAAGCAGGGGCTGTAATTTTTTGTACTGGTGTTGAGAGGCATCTCTCTCTGCTTTCTGTGGCAGACTGCACGAGGGCTGGAGCAGTCCTCTGTACAAGCACAGGAGTCATAAGTTAGCCCTTAGTAAGGAATCCCGTATCAAATGGATAATTCATCTGATAAACTTAGCCTCTCTATTTGCATTTGCAGCGTTCACGAGCCAGTTCGTTTCCATAATTCATCACCCAAATGTATTCCACAAAATATTTTTCATGGGCTTTATTTTACTCAGTGGAGAGGTGCCAAGCAGTTTACTGGAAATACCCAGTATCCATTATGGGAGGCTTCACCTGGGCAGTGGTTTGCCTCATAAGTCACAAGGCTCTGGTTTTCTGACTGGTTCAGGCTGGAATACAAAGACCAACAGAACCTGGCACCCCACAGAAATGTCCCTTAGGGTATAAGATTTGGGGGAGTTTGGTATCTTCTTGGTTTTCTTCTGCTGATCAATAAGGGCCATCCTGAAGGTTTTGCTTGGAGCTGCTTTTCCTGTTTCCATGCAGGTTTTCCAAGTTGTCTTCACAGCTGATGAATGCCTGTGGTCTCACAGGGTGAAGCTGGAAGCAGTCAGACCATGCTGTTACTCTCTTCACTGCTTTCCCTCACAAAGCTTGCAAGGTGCTGTTTGCTGTCTTGCTTCCCCAACCCCCATAGTTGGAGATTAATTGGTTTTCTTGGGGGACTCTGATTTCTCTGCCTCATGAAGCTTTGGTTTTGTGCCTTGGAGATCCTGCTTGGCTTTTCAGCTGTGCATCAAGCCTCTGAGAGCCTACAAGGGTACCCCTCAGTATTTATGCAGTCACAGCCATCCAGCTCTGGATTCCATGCCAGCATTTAACATCCCCCTCAGATTTCCAATCTTGTGGGAGTCTTGTGTTGAGGGAGATGAGTGAGGATTTTTTGGTGGGTGGAAGGTGGAAGGCAGCAGTTGGTTTAGAGAAGTTATGGCATGCTGATGTTTTCATGAGGGTGCAAAATGCTCTCTGCATCCCTTTGAACTGTCTTTATATTGGAACATGTCATACTGAGATGGCTCCTGCAAGGCCCCTTGTTGAAGGAATTAATTCAAACTAGCTGGGGAGAAGCACAGCCCCACTGTTGCTCCTCATGGTTCCTTGGCCCTCAGCAGTGGAGGCTTCCAAGGAAGCACTGCCCATCTGGGGGAGCTGGAAGAGCCTATGCACTAAAATAGGATGTTGGCTTTGCTCTAGGTCTCTCCCACAGCACCTTTAGACCCTGACAAAATACCCATCCAGTGTAAATAGGTTGCTGTAAAAATTGTTCTTAATCCAAAAGTTCGAAATAGCTACAATGTTTAAAATACCTGTCCATTTTGAAATGTGTCTAAAAAAAACCAATCTCAGAAAATCTCAAGGTCACTTAATGCTAAACGTGTCCATAAAACTGTAAACCAAAATTTTTCTAGGACTTTCTGTCTTTATTTGCCATGGTAAAGGCTGTGCCAGCCGTATCTCTCTTTGGGGTTGTCTGTTTTGCCCATTTTGCCAAGGTCTCAGTGTAGTGATCAAACAGCAGCTCAGGAGTGGTACTTGGAGGACAGAGGATATAGTTGATGGTTCAGATACTGTTTTCACCATCTTAGGAGATATATGCAGATCAAGAAAGGGTTCCCAGCACTTTCCAACATTCCAGTGGGTTTCCAGTACCTAAAAAGAAATTCATAAGTAGTTTCCCACTTCCTTTTGAATCAATAAAACTTCCTGGTATGATCTCATCAGAATTATTTTCTGGCCAACTGCTGACAAAGAATTGCTCTAGACTTTGTGTGTTGCAAGTATTGGTCACCTAAAAACATGGTTTGAGAGAGGCTTGTGATACTGCCTGCACTATGGTCCGGAAAAACATTTATCTCCTCACTCCTGATGACAGAAGAGTCACAGCTTGGAGCAGGGCATGGATCAGCAATAGGACCATAGCCTATAAAAGTGCTGTTGTCAGGAGCCTTTGCTTTGCTAAACAGAGCCTAATATTCTTTGCTTCTTTGCATCTTGTAGGGATTTTTCTTGTCTCCTTTTTTGAGACTGACATCAGAGCCTGCAATCAATCCAGAAGTCCGGGAAAATGTCTGTTTCTATGTATTTGTCCACTCACTCCAAATCCATGAGTGTTCTAGTTCCTGGGAGACACCTGGATAGGAACTGCATTGAAACAGCAAGGTGGCAGGTGGATGAGGATGCCCTTGAAGGCACAGGGGTCATTTACATGCAAGGATCAGGTTGCTGTGCATAATAACAACATGGGGGAGCATAGGAAGATGATGAGCCTGGTCATTAGAAGGGTGAATATGGAGCAGATATTTACCATCTCTTGTAACACAAGGAGTGTGAAGTGTTCCAGGAAGTGATGAGTCTGGATGAAAACAAGCAAAAGGAAGTAGTTTTTCACCCAACGTACAATTAGGATCTTAAAGTAATTGATAGGAGGTGCTGCAGAAGAGCCTGTAGGTCATGGTCTGTTTGTAACCTTAGGCTCAGGGAGTGACTGAGATGAAGTGTGTTGCTGTTCTCTTCTGTACTCAGCCCTTCACACATGGATGCCTGGCACCAGAAAATGAACAAGCAGCTTTTTCTGTTTAATATTATGCGAATACATCTTTGATCAGGGATCTTTTCTTACTACTCTGTTAGGTATTGTGACATCTAATTAAAGCATTCCAAGTGCATTTTATGTCATCATCAAAAATATCCTGTTCCTCTCTGGCCACAGACTCCAAATAACTTCATGTGCTCAACTGCTTCTTATTTCCAAGGATGCAGTTAAATCTGGGGTTGTCTCATTTGGTTGCCTCTGCCATAGGTTACTTGATGAGATGTTGTTAGAAGCTTGTATTTGCAAATGCATGACCATATGCAAAACATGCCATTTTGTGTGTGACTACTAGATTAACAACACATTTAGCACTTGTGTGAACAAAACTTTGTTATTTTCAGTATTTTAGGGCAGAGAGGAAATACAGAATAGGGTTGTTTTTTTTTAAACCTGGTATTTGTTTCCCCAAGGAGTGCCTTATTCCTTTTATCTAAGGTAGAAACATCTGGGAAATAGAAGTCCAAATCTGATCCTCGTGTGAGTACCATTTCCTTCACTGGACTAAGGTTGTCCAGTTCCCTCAGTGTGGGAATAGCAGTTACTGCCTAGTCTTTGTATGCAGCTGAGGTTCATATGGTTTGTAAGGTTTTTTTACAGCTGATCAGGTGATACGGTTCATAAAAGAGGTCTTCGATGTGATGACAAAAAAGCCTCAGTCCCTAATAACTTCTTAGGAGATTGGTACTAAGGATTTCTATTTGATATGGCTTCAAAAGGTACAAATATATCCTACATTCTCTGAGGCTCCAGCATTGTGAGACAGGTATAACTAAGCAGCACAGGAAGGAAACCAGCACTACTGCTGCAGCATGGCAAGGATGTGCAGAGCACATCAGTGGAAGTTCCTTTATAATTAGACAAAAGAATTTAATGAAACATGCTCAGTATCAAGTGGGGGTTTGTGTAGTATGCTCTATATGCAGGATTGCATGATGAAAGGATAGAAATAGGACCAAAAGAAGTCTTATTTTTAGTTCCAAATCAGAAGAAGGCACTTTTTTTTGTTAAAGATCTTTGTATTTTATTATTTTCCTTCATCTTAGGAGCACTGAGGATGAGGAAAAGTTTTATAGAAAATCTAACTTTTTACTAGGAGAGAAGAGTCAGGCCTGTTTTAGTTGATCTTATCTGCCAGAGATTTCCAAACCTGCTTTTCCTCAAAGAAAATATTGCCCTTTTTGGGCTTTTTTCTGTCACATTTCCCCAGTGGAGAACTGAGTTGGAGGAATCGAAACAACCAAAAGAGCTTTGGAGATCCTGAGCTATTGCAAGCCTCATATGTGTGTTTGGGCTTCAAGAAACCTTCCTGTGTGACTCACTGTGCTATAACATTGACTCTTATGCTGAGGTGGACATAAAGCCTTTACACTGTCGTGAAGTTCTTTTTGGGTATCAGCAGTGGTTGTAAGCCCCCAGAAGTGATTTCTCAGTTACCAGTTATTGTAAATACCTAGGAAATATGATTATAAATCTCCCTAAGGCTTTGAAGGTGATCATGCAGTCAGGTGGTTGAAACTTTGGGATAAAATTTTGGAAAGAAAGGTGTGGGAGAGAGAAATATGGACAGTGAAAACCTGTTTGGTCTTTTCAGCTGCTGGAATCCTGATATTATCATGATTTAGATGGTGTGCCACAGGTGGGTAACCTTGTCAACACTGCTGGCTGCTCTAGACTGGATACAAAAAGTTTTTCAAGCCTGACCTGAAATGGGATCCATTTTCCTCAAAAGTGTGAGACTGCTGAGCTGCTCCTCCTTTGTAGAAATAGGGGCAGGTCATGGGCAGGTCATGGAATACAGGCTAGGGAAATGCTTGGTAGTAGAAACTTTTGGAACCAGAACCCTATTTCTGCACTGAAAATAAGCTCAAAAGGATGGCTGAAGCTTTCAGTGCTGAAATGTTGGGGGAGGGTTATTTTGGTTTGAGCTCTTAACAGTTCTGCCCATCTCATTGCTCTGGTTGGCAGAGGGGAATGTTCACACAAGCTGCAGAGGGGATTTTTGTCCATTCCCGCAGTGCCCTCCCAGTTCTCCCCTGTTTGTGGTCAGGACATGGAGCCACACTTTCAAGGAGGAGCAGACTGAGACACATAGGTTGACTAGAAATAGGGAAACATCTGGAAATCAGGAAACTGCAGAAAATGCTGAGTAAAAAAAAAAAAAATCCTGAAGGATGCAATTAGGCAGCTGAGGAAAGATTAGGGGGAGGCAGGGAGGAACCAGCAGCATGCAGTGCTGTTGGGGAGTGCCACCAGCCCAGGATGCAGGACCTGAACACAGATGAAGCAGCAGCCTCCTGCAGCTCTCATGTAAGGGATTCTCAGTGCAGTGTTTGCACAGTGCTGGTTTTTCACATGAAGGAGAATGCAAATGGAAGTGTGAGCAGCAAGGAGAAGGTGGTTTAATGGCTTTGGGGATTAGTGGCGGTATTTAGAGCTTTTCACCTCTCTGTTCCTAACATAAATCTTAACACAGATTGATGATTTTAGCCATCTGGCTTCTGTTTGCTTGTATGCCAGAACTTGGGAGACAGGGAAAACAGCCTGACCAGCAAGGCAAAAGGCAAAACAAAAGGATCTGACAGAAGGCATCCCCTTCTCCTGTGTCAGTAAGAGCAGATATGGTGTAATTATTCCATTTCCCAAACCTCAGCAGATAACAAGGGAGAGGGCAGTGAAAGAGCCACAGGCATCACTCAATGCATGACCCCAGCAGGGAGCCTGTCGCTTACACAAAAACTTATGCTTAGAGCACCTTGCTCCTAAATGTAATGCTCTGTGGTCTTTGGAGATATAGTTACCCTGGTAGCCTGGGAGTTAGAGGGAGATTTTCAATCATAGGTTGACTTTCCACTGTAAATTATTTTATACTTGAGTGGAAACTTCTCCCACACATCACCCATTTAATACCTTAATTTTATGTAGTATACCTCAATCATAAACTGGAAAAATTTGCACACATTTTGGATTAGAAGGGGTTTTTTTTGTCTCTCGAACCTTCTAAATACTGATGTGACTTTTGCTGGGGATGAGCTAACCCTTTCTGGTAGTCATTGTTAGTTTTCCTCTCACTCCAGACTGCCAGGTCAGTCATTCCTTTGGCAGCAAAGTCATCTTGGTAGAGCTTCCTAAAATCCAGGGCTTTAATGGGGAGTTGATGTGAGAGGTCATTGTTCTGCTCCTCCAGCCAGAGGAGTAACCAAGTGTGGGTAGATGTGTGCACACACTAGTCAAGTTGGGCTGGTCAATTATTTTTCAGCAGCTCTCAAGTGAGGGTGAGAGGTACAGAGGGTCTCACCTCTGGTCTTTCCAGTGGTGGAGTTTGGACAAGAAATATTGACAATATGTATTTGAAGAAGTGTTTGCTGCTGTCAAAGATTCAGTCTAAGGTTCTTTGATGGTTTTATCCAATTTTGGTTTGGGATTAACTATGTGTGGTGCATATTTCAAACCAAAACAAACCTTTCAAAAGCTTCCTCTAGATGGGGTAAGAAATTATATAGGGAAAAAATTAAAAATTTAAAAACCACAACAAACAAAACTAGGTATAACAAATCTAATTTATGGTAATCTTGGCACTGATTTTGCTTTATATTAGGCATGTAGAACTTCATTTAAAAAAAACCAACTTATTCAGAGTCCTTAATATCATTTTTTTCAGGGAGTAAGTGAATACATTTTGGATATAGACTTCTAAACCACTGGTTTTTATCTTCAAATAATTGGTTTTGGCATAGAGCTCTGTGAGCTAAATATGGTGTTTATCACTTCAGCCAGCCACACCAAGGTCAGTGAAAGAGAATGTTTTATATTTAACAGGGAAATGCTTCCACCAGATGGATTAATAGTGTGAGAGTAATAATTACAGACACATGAAGTGGTTGGGGATTACTGTATGCCAAAGTGAAACTCAGATTCATACCTAGATTGGGGTGAATTTTTCAAAGGCACTATAATGACTCAGAGATCATGTCATCAAGTTATTGGGATCCCAACTTCCATTTTCAAAAATGATGTAAAGACTTCATTGCCTTTCAGCAACCCTTACATACTTTTTCCCAGGGGAAAAAAAAAACCGAAAAAACCCCAGCCTTTAATTCACAATTAGTTCACGGAAGCAGTCTTTGCCTCTTCATAATTATATTGCATAATGACTTCCCTACTTTTTAATAACATCAGATTTCTTGTCTGTGTCCATTATCACTAGCTGAGAAACTATTCTGTTGCTTTGGGAATTTCATATTCCAAGTCACTTACAGAACTACAATTAAGAACTTCCACAGAAGACCAGGTGATATATGTACGTTTAGATTCTGCTGATTTAGTCTCATCTCTTAGATTAATTTGAAACCTTACCATGCTGGTTTCATTATAAATGCTTCCATGGAAAGAACATATTATTGGAAACTGAATAATTAATAATCTCTGTTTCCAAATGTTTTCTGAGCAGTTTGTTGAAGAATACCAGAACTTCAGTTGAAAATCCAGTCTCTGTTGAATTCAATGACAGAATTCCCATGGGTTTTAACAAAATTTTTCATTTTCTTATCCTAAAAATTACTTGTCAAAGCTCCTTAATGTTGTATGTTGGGGGTTAGAATTTTTTTCCTTTTGTTTTCTTTGGCTTGGGGAATTTTTCCCCATTTGTTGCTAAGAAACAAATAAGGACTGGTGTTTAATAGAGACAAAGGATGCAGAGGGGTGCATCTGGCTGCTACTCCTTTACCTGAGGGGTTTTCTCTTGGGAAGACCAGAGTTACTGTGAGATTTTGGGCTGGGGGGAAGGGGTTGGGCACAGCCTCTAGTTTGCTCTTTGCAGAATTTTGTAAATTACGCAGATTTTTATTCTCTGCGTTATCTGTATCTGGTAGTAAGCAGTATCAAAACATTCCTCCCCGTCCAGATCCAGATTTCACTGCAAAATGTTAAACAGGAGGAGGCAAACTAAGATATGGACAATTTGAAACATGAAATATTTCATTTAGATGCTTGCTGGTATTCCCAGTAACCTTTTTCTTTCAACTTTTTTTTTTTTTTTTGCCAGGTGATGCTAATGAAGAAGGGGCTCAGCTGAATCAAAAGAGAGGTGAGTAAAGAACATTTTATGCTAAGATATATCACTTCTCTGAGGCATAAGCCAAACTGAAAAAAAATCTAGAGAATAATTGCCTTAATTGAGATAAGCAGTGCTAATCATTATTGCCAATGCTACAACAGTCACCTCTGGTTTTTACACAAAATTAGGGTGAACCATCCCTGATAATAAATAGTGCATGGTAAGACCAGCTGAGACTACTTTTTTGATATCATCATCTTATGAGCCTCTGGACAATAATTCATTGCTTTTTATCAATAGCTAGTTTGAACATGAAGGGGAAATAATAACAATTCTTCAGTCTCTTTGTCTGTAAAAAAAGTGTGAATAGAGCAGTTCTTGAGTCATTTGCCGTTCTGAATAGTGGCAGTGATATGTTCACAATGAAAACAGTAGAAAAAGTCTTCCATAAACTCTTAAATACACTGAGCTTAGTCAGACAATGGTTCAGAGGATTTTTTCCTGGGTCCTTGTAGTTTGCTTTTTAAAACAAGTGTCACTGTTTAGGGTTTGTGGATGACATGAAATGGAAATGATGGATAGATATAAGGAGAAGAAAGGCCAGAGGAACAAGAAAAGGAGAGGACAGAGGATTAGATAACTGCCATGAGGACAAAAGCTTCCAATCAGGAGATTTCTGCTAGTTTTTTCAGTAAAGTTTAATCCAGGTAATCCTGGTCATGTTTTGTGTAACAGACTTCCACCACAGCACCTTCTGATACTTTCCCTGCTGATCTCACCTGGAGGTTCTCAGGAACATCTCCTGTTCTGTATGGATTTCTGTGCAGTGCATCTTCTTTAGGAGCTCCCTATGCTCCTCTGCCTCTTCTTCCAAACCAACTACCCCAATACCCCAAGGTCTCTGTGATGCTGATCCCATCATGCTCCAGTGACTGTGCAGGAACATCCAGCTCTCTTTATGAAAACAGACAAGGTCAGAAAGGAGTGCCACATGGGGAGAGGCAGGGATATACCAGCCAGAAAATGACTAAAAGCTCTTGAAGCAGGATCTTGACTACTTAAATTGGCAAGATTATCCTACAGACAAATGGAATATGATCATTTATGCAACCATTTAATTACCTGAGAAATTAGAAATACTTGAAGAATGGTGCATATGCATAGGTGTGAAAACACAGATGTACACAGATAGATGTGTGTTATACTGATGGATTAACACATTCCTTTATGGCTGTTGATTCTGGCCTGTTAATTTTATTACATATAATCATAATTACATTTTGTTTTCAAGATTACTGGATAGGGGCTTCTACTAATTTTAATACATTTAGTGTGATTGATATAGTTGTACGAACATATATAAAAGTTTAAAAAAGCGCCTGTCCTTATATAACAAAATTTGCCAAAGATAATGTTGCAGTTAAATTTACAGTGTTCATCTAACATTTCTAATTTATTTTTTTATATTTATCATGCCATGTATATTTTTATAAGCCAATTATTTTGCATTTTTGTTGTCTTTCTTTAATGGAGATTATGCACATTAAATTGGTGTGTTTTTTTTAAAAAAAAGCATTTCAAATTAGAATTAAAAGGAAGTGCAATTCTACTTAATAGCCAATCTCTTTTTTGTCTTGTATCCTTCACAGCTTCATTACTTTAGGTAAAGCTACATAAGAAAGGGAAATTATCTGGGAAATTGTCACTGAATTATGTAATTTGAGGAAGGTATTTCCCTACCTGTCTCTTTCTTTTATGCATATGAGATGGATCAGAGCTGCCTTCACAGCTCTAGGATGCTGTGAGCTTCAGCAGCACATTGTTGGTTATTTCTTTATCAGTTGGAGATATTTTGGGAATCAGTGCATTGACTGTAAATAATCAATACCTACAGGGCTAAAAATAAGTATCTTTTGTATATCCACCCCAGTAGTGTAGCACATATACAAGTTATTCCTTTATGACCTATTTCTGTGTGGAGGAGTTTTTAATGATTGTAGGATGTGTTTACTGGCATTATAAATACAAACATAATTTTTACACTGAGGGGAGTTTTCATTTTTATATTCAAAATCAGTTTGGAGGATATCTGCTTTTTTCTCTTCAAAGAGGAAAATAGAGAAGCAACTTCTAGGCACCACTTCCAGATATTAATTGAACAATCATTCTTCATTCCACTTGACTTCATGGATCAGTACTGCAGCAGATAGAGTCAATAGTTGACACCGATATTGATGACCCTTTTTCCTTGAGCTTACAAAGCCCCAAGCAAACAATCTCCAAATCTGCTTTGGGGTGTTTCCTCCAATCCTTTTGCTTAAAGTGAAAAAGAGAGGTTGGATCCCTAGAGAATACACGTTGCAGACTAGACATATATAGGACCTTTGTCAGAGAATAAAATCTAAATTTACCTAAATTCCTGTGCTTCAGCTTCCTTTTCGCTGGGTGTTTCTGAGGGCCAATATCAGACCAAGAGAAAACACAGAGAAATACAAGGATATGAATGAACTGTAGGCTCACTATGTCTGTACCAATCACACTTTGAAGAATGTGGTAGGATGGTGAGGTGCAGGTTGCAAAAATTAGAGGGGGAAAAAAACTCTGATCCTGGTTTGTGTCTGCTGAAGGCAGTGGAATACGTCCACTGGCTTCAATGCACACCAGATTAGGCTTTAGGAATAAACATAAAATTAACTGGGAGTAAGAAAAAAGAGATTAACAAATAAGTGTATTACTGAGTGATGAAGAGATTACTTTCATAATGTATCTTGTGTTTCTACCACCTGGAAGTGCAAGTATCTCATTACATGCAGAAAGGCCTTTCCTTCTTTGATTACAGTAAATTCACGAATACAAGCTGCACAGAGTATAAGCCGCATCTCTGGGTGTTGGCAAATATTTCGTTTTCTGTCCATAAATAAGCCGCACATGAATATAAGCCGCTCTGTCGTTTGCAGCGAGGACCCGCATGCAACAAAGTTGCCAAATACTAACAGAACTGCGGCATGGCGGGGGGTTTACTGGCTGAGCTAAGGCTGTACAGGCTCGGCCCGCTCAGGGCTGCTGACGGGGCCAGGTGGCCCAGCTCGGTGGTGCCGCTCGGGGCTGGCCGCCACCTCTGGGTTCGCTCGCCCCAGCCCCGCTCCCACCGCGGCGCCGGCCAGGCACGGAGAGCACGCTCCGCTCGCGCCGCGACGCCGGCCGGGCACGGAGCACCCCCTGCTCCTGCCACGGTGGCGGAGGGCGGGGGCAGAGCACCCCCCCTCCTCCCCGAGCCACGGCAATGGTGGCGCGGGCTCCCCCCTCCTCCCTGAGCCATGGCAATGGCGGTGCAGGCTCCCCCCATCTCTCCCCCGGGCTGCGGCAGAGGAGGGAAGAAGAGAGCTCTCCTGCCTCTCTCCCCGCCCCCCGTGCTGCCTGCAGGGAGCCAGGGCAACAGAGTAACTCTTTGTAACAATCGCGGAATGCCGGCTTTTACTGGCAGGTGCTTGGCTCGGCACCCTGGCTGGCACGTCTGGGGTTGTAAATGTCAGAAAATTATTCACATATTAGCCGCCCCCGAGTATTAGCCGCACTTCCGGGTTTCCACCAAAATTTTTGTCAAATTGCTGCAGCTTGTATTCGTGAAATTACTGTAATCTTCAAAATAAACAGGAGAATATCCTAATTACATCTGTATCCTGATTTAAAGAACATGTGTCTTCCAAGGAAGGTGGGAACCTCCCTTGGCATGGAAAATTTGACTTTCTCCACTCCAAAATATAACTTTGAAATTAAGGGACTTTTAGGCTCAGATATAGGAAAAGGAATATCAGTTTTTTGCTGGTATGTGTATGTATAACAAGGCAAACAAACAACAACGTTGACACCAACAAACAAGAACAGAAAACCCAATGATTGGAAGTCTCTCCCCAGTCTCTGCAGCGATTTCCCCTGGGTGCAGTTCTGGGCACAGCCGGCAGGGGGTGCTGGTGGCTCCCAGCTGGGCAGGGTGGCTGCGATGATTCCGCCACACCTGTAGGGGGCGCTGTGGCGCGGGGCCACTCCCTCACAAAAATGGTGAGCAGGCTGAGGAGGGAGAGAGGGAATATTTTTCCTTTGCGAAGTCATGGGAAGCAGCCAGTCTCAGTGCCACTCAGGAAACTGAATAGACTGCAGCAGGAAACCTTGGAAGCAGTAAACTGGAATGGCAGAGGGTGGGCGCACCCAGAGGCAGCAAACAAAATATAGCAGAAACTCCAGGGCCCTGTCCGAAGTTGTGGGGTGTCTGGGGGTTGGGTTCCAGTGTTGCCAGCAGCCAAGAATAGTGGGGCTGGATAGGAAATCACTCCCATGGAGGTCACAGGTGGTGGCTGGGCCCAGCAGGGGATGGGGAGCTGCCAGGGCCCGGTGCTGTGAAAACTCGCTCTGAGCTCCCAAACAGCAGAGAAGCAAACCAGTAAGTTCCAGTCACAGTGCCAAAGGAAAAGGAAAAAACCAAAAAAGCGAGCAAAACCCACGCAACTACAAGTATTTCTTGTCAGAGGGATCATGCAGCGTGGGTATGGAGATGAAATCACCCTACAGGAGCAGATGTTCTTCTCCCCAAATCTCAGAGGAAATCCCAGGCTGGCTCTCACCCATTGTGATGCTCCCAGAGCTGGGGGAGGAGAGGGGAGGGAGGCACTGACCGCACTGGACACAAAACAAAAAACAGAAACAAAAATGGGTGTGGGATAACAAACCATCCCCAAGACAATCTGCCAGAAAATATCCATTATCTATATTCATTCTGTAAAATCAACAAGCAGGAATAACCATTTTGGTGATTTTATCACTGCTTATGTTGGACTCACTAGAATAAGAAAAAACATTTTAAAATAATCCACTCTTGTTAAATACACACACTCAAACCCACTCTTCTAATGGCATTTTACTTATAGGCTTTTAACCCATCAGTCTGTTATTCTGAATGCTGAGTCTTATAGCAGTTTGTGGCTTAACAGCACCACTTAATTTGAAGCAATTTGAGGTTATCATGGTGTTGAAGGGTTTGAGTCAAAAGCGCAGATATAGAAATAGCAGGTCCAGGCCTGTGCAGGTATACGCCTCAGCTTTACTTCGTGAATGATTTCCTACATAATCTAAGACAAGGACCAGATGACCCAGTAGTTAGTCTTTGCTGAGTGTTTTCATTTCCTTTTTTTTTCCTAATGGTAAGAGAATTGACTTATGTCAGTACATAATAATGTTATTAGGTTCTGACATAAGTCAATTCTCTTACTATTGCCATTTAAAACAAAAAAAACCAAAAAATAAAAAAGAAAGAAAAAAAAAGAAACACTCAGAAAAAACTTTCATTTCTGAGTCTGATCAGTATACTTTCCCTCAACCTCTTCATCTTCAGTCGCTGCCAGATACCAAAGCCTTTTGACATCACCTTTATGTCTGTTGCCACGCTACTGTCATTTCTCATCAAGTAGTTGTTCCTAATAAATGCCCTGCTGGTTGTCCTCTTTCTCTCCTGATCATCCTAAGTAATCACCTATTCATTGTTTAGAAGCCACAGCCAGTTAAAACAAGAAGATGAAGAATCCCATTCACACTAACAGGGCTTAATCACTAATAACCCCCTATTACAATCAAGAGCCAAAACCACAGAACTTTTTTGCATGTTCCACTGTATGCATACCCTTATATTTGGGGATTGTCTTTTTGGAGGGAGACTTTATCTTTTTTTCCTGAGATGAAAATAGCAATCACTTGCAAGAAGGCAAAAAAAAAATTAAAAATTGGAAATTGTGAAGGATTTTGGAAATAGGCTACTTGGAGACGGTCTGTGATATTTAAATACTTGTCAACCCTCTGAATTAGCCTATAAAGAAGAAATATGTCTCCCAGTACTAGTGCTCAGCAACCTTTTTGCACAAATGATCACAATTAGAAAAGCGTTTAATATGATCAGTTCAGACACCTGTCCAGGTGTGCTCTTTTTAAAAAGAAATTTGCAGACAATGTTTCTGTAATGTTTGGCTAACTGTTTGGAAGGACATATACACTGCTGGAGAGCAGAAAGGATTAAGAGTTGTATTTTAGCCATGGTAAGCACAGACCCTTTTCTGTCTCTGGAATAAGGGATATCTGCTAAAAAATAGTGGAATTGTGATTGAAATCTTGTTCTCCTGGGACACTGCCTTTACATCCTTTTGTGAGCATTTTGAAGGCTCTTTATAGAGTGCAAAAAGATGATTTCTTCTGAGATAGAAACAGTTCTGACTTCTTTGAACATTCACCTCCTCCCTGTCAATCTTTGGGCTGTCAATTAAGATGTTGGTTATATTATCTAATGTATTCAAATAGTCCTGAAAGACCTGGCTGAGCATTTGCACTTTAACTTGATTGACATTTGATGTGTGGGACTGGAGGAAACTTCACAGATTGATTAGATGATAAAATTCCTCAGTAGAGGGGCAAGTGTTGATTGAAGCATTCCTGTTGATTCATTACCCTAATGTGAATTATTCTCAAACAAAAAAGAACACTTAGCAGGTAGTTCAGAGTGGCATTTGAACCAAAGAAACCACATGTTGATATGGTCCACTATAAATACTCAAGTTATTTTTTAAAAGAAAGTGAGAGCATAAGTGAATAAGTCTTCACAAGTCTCGTTATATTCAGGATCTCTCTTTTGTATTACAGTTCTTGTTGAACTCTATCAGCATTGCCTCTGAGCCCTTTAAAGGGTCGACAAAGCATATCTTTATTTGGCAGGTTTTGCCTTTACTTTTCCCCATGGATTTTCTTGTGGTTACTCCTGCATTCTTCACTCTAGAAAGAAATTCATCTTGGCACTTGAAAACTCTTGTTTTCCTCAAAACACTGTGTCTGAATTTCAAATTCAGATGAGCAAACATGATGACATGACACATGGCATGTCCTGTATTAAGTGCTCTCAGGAACAGTCTACCACCTGGTACCAAGCCAAACCTCAAGGCTTGTTCTGCTTTGCAGAAACTCAGTTTATTTACTGATTGCTAAGGGCTCTTCATGCTCTGAGCTGTATGCAGTTCTAGAATGAAGTTTACGTTCCCTTCTGGTAAAAATTTATGAGAGCATTGCTGCAATTTTCAGTTTGACCTTTTTTGTTTGGTTGGTTCGTTGGTTTGATTTGGTTTGGGGTTTTTTTTTGTTGGTTATTTTTTTTGGTTTTTTGCTCTTTTATTAAAATTAAGAAAGTGAGATAGAATTTAATTTCTCACAATCTGATCTCCATTTTGGAATTTTTGCTGGCATTTTGAGGTGTCCAGCTACCCCTTGAGTCTGCAAGTTCCTTTTTCACATCCTGACTATAGTAATTTCATGACTATAAGGCGCACCCTTTTGACTAAAATTTTTCCCCAAACCCGGAAGTGCACCTTATAGTTGATGTACAAAGTTGCGACATTTGCCACCCCAGAAGTGAGAGTCGCGAAGGGGGGGGCGGCGCGGGAGCACTGAGTAGCGATGCGGGGGCAGAAGGGAGCAGTGCGGGCAGGAAGGCAGAGGGCGGCCCCAGGCACCGGGAGCAGCATGGGCAGGGAGGTGAGGGGGCGGCCCTGGGCGGCCCCAAGCACCAGGAGCAGCGTGGGCAGGGAGGTGTTACTACTTTGTTACTTTGTTGTGTGTGGCAGCCTGAGCCAAGGGGCCACAGCCAATAGGGGCTGGCGGGGCCGCAGTGCAGGGGGCAGCAGGGCCACAGCTGATAGGGGCAGGCACGGCCAGCGGGGCTGCGGCCAGCATGGGCCAGTGGGGCCACAGCTGATAAGGGCCGGCAGGGCCACAGCCAATAGGGACCGGCGGGGCCGCAGTGCCGTGGCCAGCGGGGGCCACAGCCTATAGGGGCCGGTGTGGCCACGGCGCTGGGGGTAGCGGGGCCACAGCTGATAGGGGCCGGTGGGGCCGCGGTGCCGTGGCCAGCGGGGGCCACAGCCAATAGGGGCTGGTGTGGCCACGGCGCTGGGGGTAGCGGGGCCACAGCTGATAGGGGCAGGTGGGGCCGCGGTGCGGTGAGCCGAGGGAGGGACACGTGGCAGGGCGGTCGTGCCGCTGAGCCGAGTGAGGGGCGGGCGGCAGGGGTGCTCCACGGAGCCGCGAAGGGAAACAGCACCACAGCAGCACGGAACCGCAAGGGGGAGGCAGCCCCATGGCTGCGCCAAGCCACACCAGCCGGCACCGAGGGCGGGCAGGAGTGCCAGGGCCCACTGCACGGGGAGGGCGCCTGGGGCTGCCTTTGAAAGCCTACGCCAATCTGTGAAAAATGTTTCCAAATTGAGCCCCTGCCAGTAAACTCCATGATCGGGGGTTTCCGTTACTGATTCGTTACTTTGTTGCGCACGGCACGGATCTTGGCAGCAAAAAAAAAGTGCGCCTTATAGTCCGGTGCGCCTTATATGATCTACAAAGTTGCAAAGTTTGCCGACTCCTGGGGGGTGCACCTTATAGTCCGGTGCGCCTTATGGTCGTGAAATTACTGTACTTTCACACCTCCTGTTCCAAAATTTTCAGCATTTTGGTTGTAAATATATGTAGTTGTGGAAGGGTAGAAGATAAAAGGGGAGAATCTATGGCTCTTAGCAGAGCAAAGTCCTTCATGAGAGCTGGATTTTTGATTGTCAAGAGCTGTTTAAAACTCCAGAAACATAAAGAGTGTGATTGTGTGGCATATATGTGACAGCAGAAGAGACCCTGGGAGTTTTTGAAACACTAAAGCAATTTATAAAACGTGTGTAGATAGTTTTTTCCCAGTTGCTAATTAGCTAATCAGTTTGAAGTAATGCCGTGATTCTTACTTTCTAATGGCAACAGCAATAAGGGACAAGCATGTGAGGTCATGTGTCTTCCTGAGTTTTCTGGTTACAAGTGGTCAAGGTTTATTTTCAGCACACACAAAAGTATGTTTTCTTTAGTCTTCTCCTGCACCCAAGCCCTCAGTTAACCACAAGGAATCGGGAGGTTTGACAGAAAGTCAAATGACAGAAAGTCATTTTCCCATTGTGGTTGAATACGTTCAGTAGGCGCAATGAATTGAGTTTTAATTGTCTGTCAGTCGCTGCTTTCCTGATTAAGCAACAATGTTTAAAGAATGTTTTAATTAGGGAACCTGCTTGCATGAGATGTCTTAATTTATGAATACCTTTTATGCCTAATTTCCAGCTTGGCCTCCCTTTTTATTAACAGGCTTTCTCTGCTAACAGTTTGTGCCTTGAGGTGTGTCATAGCAAATAAACAGTAAGGTTATCAATTGTTAAGACAACAGGATATTTTGAAAATATTGTAGAAAAAGTTCATTTTATTTATAGTTTAACCAAGTGATATTGTGCTTTAGTTTCCTATAAGTAAGGGAGATCTCATATTTAATTGGCCTCAATTACATTTTACCCCCTTTCCTCCAGTTTGATGTTGCCTACTGTCTGAAAGGCTGGAATGGATTTTTTTTCAGCCTGTACATTTTTGTCTTGTAAAGCTTTCATTTCCTTAACTTCACTATCAAATTTGTTTCCCTGACTTTCATTCAATTATTAATTTCAGTCTATATTCATTGGTTGTTGTGTTAAAACAATGAATGGAGAATTGAGCTGAGAGAAAAAAATCATATAGTTCAGATTATTTTTCCACAGTTCCATAATAATGTATAGTAAATATTATGTTTACAACTACAAATTGAAACATTATTTGGTTGAGGGTTATGATTATTGTTTCTGAGGTACTTGTATCTTATTTCAGTATGAGCCTTCTTCATTTCTGTCCTGTGAAACTCAGAGAAAGTCTAGTCCAGGCTGAAAGACACATACATCTTATAAATTTCATAAGAGATTATACAATAATAAATTTAAATAACAGAAAGGTAAGCATTGAGTATTGAAAGAAGTGCTGAGATAAAACATACAGTTGTGGTATCACACATGATAATATCTGATACAATGAAACCATTTCCAAATAATGTACTTAATTTATAATTTTTTATGTTTAAAGAAGGCCAGCCTCCATCTCCCACAAAGAGCAAAGAAGAGCAGCCTGAGGACCTGCAGGATGATGCTAAAGGTAGGTGGGCTAACAACTTCTCAGGGCTACTAATCAATTCACATTTTGAGGAAAAGTTTGTTTTGAATTCTTGGGAAAGAACTGGAAAACTTTCAGTTAAGAATGCTCTTTGCTCACACTTGGAGATAAAGGGATTATAAATCTTCTGAATATATTTCATCTTAAGGTCGATTCACAATTACAAACCCTATTTTTATGTGATGGGCTACTGATTATTGCTGATACATCTTAATAAATTGCTGCTGTTTTGTCTCTAACCAGTTCTGACTTTATGTAATTAAAATACCCAAGTGTAATCCATGTTGTGCAGGGCTTTGGTCGTAGTCTGGTTGGTTAAGTTGGTCAGGTAACTGCTGCTAAACACAGAGCAATATAATCCTCACTTTCCTTTTCTACAAGAAATTTTTGCTGTTTTCTTTTTCACAATGTTTATGTTTCTATACCTTACACAGTGTAGTACATCTCTCCGCAGTTAGAAGTCACAGGTGATTAACATCCCTATAGCGTTGTTCCTCTGAGGATACTTTCCTCCACTTGAGTCTGCTCAGGGAAGCTTGTCCACGTGTATGGATGTAAGCATGATCTACATTCTTCTAAAATTGGATCAAAGTATATTTTCCTAATCTCTATCTCTTGGAAAAGTTGTTTATAAGATGTTAACATCAAAGGCTTGTTTTCGGAGTGCAGTTTCACGCCGCTTTCAGATATGTGGAAGAGCAAAACGGCCCAAAAATTCCCCTTCTATGAAATAGTTAAAAAGATGAACCTTAGTCTTTAATCCATGACAGTTCCTTATCATGGATTCTTTTGGACCTAATATTCCTCAAATGACACATATAATTTTGCACCTCAACCAGTGGCTCCACAATCTTCAGCATTTTGACCTAGCACTGTGCATTCAGCTTCTAAAATATTCTGCCTAGGGTATGGTGTGAGTCACAAAGAGCAGAAAAGTGGTAACATCTATCATTTTAAGTAACTGCTAGTAACACGCTGTCACTAGCATTGTGACTGGTTGTTATGGGCAAGTCATTAAAGCAATAGCTGTCATCACCTGGAAGGTGTGGAGGGACCCAAGAAATTTCATCACACCTGAGCATCTTTCCTTTCATGCTGCACTGAACCCAGATTAAATTAAAATATCAATTTTATGTTTTAATTCGAGAATTCAGTGATGACAAACCACATGTCCATTTGTATGCTGGCTAACTCACAGCTGGGACTGTGGTGATGCTTTCAATGTTCCTAAACAGGCAGAGCAAGAGTTGCTTTATGATACACTCTTACATGGAGTGTGGCTAAAAATTTTTATTGTATCAGTATCTTGGGAAAAAAAAACCAAAACAAAACTAAAGGAGGAAAGTATTGTCAAACTGTAAGGTTCCCTTCCATTCAGAGATTAACTGATGTAGTTTCAGTCTTTCTGCGGCTCCCTAGATACCGTTTCCTATTTCTCTGTGCCTGTCCATTTTTCCCAGTGACCTACTGTTCACTTTGTGAAGCACAAATAAATGTGTTGGAAGCGTAAAGTAAACAGTATGGCAGTAGAATTATTGCATCACTCCTGAGCTGTAAAATGCCTGAATTCCTTGAATAGTAGATTTTGCTAACATAGAATTGAAGTCTGTAAAACACAATCACTGTTGCTGGATTTAATATAGTTGGTGGCACCCCATCTGCTAGGCAGGAAGCAAACCTGTAAGGATTGAAAGTTCAGATTCAGTTGTTGTGATGGAGAAAAGAATAGGTGATTAAAGTGTTTGCTGAGGGGCCTGTGGAGAAACCTGGATCAGATTTCTTTGGCATTACCTGTGCCTCTGAAAGAGGAGACAAGGAGTTGGAATCCAGACACTGAATTCCTGTCAAGTTGCCAAGTGGCTGGAGTCTAATGTATCACACCTGTGAGCCATTTCCATTGAAATAAATGGGATTTACACACATTTGTCTGAGAAGAGGATTTAGTTTCTCCTGGTCTAATTATTAGCTGTTGGTTTTGACTAATTAAAAGAGCTTTTAATGGGGAACCTTGAAGATTATGAAAGTTCTGAACATGTGACATGAACCACAACTACATGTCTGAATAATTTGATTTGGGTAGGAGCTTGTCTTGACTTCCAAACAGTCTTGAATAAAACATAACAAAGGCAAACACTGCCTGAGATCAACTTGGTTTTATTTCCTTTAGGGTAAAACTGAAGTGCTTAGTGGTTTGGTGTGTTTAAACTTCGGGATAGTTCACTTGAAGTATCACAAGAAGGAAAGGGAAAGGGAAAGGGAAAGGGAAAGGGAAAGGGAAAGGGAAAGGGAAAGGGAAAGGGAAGGAAAGGGAAAGGGAAAGGGAAAGGGAAAGGGAAAGGGAAAGGGAAAGGGAAAGGGAAAGGGAAAGGGAAAGGGAAAGGGAAAGGGAAAGGGAAAGGGAAAGGGAAAGGGAAAGGGAAAGGGAAAGGGAAAGGGAAAGGAAAGGAAAGGAAAGGAAAGGAAAGGAAAGGAAAGGAAAGATCACACAGGAAAAAAGTAAAAAAATATAAAAAACAAATCCCCAGAGAACAAACAAAAACCCCCAAAAGCCTAAGCCCTACCTTTTATCAATAAAAGCAAGCCCAAGCTTAACATAGGATATTACTTCCCCCTTAGTAATATGACCTGCTATAAAATAGTTAACAAATGTACAGTGAGACATGGGAAGAATCCAGTGTATTTTCCTCTGGTTGGTTGTGAGTGTCCTTTTAGATTGAAGATGGAAGTTCAACTTGCAATGATAGCAGCCTCGTGTCTGCCCTCGTGGCAGTCTCTGAAACCTATTCCACTGAGTTCAGCAATATTTCTGCTGTAGTATTTTTCTCCAGCTCACCAGGCTGGTTCATTGGCTAGAGGTAATGGAGCAATATCATTTCAGTGCATGTTAAAACCTCCACAGAATATCGGGGAAAGTAAGTAATTTCACGATTATAAGCCGCACCTGATTATAAGCCGCACTTCCGGGTGTCGGCAATGTTTCGTTCTTCGTCCATATATAAACCGCACCGGATTATAAGCTGCACTTTTGTTCGCAGCAAGGATCCATGTGCAAATTTCACAAAGTTGCCAGTTAGTAACAGAATTATGGGATCACAGGGTTTACTGACTCGGCTTGGGTCTGGCCCACTGCCACTCGGCGCCGCCCCACCAGGGCCGACTGGCTGCCGCTTGGCACCGCCCCACCGCTGCTGGAGCCAGGCGGGCGCCGGCTCAGCTTGGGGCTGCTGCGGGGTTGCACTTCTGGGTTGGCAAATTGCTGAACTTCGTTCATATATTGGCTGCTCCAGATTATAAGCCGCACTTCCAGGTTCAGACCAAAATTTTAGTCAAAATGGTGTGGCTTATAATCGTGAAATTACTGTAAGTTCCTTTATTATTACCCTCTGCAATCAAAGAAAGGAAAGTAAGTGGCTGTATGTAAGGAGCTTGTTTAGCAGTAAGCTAAAATAAACACTTGCCATGCTAACGAAAGCAATCTTATACTAAACCACTGAAGTATTAATGATGTCTGTTATTGTGCTGTTAGATATATTGCCCTCTGCCTCCAAACAGAGGTTGGTAGAGAAAAGTGTGAACTGCACAGCAGATTCTTATGTCAGTGGTTTTCATAGATTTTCATAGATTTCCACTGCAGGGGTATTGTCTGTGAAAATGAATAGACTAGGAAACCTCTTTTACTCTCAGCTTCCCTGCAGTATTTCAGATTTGACATATGCAAACGTGCCAAATAATTTTCTTATTTTTTGTTCTTTTTTTTTGTTTCTCCCACCACTTTCCTGCATCCTGGGAGAGTAAAAGCAGCCAGGAATAATTTTGCCTTTCCTTCAGTCAGGTGCATCCATTGATTGAGTGATTGTGAAGTGTCAGGTGAACAAAATGTTTGGAACTAAACAAAACATATGCATGTCTTTCTTCAGTAGCTTCATAACACAGCCTTAAAGTGGTTACATAGACAAAATGGCAGTACTTGTCACAACATAGCAGCCATGAGTTGGCACAAATTCCACAGTCACCAGTTCTCATCCTACTTATTGTCACCAAGCAAAGATAAATCATTTATACAAAAGCCTAACAAAACAAAAATTTTAAATATTCCTTGTTTCTTTTACCTACCCCCCCACGTGTCCTCCCATATGTAGTGAACAGCATGGTGTGTGCAACAGGGAGAAGCAAAACTGTTTGCCCTTTCCTTCTTGATGGGATTTCTCAGATATAAAGCAGAGCCTGCCAAAGAGCTCCCCCATCCATTCTCTCCATGTGAGACCAGTATTGTATCAAAGATTAGTAACACACCTAGTAACAGCACCACAAGTACCTGCTTTTTCTCTTCCTCCAGCAGAAAAATAATCAATCCATACAGCAAAAGCAACTTCCTTGCCCTCCTTCAAGGGATGTGAAGACAGAACTAGAGCTCTGGAAGTGTCTAACACCAGCTTCTCTGATCCTTGAATGAATGACAGATTCCTCCTGATAGATTGATAGGCCATTGTCTCCTAGGATCACCTGTGGAAGGAGCAGGTCTGTTGGAGTTATTTGTCCAGGTTGAGCTTCGTCTGCTTTCCATTCACTTGGTGGGAAAAAGAACAGGTTGATGAATAATCCAAACCACAAAGTTCAAAATGAACACAAATCACTTTTAACAGAGCTCATAGTGTTGGTTCCTTTGCTTAATGGGGTCATCACAATTTGGCCTCTTGGCTTTCAGAGGTAACATCACTTGTCTGAATGTTGTGTCAGAAATCCAGGCTCACCAGCTGGCACCTGCCTGGCTTGGTGGATGCTCTGTCCATGAGATATGTCAGTCTGGTGATTGAAGAACAGCAGAAATGAGGAAAATAAAACTGCATTTATGGTAATTTCACGAATACAAGCCGCACCAATTTGACTAAGATTTTGCTCCTAAACCGGAAATGCGGCTAATAATCAGGAGCGGCTAATATGTGAATAATTTTCTGACATTTACAACCTCAGAAGTGCCAGCCAGAGTGCTGAGCCGAGCTGCTGCAAAGTCGGCATTTTGCGATTGTTACAAATCGTTACTCTGCAGCGCCGCGGGTGGAGCCTGGCTGCCTGCAGGCAGCACGGGGGGCGGGGAGAGAGGCGGGAGAGCTTTTCCTTCCCTCCTCTGCTGCAGCCTGGGGAAGAGACGGGGGGGCCCCGCGCCGCCATTGCCGTGGCCCGGGGAGGAGGGGGGGGACCCGGGCAGCCCCTGCCGCGGCTCTGGGAGGCGGTGGGGGGCTCCGTCCCTGCCTGCCACCACAGGGCAGTGCCGGGCCGTGGTGACCGAGCTCAGTGGCAGCGGCGCCTGGCCCCCAGTGGCCCCGCCGAGCGGCAGCGCCGGGCTGGGCTACCTGGCCCCGTCAGCAGCCCCTAGCGGGCTGAGCCTGCACAGCCTTAGCTGAGCCAGTAAACCCCGCCCTGCCGCCGTTCTGTTACTATTTGGCAACTTTGTTGCACGTGGGTCCTCGCTGCCAACGACAGAGCGGCTTATATTCAGGTGCGGCTTATTTATGGACAAAGAACGAAATATTTGCCAACACCCAGAGATGCGGCTTATACTCAGTGCGGCTTGTATTCGTGAATTTACTGTAATCTCAATAACTCAGTGGTCCAGCAGCTCATGGCCATTCAGTAGGATTCTCACCAAGAGAGAGACACTCTGGATTTTCATCCCTTCTGACAAAAGAGATTTCGTGAAATTGTGAAAAGTGCATAGTTTTGGGACCAGAAAATAAACCTCTGTTTATGGCTTAATCCTCTAATTGTGAGATTAACTTAAGGCTCCCCCTTCCTGCTTCTCCTTTACTTGCCATGAATTTTGCCACTGCGCTGCTCACTCTCTAGCTTAGTGGAGAGGGATCTAGTTATGCACCCACCATTGTCCAGGGCACTTGGCTTGTGCTACATCCCTCCAAGTGGGCTCAATCTTCTCTGGAGCTAGTGGGATGCACACAGTAGCTGCTCTTTCTTGGCATTACACAGGGATGTTCTAAGCATCTCTTCTACAGGTCTACCACTGCGCAGGCCTGATTGTCTCTCTCTTTAAGGTAAGAATTAATATTATGTTCTGCAGTTCATAGCAAGGGGTTCTTTTATCCCTTGATAAATTGTAGCTAGATTCATACTTTGCATCCCATGGGGCAGTCATATTCTTCAGTAAATTTCTGCTTCAATCATAATCTACTAAATATGAGCATCAAGACACATAATTATACTTCAAAAAACAGTCCTTTATTCAGCCTTAAAAGTGTTGCTTTTTATTAAGATAGCTTAGAATTGACTGTCTTCTTTTTGTGACCAAACCTAATCCATTAATAAAATGTTAAATTAAGATAAAGTACTACAGAAGAAATTCCCTGGGAAGGATGTGTATCAAACATGTCTGTTGGTTGTTTCACCTTAATGCAGATGGGTTATATTTAAAAAGTGGCAATTAACCTCCATCCACTGTGATTGATAGCTTCTCTTTTCACCTCTGTTTTGACGTCCGCCATCTGTCCTGGATGATTACAGCTTTCAGAATATTAGGTGATCACCTTGCACTTAGCCAGGGGTAAAATGGGATGTTATCTGTATTTTCAGTTGTATTTTCTCTCTGAGCAAACATTTCTTAGAAGATTCTTTTCATCAGTGAAGTGGCTTCTGCTGTTCCATTAAATTGCCATGCAGTGGCTGTGCAAAACTCAGAAAACACAGTTCATTTTGGCCTCCACAGGTGATGTGCAGTCCTGTTGTGTTAGCCATTTATCCATTTGAGTTTCTTTCAGCAACCAAATGTATGTCTGTGTAACAACACCAGAAAGACACTTGCAATTCCTGTTTTCATGCTGAATGCTGCAGAGTAGATTGTCTTCCTTCTGAGATAAGCTAAGGTGCAAAAGACTAAGTTACTGGGGTGACTAATGCAGTGTTGTCAGAGGAGAATTTTAATTTCAATGACACACCCCAAGGCACCTGCAGGGGGCTCATCTGTCAAGGAATTCATTGCTCATTTCTAAGCATGATGTGAATAACAATAAACCATCACAATTGTCAGGTCCAGTGCAGAAGATGGGACTGGTCCCTTCATTGCAAAATGCTCATGCTAAGTAGTCCATGGTTTAGTTTGCATTCTGTGAGGGTTTTTTATGAGTATAGTGTTCTCTGTGGCTTCTATGTCTGTTTCTTCTATTTGTGAAAAATCAAAATAGGTCTCAAGTTTTATTTTGACTGTGGCTTAGAAAAGAAGCCATGTGGCTATCCCTTGTAGTATGTAGTTACTCAGACTTCAGGCACACTGTAAAAATATGAACACAGAGTAAACTTATATGCTAATGATAAGATTTGTGGCTTTAGTTTGCACTTGCCCTCATGGCATCATTTTGTTTCTCTTGGATAGGACTAATTGTAGGTGCCAGGAGTCTGTTCTTTATACTGCTGTGAACTCTGCATCAACTCACAGGAGCAATTTCTGTCCCCTTTTATACACTACAAGAACAGTGGTAATACTGTGCAGCACCTGTATTGCACAGTCTGAGTCAATGGAGAGTTATACCCAGTGAAAAGCCAAGTGAGCAGAGTGTGTGTATTTTTTTTGCATCAAAATGCCAATTTTATCGTTGTCCTCTGCACAGACTGCCTGTGACATCTAGGGTGTAATATCCATATTGTGGTTTTGTTGGTCAGCTCGAGCTTCCAGGAGATGTCTCCCTTCATTTGTTTTGAACCATCACAAGAATAGATAGCTATGCTCAACATCTTTGGCAGTGAATGTTCCATGTCCCTTGCCCAGCACCTGTATTTCACAATCCGAGTCAATGGAGAGTTAGACCCGGTGAAAAGCCAGGTTGAGCACAATGTTCCCAGCTGTGAGTTGAGAAAACCAGCTTGCTCCTGTCTTCCCAAGACTTAATTTGATGCTGTAGCTGTTGTCCCCTGGTTCTTCCTTAACCAGGGGGGTTATAATAAAGTTGAGTTAGTTGTCTTCTGACCTCCAGAAGAGTGAAGCAAGAGGAACATGCATGGTGACTTCACCAGGCTTTAGTCAAGACTCTTGTATTTCTCAGGATATTAAATACGTGAAATACAATAGTTTCATTTTTAACCTCTGAGATAAGCCTTTCAAGCTACAGTTTTCTCAGTTTTTTTCCCACACTCCTGGACAAAATGCTGCATGGAAATGAAACTCTGTAATTTATTGAACTGACAGCTTCACTGCGCTGGATGCATTCACAGTAGTATGTTCAGGGCTGCATCTGCAGTGTGGTAATTTGTTGAAGCAGCACAGAGAGAAGAGTCTCATAACTCCATTAAACAATTACTGCAGATAACTTGTTACTAACCCTTCTTCAAATTTACCCCAAAGGGGTTATATACAAATAATGATTAAAACTGACCTAAATCATAATTTAATTAAAAGAAATTAAAATTAAAACTGAAAATGTTCAGCAACCTCAGGCCACCACATTAATGATTCACTTTAATGTGTTTGTAGTTCTGCAATAATGGCCTTTGTGTGTATGTGCTTCTTGGTTTATGTCTGACATTATTGTACCACTGGAGTAGTTTGAAAATGGTTGCAGGCTGTATGATCTCTAGTGCCTATATGGAGGTACATGTGCTTTCTTCCTAGGTTTTAGGGGTTTCAGTGAAGCCAGCATATCTACTTGTGTGCAGAATGCAGATCAAAGCCTATATTTTTCACTTTCTCATTAATTAGCTTCTCTGCTATACAATAAAGACCTTCATGTCATTAGTACAATTACCACGGCAGTATTTCTGTGCAGTAAAAAAGAGAGTTCAAAACTGACATCTCTTGTCTGACAGATCTTGGTTGTACTTGTATTTGTTACATAAGAAAGAAGAACAGGTCAGACCAGTGGAGAGATGCCAAAGTCACTGGCTATGAAGTGAAAAAGCAGAGGATGCTCCTGGACTGCATGGCAGAGCCATTCAGAGATGTAACAGGATCAAACCTGGTGTCCCAGGATGTGGCACCTGCACAAATTAAGATGAAAGCCTCAGGTGTTGGCCCTTTGTCACTTTTATTTCTACCCCAGGAAGGACAAGGAGATTTGAAGAAACCTTATTCTGAATGTTGGCATCCTATGGACTATATAAATAAAGCTTTCTCAGTAGCAAAAAAATTTTATTATTAATAGCCTCTGTCCTCATGAGTTGGACTTGATGATCCTTGTGGATCCTTTCCAGATCAGGATATTCTGTGATTCTGTGTTGGAGGGGTAGAAATAGACTAGTTTGTACTGGTTATGCAATTCTGTATATTATATTATCTGCAATTCTCTTTTCTTCTGAAAAATGTCTTTTTGCACCAGCTTTTGGTGTTCTGACTTTAGCCTCATCTCTAAGTATGTCGCCAGCTGCTTGTGGAGAAAGGTGCTGCTGAAGAGGAGTAGGTGTGCGAGCAGACCTAGCACTTCCTCAGCTCCAAAATGAGAAGAGCCAAGAGGCCAGCAGGCTGTCAATATTTTTGACTTGCCATGTTTGTCACAAGAACAGTGGAAGATGTAAGAAACCACATGTTTCCAGGCTCTTGCAGAGAAAATGTGAAGAATAGTAAAACCTGCTTCAGGTTTGTTCCCTGATCTTTCATCCGGATCTTGTCCCATCCTTCTCCTGTCTGATGGCTGGCTTATTAGTTGTCATATTATCTGCTTCATTTGGGGCTGCCACTGCAGCTGGCATCTCCCTGTGCATGCTAAATGCCTCTCCATAACAGAAAGTGGGCAGGCACTCCTGAAGAATCCTCTTTTCTGGTGGAGTTAGAAGTGCCACTTACTCTGCCAGCTTGCTGAGCATTGCTGATTGAGCCTTGTTTAGCCTCTTTTCTACCAAATATGTAATATGGGGAAGGGGAATAGATTTTCTTTATGACCTCGAAGAAAATACCAAGGGAAGACAGCAAGAACCTATCAGGCAGTAGTCAACTTGGCAAGAGAAAGCAGAATATATGGACAGAAGAAGGTATTTTAGTGTCCAATGTTCTTATTTTGTTTGTACAGTACTACTGTAATCCTCAAACTTCTATTTTTTAGAACTGACTGTCTATGCCAGGGGGAAAGAAACAGATGTTTCTATTTGTCTTGTGATGTGGCTCAAAATCATTTACATTTTCTGGCCTAAATTGACACGACATGTCATTTGCCACTTCTTGTATCTCCTTTGGAGTGAGTGACAGATTGCTGTTCAATTACCAGTGTAATAGAAAAGCAAATATTGTGAGGACAGCTTTCACCTAAAGGAAACGCAATCACTGATTGCTGCAGTAGTGGGAAGAGAAGGATGGCAGATACTGTAGAAGCCATCCAGTGGAAAAGACATTTTTATTATAAATAATGTCACAGGGAAGGCTCAAGGAAAATGTACTGGCTCTGGCTTTTCTGCCTGGAGAAAAGGACAGCCAGGGGTGAATAAAAATATGAAGGAAAAATTGTCTCACTACTCTTGTAAAGTGTATTTCCAACTCTTTGCCTTGAGGACATACTCCTTAAAACCTTTCTATTTGCTCTGCACCCAGTTCCAGTGGAGAGCAATAACTGCAGAAAGATTCTTCATCAAAGACACTCAGTGAGAGACTCATTAGAAAGATTTTTTAAAAGTGGAAAAACCTGTTTGTCAGAGACTTTGGGATTAGTCACTTCACCACTCTATAGTTTGCTTTCTTGTCAGTGTATTTGTCCTCTGCTTCTTCCCTTTCTCACAAGATAAAGAGATACTCCAGGCCAAGCAGAACTTAACCATTCCTTCTGCAAGTCCTTTGCTTGAGCATCACTGGTCCAGTCTTAATTTTTAGCATTTCCTTTTCTCTATTTCTGCCAAAGTCACTTGCCAGGCACAACACTTACTGTCAGTACACTGACCAAGATGGATTTTCATGTCATGATCCAGTCAGTCTATTGGATTGGGTCAGAGTGCAAGAGGTGATGTTTCTGCTTAAAGTGTTTTAAGCAGAAACATTTTTCTTTCTAAAGGAACAAAATGAAGTGAAAACATGTTGAGAATCCTGTAATTTATGTTCTATCACACCAGTTCTAAATAGTGAATGTCCAGTGAAATAAATGTGGTTTACCTGATAATCTGCTGAATCAAATGATTATTTAAACTTTCTCTTGTAGTTTAAGTTTTCTCTGAGTGACTTAAGCAAGAGACATAGCTCCTCGGCCATAAATATGAATGAATCATAGAAATACCTGGTTTTAGTCAAGTGAGTTGTGATTATAGTCATAATAATGGATGTAGAAACAAGTATCATCTAGAAATGGAATTTTAAATTGTGAACACAGCAAGGTAATAGCTGGATTTAATTTCATTTATATATCAGTAGTTACATTAATGCCTAATCTGCTTTTTCTGGTTGTAAAGTTCTTTCTGCATAGAGTGAAACATGTTGCACTTGACCATAATTGAACCCTTGAAGCTTTGGCACTGCTCGTTTTACAGTGATGCAATGATCTCTGTTGGTCTGACCTATCGGTAAAGATTTTTCCAGTGTCGCCCCACTGCTTTGTTACAGGATTGTCTTTATTTATTAATTGTTTGCTGCATAGCTTGATGGTGCTAAACCTGTGTTTTAAGAGAAAAGAGGTGTGGGAGAGAGAACTTTAGCTAACTTTCTGGTTTGCATCTGATCCTCCTATTGTGTGTGGACAGGCAGAATGGTGACTTTGAAAACAATACCTTTTGATTTCAAATCAGGGAAAGAAAAACCCCACAGGTTTGGTCACTCCTTTTTGGTCATCCACATACTGCAATTTTTTACAGGTTAGAGCTCATTAATTTGCTAAGAAATCACTATGGCAAGTCATCCATTAAAGGTTAGAATTCATACAAAGGGTTAACAGGAGGGCAGGAAGTCCAAGTCCCCCACTGACGGCCATCAGCTGCACCCTGCCCACCTCTTTTCTCTCAGGTGAGGGTTGTCAAGTTCCTGCTCCATCTCCTCTCCTCCTGAGAGCAGCTCTGTACAGAGCCAGCCTTGGAAATAATTCTCCACTAGTCCCATCTGCTGGATGCCAGGAAGAATTGCCTGCTGGAAAGAGGGAAAGCATCATACCTCAGCCTTTAAATATCAGCTGGGTGCAGTGTGCCACCAGATGTACATCTGCCTGTGGAAAATATGTGCTCTGTTTTCCTTCCATCCACTTAATCACATTTGGACCACTGCTATTCCCATCTCCAGGTTCCATGTGTTAGGCAAAAGCAAGGTGGCCAACACAAGGAAATTTGTCTGTGTTGCTTTAGAGAAGCTGTAATCAAAAATCCAGCAGCCAGCAAAGATCACAGCAAAAATATACTATTATATAAAATATATAAGGCCTGGGTATGAATTTCCGTTCTCACGATGTATATGCTCAGCAGTCAACTTTCCAAATACCTCATTAAGGCTGGTACTCAGCTGTTCTTGTGGTGCTGCAAAGCAGGGAGCATGGCCATGGCATCCAATCCTGCATGCAGCTCTACAGCCTCTGAAGCTAAAAGAGCCTTTTCCATCCCTGAAAATAAAGAATTCCTGATCTATTTCTAATCAAGGAAAACAAAGTTTAAGAGACCCATAGATATTTTTCAGGGTGTTACCCATTCCTCAGTGGTTATTTGCTGTTGGGGGCCTGCCTTCCAAAAGGGAGCTGGAGGGTAGAAAGTGGTTAATGAATGTGAAGTAGTGGAGAAAATTGGGAATGAATGTGAATGCGTAAAAGGGTAAAAATTCATTCAGTCCTAGCAATCTTACTTTGGTTTGATGTATTCTCTTCATTACAGCCATTTGTGATGCATTTTTATATTTTACAGTAAGTGTCATTGTGGCTTTTGCTTTAAAATTCAAATCAGTTGATTCTTACCTTCCATAGGCATTGAAGTAAGTTCTGCAGGTCAGAAACACCATCACTTCAAGGATCCTGTTGAAATATTACAGGAGGAAAATAATCCTAGGGAAAAAACCTTTTTATAAAATAGAAGTTCAAGCAACAATTTCATTTATTGCAGACTGTGTTTAGAGAAACATCCCTTTATTTAGTATTTTTATTTCCAGTGAGTCTATTGAGATAAAATCTATAATCCTCATCTTGAGATATAAAAACATGACTGGTTTAAATGGAACTGGTCCTGTTGGCAGTTTTTTTCAGCTTACCTTTACATCTTTCCTTTTTTATCACAGCACTTTGCTGTAAATAAGCATTTTGTGCTAAATTGGTTACAATTAATATTGCACTGCTCCAATTACCAATAAAAAAGATGTATCATAAATAATTTTTATGTGTTTTTCTCAATAGGTGGTGATGGCACAGTGGATA
The DNA here is from genome assembly GCF_009819885.2 of Catharus ustulatus. Lineage (NCBI taxonomy): Eukaryota > Metazoa > Chordata > Aves > Passeriformes > Turdidae > Catharus > Catharus ustulatus. The sequence goes on along the minus strand of NC_046223.1, from coordinate 5,234,879 downwards.
AGCCAAACACCGAAGAAAGTAAGACCCAGGGCCAAGAAGCAGGTTTGTGCCCAACTCCTTAAAGGCCTTTCTTAGGTTTTATCCACTTTGGTGAACAATAATCTTGGTCAGTGCTTTTGAAGGGGTATGTTTGTACATTTTCACCAGATTAGCTCAGGTCTTGAGCAGTTCTCCAATTAGAGACCAAATCTTCGTTCATTATGAATGAATGTGCTGCAGTGCAGGAATGCAGATCCCTCTCCAGCTTACCAGCTCTATGTTCTCCCTTTAAGGTGCCTAATCATGTAATCCGCTCACAAGAAATAAATATTTTTTTCCCCTCTGCATAGAATAGGAGTGAGGGAATGAAGTTTGGGGAAGTAGGAAGCAAGCAGCAGGCTCCTTCTGATGAAAACTCAACCCCTGAATATTTTTAAAGGGTATTTTCAAGTTTTAAAAAATTGTCTACACAAGTCACAGTGGTTATGAAGGTTTAAATCTGTAGAGAAAAATATTGCATATGCTGTGAGTGAATGTCAGCGTTCACAAGTGGTGGCTTTTGCAGGTGACATGCTTATAAATTATAGTGAGTTCAATATCTTGGAATACAGTGTCACTCCATGCTCATAAGAGATTTTTTTTCTCTTTATGGTTGTACTTTTTATGTTGCATGACTCTGTTCCTTGCAAGAGACAGCTGGAATGAATTGGCTACCAAAAGACCTGAAATGGCAATCAAAATGTCTGTCTATTCCCTTACTTCTTAAGTATTTCTTTAACTGTAGTATTACATGTAGCACTGCTTTTCTGATTTGGTTAGGATTTTTTTCCTATTGTAATGCAGAATGTTCCCTAAAGATATTTAAACCATAAAGAGTAAAAGGGTTTTCCTTGGAATTTCTTGAGTTGAAGGTGGCCAGTCAGCAAACACAGCAGATAAATTTAGAAGGTCTGGATTCCTGGTTTGCTTCTTGTATTGTGGAAATGAGAAGTCCGTTGAATCAGGGTCTTCTTTTCATCTTGTGCACTGGCCACTGTGTAGGTAGAAGGGCAGCTTTTCTCCCTGCCTTCCACTGGTTGTTGTTCTGCAACTGAGTGTTAACACCTGATGTTGCCTGTACATGCTTGAAGTCCTTCTGTGATTCATGTCCTTTTTGTCACCTCTTTTGTATGTCCCAATGCGGGGCAAGCAGTGGGAGGTGAAGCCAGAAAAAACAGTGTTACAGAATAAAAAAGATTCCCACCGACCTCAGAAACTTTATCCTCCCCAAGATAAGTGTATGGAGATGTTTTGTCCGTGCTGGAGGGCAACCAGGTATCCTTCCCTGTTTTTTTCACTTTCATGCTAATTGTATTTTAAACAGGTAAGGGCACCAGGGGGAAGAATCAGTTATTCTGTGTGAATTGAGATTCTGTTTTGAATCTCTGACTAGACTGGGGGATATCTTTTTCCAAGCAATTTTGAGCTTTTAACTTTACCAAGTACTACTTGACTACTAGCTCACCTACGAGCTAATACTGCCTGGAGCTCCTGGCTCCACTTGCAGAGGTTCCTGTTAAACCTGATTATAGCATCTGCAGATGCCCAATACAGCCTACTGTGCTTGTCAGTGATAGTCACTCTGATGGGGTAAGTATTTCAGTTTGATTGAATAAAATACTCATTTTCTTTTCCCCAAGAGAATTAAGGAATATTTACCTGTTGAAACTACTACTTTGCTGCTGTAGGTGTTCTAAATGCACTATGCTTTTCCCAAAACTGCTTGTTTTGACTTGTTGCAGTATGAGCTGTCAGAGCTGGTTTATCAGAGCCATGATATACATTATTTTGCTATCTTGTATTGGTACTCGTGTTTCATTATTCTCGTGAAGAGTGTCAAAGAAAAGATCCAGACACTTGAGGTCCCAGATCCAAAAAATGTCATGCTTCAGGGATATGGTTTAGATACATGCCTAAAGATAATGTCATGCCCACTCATAGCCCAATAGTCACCTCTTTGGCCACAGGCAGATGGTGTTTGCAGGAAAAAATTATTTGGCTTAACAATTTTCATTCCTAGTTTACATAGTGACAGGAACAGAGAGGGCCACAATTGCCCCAAGTTAGTTACATCTACTTAGTGAGTCTCTGCTGCTTTCTGCTCTATGCATTGCAGAGACAAAGCATCACCAGGAACTTTGAGGTTGCTGCTTTTGCACCCTTTCTTGGCAGTAGAAAATGGCCTGATTTCCCAAGGTACACAGTTGTATGCTTACAAGATTTCTAAATACTACATACAAGTGACCACTGTTAGGAGCAATCCCATCAAATGTTCTTATTTGTACTATCTAAACCAAAAGGCATAAACTTCCTCTGAATGTGACAAATCATATACATTGATGTTGTGAAAGAAAATATAGGACAAAAAATTCATGCTCTATTCTTACCTGGTCCATTACATAAAGATTTGTATATTCTATTTGTATTTTTGTATAGTGAAAAGTATCATTATATTAGAGAGAAAACTATATATTATAAAGAAAACTATAACAGTGGGAAAAAAAATAATAGTCTGAGAAGACTGAAAATTTTCAACTGTGTGGGGCTTTTTTAAAGTCTGGCTTCCAGTCTGTCGTCAATGAGCTTCACAGTTAACACATGGAAAACCAATATGGCAGCTGGTTCTGAGCTCTTGCTTCGATCTAGTGAAAAGTACTTGATGGCTGTATAAGGAAAAAAACTTCTCAGAATCATCAAAAACAAATCTTTTGAAAGAAATTAAAGTCTAGACATTAAAACAAAAGCTTAAAAAAAATAGAACTCTAAAAATTAGCAAGAAAAATCAACAGTGAAAATGAAAACATATTAAGTTTTCAGTTTTAGTAACTACTTCAGGTACTAGTTGTGTCTATTAACTACAGTAGTTTTACCTGTGTGCTCTACTATCAAAAAACTCAAAGCTGTAGAGTTTAAGGATTTTTTAATTTCTGGCCTTATTCATGAAAGCTTCTATTTTCAGGAGAGCATTTGCATCTAGTAATTTGGATTCCAGTGAGATTCATGGACATTATTCAAGTTAAGAATGACTTAATTGTTTTTTCTCAAAATATATAGATGAAATGAAAAAAGAAATCTCAGAGCAAGTAGAACACCAGCCTATTCATGAAAGCAATAGGTGTTCCTCTCTCTGTATTATGAGAAATTGAAATACAGATTTGATCTGGATGTATTGGAATGTTAGTTTACATCTTGCTTAGGGAAGATGATCAGACCAGTAATAGCCAGTGAATGGATGGAAGCCCAGTAATTGAAATTCAGGTCCAGTATCTATTGTCAGTAAGGCATAACACTTTTTTTTCAGTAAAGTGGTTCATCAGTTTTCTATTTAATGAATAGCTTCTCTTTCATTTCCTTTGTTCTTATAGGTGAAACAAAACCTTCAGCTGTAGCCAGCCTATCATCAGAAGACATTGAGCTGAGTGAGAATAAAGGTACAGATTGGAAATTGTGTTTTGAAATATCTGGTCCCAAGAGGACATTTCATGAAACTGTTTTTTTCCTTTGTCTGGAAATAGCCAAAATCACAGTTAAACAATACAGAGATAGGTAAAGGCTTGGATTTTCATTTACAAAAGTCTTTGTAATGAAGTAGTTGGCACCAACTGTTGTGGTGGTAAGAAATATGTTGCAAATTCTTAAGTCCTCTTGTTACGGAGTTAATACTAAAATATGATACGTGACATAACCAAAATAAGCCCAAAGCTTGGCCTCACTGTGGTGATTCACGGGCTTCTAGTTAAGCATGCACATCCATCTCAGCAATATCAGCTCCCTGTTCAGTGCTCTCCTGATGCAGGGAAAGAAAAACACAATAGCTATAAACACATCAGGAGGAGACAGGAGGAGATGAAGTCATAATAGAGAGGCAGAAAGTAATGTTTGTCTTGTGCAGACTGTGCTGGGCACTCAGATCATTTAGTTTGTAATAAATATTTAAAAGTGTTACAGGGCCAAATGACAGGGAGTTTAGGAAACAAGAGAGATTATCTAATTTAAATGTTTCAAGCTGAGATTTTTCCTGTGATGTTGTTGGTTTACCAGCAGATATGAACCAGTGCACAGCTGTATTGTTTCTGATATTCCTGTGATAATCATGCTATTAGTTGCTTCTCCTGATCTACATTTTTTAGCATTTTTGTGGGGATACATCAGGAAAAAGTCCAGGTGATATACAAAATATTTGCTACTGGTAATCCAAAACAGGAGTTATGCTATCTATAATAAATACAATCCATCAGTATGGCCTTCAAGAAAGACCAATAGAAAATGTTCATGCATTTTACTGAGATAACATAATTATTAACATCCATTAAGATATTTATTTTAAAGGACTTAATGTTTAATTCAGCATCACTGCTTGACTCTCTTCTCATTTTTCTAGATAAGTGTGACAGGGTGTGAGATCCTGCCTTTTTGTTCCAAAGCCACATCCTGGACAGCCCACATACTTACCTGATTATGAGTTCAAAGCCTTGTGCAGGCTGATTTAAGAGCTCTTTTAGCAGATTGATTGATACTGCAAAGGAAAAAAAGAACCACAAACCTTTGCTAGAGCACTGGCTTTTGCTTTTGATACATCACAAATTGAACTCATGGCAAGGGTAGTGGAAGGCAGAAATAGTGATGGATTCAATCCCAGTGTGGCTGGTGATTGCCTGTTCATTAATTTCTCTTGTTTTGATGACATTTGGCCTGTTTATGTATTCTGTATCTGAAAGACTCCCCATGTTATGTGTTTTGCAACGTGGGGGTCACATTGAGGCTTTGGGTTTGGATTTCCCTTTTCTGTCTGAAGCCAGTTGATGATCCCAAGAAACTGGTATTGTTCTGAGTGCTTGCTCCTTACTAAGATGACTGTCTTCTGATATGTTTCCCAGTGTGTAAGCCCTCCAGGTTTTTGTGCCATTGCATTAGAAGTCTCTTCTCAGGAAAGAAATAATCTTTGTGTGAGAAGTCTCACTTTTAATATAATATATTAAGAGTGTATATAGTGTTTCCCCCTCTTCTCTTGAGAGGCTGATGGAAAAGATAGTACCCTGAGAGATCCAAAGTGCACTATCTCTGATGTCCTACCTCTCCTCATAAGAAAGATGGTAGGGAAAAAGGAGTGAGACAAACTCTCCTCCACAGATTTTGTTTGTGAAACTGTACAAGTTTATAAAAAAAAAGAAAGAAAAGACCATGTTTTCGTATTTGCTTGATAGTCTTTTTAAAGGAAACAGGAATTCTGAACAGCAAGGCCACTATGGACTAGACCATGGTTTTAATCCTTATTTCCATTGGTAGATTTTCAGCTTTACAGGTTTTTACTGTGAGGGTGATGAGGCACTCACAGAGGTTGTGCAGAGAAGCTGTGGTTGCCCCATCCCTGGAAGTGCTCTAGGCCAGGTTGGATGGGGCTCTTGAGCAGCCTAGTCTAGTGGAAAGTGTCCCTGCTGGGGGTTAGAATGAAATGATCTTCAAGATCCCTTCCAGCCCAAGCTACTGTGTGATTCTTCAGTGTTTCTATAATTTCAGATTTTGAGGGTTTTTTTAATAAATGCTACTGTTATTTAAAAAGTGCTGCTTCTTGAGAAATGGCACTTTTGCAAAATCCTGCCATTTCCGAAAACACCTGATGCTCCTGAAATAAATTCCAACTTTCAAATTTATTTGCCCATGGAGTTAACATGGCTAAAACCTCCAGGTTCTGGAACATACTAATTTCTCTAGTTTATCTTCAACTAAATGAACACGACATAAAGCATTTAGAGAAATGATGTTTTCCCAATGCTTCCATTTAATTATTGTAAAAGATTTATGGCAAGTAAGTCTAGCTGCACATTCCCAAAATGCATAGTTTAAACCACTGTTTCCTGCTATGAAAATTTAGGTCTTTCAAATGCCAGCTCACTTGTGAGGGCACCAAAACAAGTATTTTGAGTCCAATTAGAGTTGACTAGCAGTTTTTCTGCTTTCTTTTTCTCATATATCTGGGATTAGAATATAGCAAACACATTGACATAGTTATTGCTCTAAAATGTGGTGATATTCAAAACAGAGCACATGCATCTCTGCTACTATGAAGATCTAGTGTTTTTGTTGTGAGTCCTCTTCATCATTTTTCCAAAGGAAAAGTGGGAGGATGAGAGGGATTTTCATGATTAGAGTGTGGGACAGTGCAGGAATTACATTTTGAGGGGCTTTGATTAAGATGAAAACCTCCTGTGAGACTGCAAATTTCACATTAATTTAAAAGTATATGTCTTCTGTTACCATAGGAGGGATACTGTCCAGGAATAAAAGTCCACACAAACCCAGTTTGCACAGGGACTCTGAGCAAACTGAATTTTTTGAGTGTTCATCTGTCTACAGAAAAGAAAGGAAAAGGGGGGAGTGGGGGTGGGAAACAGTTTTGTTTCAAGAATATCAGGATTTTCAATGCAGCAATGTAGAGGTATCCTCATATTCCAGTCTGTGCCAAGTTTCTCTTTCCATTGTCTGCAAAGAACTGTTGCAATTTTACCCTTAAAAACTTGCATGCTTAACTATGATCTCTTGGGGGAGAGCTGGCATCTCCAGGCAGCTTTGCAAGTGCTTCATTACTGTGCGTATAGAAGTAGATGCTTTCTACATAGCTAATTTCAAGTGAGAAATGTTCCTTTCTATGAGGTGTAAGGGCAGAACAAAGTGATTGAAGTCATTAATGTCTATGCAGCAGATAAAGCGTGTTATCAGGCAGGCTGCACTCAGTCTGGTATGTCTGTCTGTACAAGACTGTGCTGGGGCTACAAACTTATTTTAAATTGACCGTGTAGTATGTAGAGATTGGATTGAACCTGTGCTTATTTTTTATTAAAGAGAGTATATGTACATGCACGTGTGTGTGTGTGTGTGTGTGACAGAGAGTGTTCCGCATCTTCATCTCAGTTGCCTCTTCTACCAATTACTATTTAGCCCAATTTAATGATTAGACTTTTTGGCAGGAAAATGTAAAAAGGAACTAGATTTAGTACAGGTGAATCATTACTCCCTACTATGCAAAGTTTCTGTGCACAATACGTTGATTATAATTCATTAGCACTTAATAAGAACTGAATTCTCATTTGAAGGTCAACTAAATTAAATCATATACTAATTGATTTTTAAAATAAAGTAGTGTGATTAATTATTTCCAGGTGTTCACCAAAGTCTGGGCTTCTGTGGGAGTGCCATTGAAAGCAAGTCACTCTTTTTCTGCATTCTCTAAATTGTAGTGAGATTCAGCTGGCTGGAGGGCATGTGTTTTCAGAAGCAGAATTACTATATGACTTGGATAGGGGTTAAGCCCTAAAAATTCTCTTTTGGTAGCCCAGAAGCTGGTAAGTATCCTGCCTGTAAAATGCATTGGGTATAAATTCCTCTTTGGCCAGCTGTAGCTCTCAGCATGGAAAAATATTGATGTCCTAAAGATATAAACAATTGAGAAGGAATAAAGTGAGAGTATCTCAAATGCAGGGGAGCTGTGCAAATTGACATAAATTAGTCATTGGTAAGCATGTGAAAAAGATTGACTGAAAGGCCAATATGTTCAGAAAGAGGTGTTTAAAATCAGCTCTTAGGTATATATTAAGACATCTAAATGACTGACCTGATTTTGAGAACTGCCAAGCACTCAGCAGCTACCAATGAAATGTTTTTACTTCCCCTTGGGCTATGGTTAGACCTAAGATTTCAGCCTGGAAAATTTCAATTATAGGTAACTGAAAAAGAACATTTTAAATGGAAGAGTTTTCAACCCCCTCAGCCAAACCTGTGGCTTTGCATGCCTACTCAAGCGATAACGTTTTTCTGTCCTTAGTTAGAAGGATTCCTGTGAAAGCAAACTGGCTAACATAAGCTAGTTGGCAGGGTTTGGGGTTTTTAACCAGGGATGTCAGCACCACCATCTAACCAGCCACTTACTCTCTTAACAACTTCCACAAAGTTCACTTCAAGCTGTTCATAATGTGGGTTATTCACTTCTTCACATTTAGTCTGACCTGAGTTGTGCATCCAGATGGGTCCAGCCCCTGAGCCAGTCAAGAGGTGTTTCTGCTTCACTAGTACTGGCATCTGCAATAGTGAACACTAATCCACCTACCTGGTTTATTTAAATCCTCCTTATTTTTGAATATTAGCTGACCTGGAGCCATTCAGCTGTGCTCCCATCAGCCCAGTGAGATCCTGCTCTTTCATCTCCTCCCTCCAGTCCTTACCTTTAGACAAGCTCTAACCTGCCCCTTATGTCAGGAGAAAGATGCCCACCGTTTTTATACCAGCTGCACCTGGAATTTCTCATGTGGACAGAAGGTGAGATGCCCTTCTGTCAGCTTGAAGCACAAACAGGTGGAAGAAGTATTTGGTGGATCCCACCTGCAGAGATGAACTGTTTGGTCTATTACCTGAAAACTTGATTAATTATCTCTACAAGTTATTGCACCTAAAAAGATCTGGTTTACCAAACATTTTAAACTTGGCCTCCAATAAATCTAATCTGTTATATAGTTTGATTTAAATGAAATCTTAGTGGATATAAAAATAACATTTTAAAGTAAAGGTTCAAGAATCTCTTCCTAACTTCTCATAAATCATCATTTTATAGTACTTCATTTTAACATATTTTGCTCAGTTTATGAGACAAAAGAATACCCTAATCATGTGGCAATCTCCATGCACACCATTACCTGTAATTGTAGATGTCTCCTTAATTTCTTTCACTCTGGAAATATTCCAGTCATTTATCACAGTATCATGTTAAAAAAAATTAAAATGTACTGAACCTGTTTCTTTCCTAATGACCTGCATTTTCCCTCTTTGATCTTCTTACAGCTCCCTAAAACATGGTAATTTATCTATGCCATGTACAGGACCCAGCTGTTTTGCACATTAGAAACTACTCAGTAAATAAGCCGTACAGAAAGTAGTTGGGGAAGTGAATTTTAAAAGATCATTAAAACCACTTAACATTCAGTTCTTACCATCTCCTCTCTTCCTTAGCCTTTGCAAAATCATGTTTGAGCAGCATTGCCTTATACAGTCAAAAGAAAAAAGGAATGATATGGAAAAGCATGGGGATTTATGCAGGATTTAGACAAAATAGTGCCTGACTATTGGCAGGAAGGATAGGATTGATAGTTTACTGCAAGCTATGAGCTTTTCTTGGAGATGAATTCAACATAGAGTTGATAGGAGCAGTGAATATATTCATGGAGTATTCTGATCAGTTTATTTAAAGCCTAAATATTTTGTAAGCAGGTTCTTAAAGTCTGGGGCTAATTCCCAGGTGGATTCAAGCATGCAGTCCCACAAGACACTTGTTTCAATAAAATGGAGGGTACCAGAGACAAGCACTCCTGACATGAACACTGCCACTCCAGCCAGCAAGGAGGAATTTTGAGAGAACTAAGGGATGCTCAGATTTCAATGAGCACTTAAGCTCCTGATGTGCAGTAAATAAATGTGGTCTATCTTTGGCTTATTTATTCAATTAAATGTCCTGTTTGGTTCATTCATGTGTGCCTTTAGGAACTGTGCCCCAGTGTGGTATCAGAAACTGATTGTTTTTTCAGTTCTGACTGGAGGAGTGTTAACTTTTACAGTCCAAATTTGTACTTGCCCAAACTAAATAATGCCCAGTGTGTATGTCATCAAAAAGTTAAGCAGTGCTGTGCATGAAAGAATATCCTGGATTCTCTGGTATGACTTTACAGATAGTTGTGTTAGGAGAAGACCAACATTGTTTTATGCCATTTTTAAAAATCAGGGGAAGAGGAGGAAAACAAAGGCCTTAGGGACAGCCAGAGCTCTTGTAGACCCTGGAATCATACAGGACTGTCCCGGTTTAAAGGGACAGTATTACCAGGAAAAGGAAATTCAGGAACTCACAGGCACAACAAAAGGTATAGGTTGGGAATAACAGTTCTTTACTGATATATTTATAAGACAAACGAAAACAGCATCAGCTATATGAAAGAAAAAAAAAAAAAAAACCAGTGACAGAACAGAACGGAATTCAGTCCCAGTCCCTTTTTTCAGTCGCCGATGGCTCTCCAATGGAGCAGGGCAGGCGGCTTCTCAGTCGCGGCTGCTGCAGGGGCAGGGGAGGGGGCCAGGTGGCCTCATCGCCCCAGGTGGAAGAAAAAGGTGAGGAAGGAATTCTGCTCACCGTGGGCGTCCCAGTTCCCAGTTGTTCAGAGGAAAGCAGGAAGCTTTAGCAGTCCAAATCCAAGAAGCCTGATCCCAACAGGAGAAAAGGAACCTCTCTCCTCGAGTTCGGCCGGCGAGCTGTGTAGTTCTCCTACCCCCAGTGTCCTCTTACTTGCCGAAAACAAAAGCAGGACTCCACCTTTCCTTAATGGGGCCATCAGCTTGCTTCAGCTAGTCCTTTGTCTCCAGCTCTTAACGGCTAATAGGAGAGCCATCCCGGCTAGCTTAACATAATAATGGGAAAAATTTCTAAACCTCGCCAACCCACAACAAGGACTATAATATTTGGCTTATGTACAGTTGCACAAGGCTCCAAAGGGCTAAGTGAGCACAGAGGATCATCTGAGCCTGAGGAATACCACTATCCTCCTGAAAACTTGAACACAGAAAGTAGTGTTTACTGATCACTGCCTTAGGTTTTACACTTTCACTTTTGCTTGGCACAGATTTGCTTCATAAATCTGGGTTAATTCCTTAATTTTGTTCTTGTTAATCCTAAAAGAAAATCTGTCCTTGGACCTTTTGAATTTTTAGTGCAATATTTGGATTTGAAAAGAAGGAACCTTTGATATGGCCTTGACCTTAAGGATTTTGGAACTCAGAATCTGTGTGGTAAAACCAATCAAGACAGGTTCCTACTGCTGAAATACAACTGGGACACTCTTACAGCTAGGCAGTAACTTCTGTTCATTCTCTGTTCTTTTCAGAGACATGCCTTGCAAAGAACAACTTGCAAAAAATTATCATTGTCTATTACCTGGGATAATTTGGAATTCAGTGCAGTCAAATTGCTTTCTCAAACAATAGGAGCAACAGGACAGCTGTGTCTTAGTTTGAAGAACAGGCGTCTGCTAAGAAAGGCAGGAGCCTGTCTTTGAAATGGAGAATGTAAGCCCTCTCTAAATTGTTACAATTTTGAAATTAAGGGGCTTTCAGGCAAATATATGGGAATAGGAACAACAGTTCTTTACTAGGCAAATTAAAATAGAAATACACTATTATACAGAAAGAGTAAACCCAAAACACTGACAGAGTCAGAATACAACCTGACACAGTCAGGGTGTTGGTAGCAGTCCTGTTAAATGGTGGCTACATCCTCTTGCAGTGACAGATGTGGTTCAGTTGAAGCAGTGCTCCTGTAGAAGGGTGCAGTTTTCTTCCAAAGGTCCAGTGATGATGTGGAAAGGTCCAGTTTTCCTCTGGAGTCCAGTGGAAAAAAATGTTGGTGTTCCAAATCTCAGTTCTTATCTAGGTAGGAAATACTTGGCTCCTCCCCCAGCTGGAGTGTCTCCCAATGGGATGATGTAATTTTATCAGTCATGCAGTGGGACTCAACGGGCCACTAACAGCCAGTATCTTCCTGAAGGAAGGATGGATTGTGGAAAAGATAAAGATGACTGCCCCACCTGGTTTTAACAGATGGATTAGTAGCAGAAAGTATCTCCCACGAAGATGAAGATCACTGCCTTACTTGGTCTCAACAGATGGTGATAGCATAGATACTTTTTGGTTACATCCTGTATTGCAATTTCAAACAAGCTGTTTATGATAAAAATGAAAGTTTAACACAAGATTACAATTCCTTAAGAATAAAGTCCATGGGATGGACTGCCAGCTGTGCCAATAGGTGGGAATAGCAATGACACCTCTCTCTCTGTGATGCTGCACAACCAGTGGCAGCATGATAGGGCACATACGTTAGCCAGGCACAAGGCTTCTTAAAATCCATTAGCTGTCATTGGCCACTGCATGTAATTGTGCCAGTGATGCTGCAGATTGGTTTTGGCATTAAATTAGAGTCATTCCTCATTCTGGGAAAAAAGGTGGAACTAGTGAGCTGGGATTAAGGGTAGCAGTCTGGGAGTATGAAGTACTATGCAATAAGTGTGGGATAAGAGAGCTCTAAGGGAGTGATTGGGCAGAGCTGCTTGCATCTTCCCCTCTCAACACAGGTGGTACTACCCTTACCATCACTTTTGACTGCTTGAAGGGCTGTGTTTGGGCCTTGGCATCCTAGTACTCAAAGCAGAAGACTTCTGATTCCAGCTTTGCCAGTACACTTGCTTTTACAAGCATGCAGCTGTGTCATACAGAAAAATACATTATATTAGTATGGAGTTACAGGTAGTACAAATCTTGGCTCATCTGAAATCCTGAGAGCTTTATCAAAAACTTCAGCAAAGCCAGAATTTCCCTCAATGTGTTTCAAGTTTGTTCGAAAAATTCCCTATAGAATTTTTTGCTATTACCATTTATACCAAGAGATCCTTCTGGATTTTTTTTATTAAACTTGGAATTTGATAAAATTCTAATTTAGTTTTGGTCCAATTCAGGCTGATAAGGGTAATCCTTTGAACCTCATTGTACAATTTGGTATGAAAGATTGGTGCAGTGGTCTACCTGAGAAGAGTGAGTAGAAATTTAAATTAACAGTAGGGCAAAAAAAAGTGCAGCAAGTATAAAGTTTAGCAAATTGTACATCAGTGAGTTATTCTACATTCAAACTTGGGTTTTTTAAACTTACTCTCATGCCAAGAAAGAAGTAAGAAACTGTGCAGGTAATTAAATATTTGCCTTGGGGAATTACTTGCAGTTAATTAAAGCCACACGATTTCAGCACATACCCAAACTACAGATTATTACATTTGGATCAGATATTAGCAACCCAGCTTTCTACTTATCCATCAGAGATTATGTTTTGACACTTTCAGGAACAGGGTTTTACAGGGGCATCCTTGGGTATATTGTAAGATTTGCTCAGCTATGTTGTAGAGAGGGACCTTCCAGAATTTAAGCTGTAAAAACACTGTCATAATGTAATTTAGTATCACGTGCTGTAGATCTTTTGGCACCATCACTTACATTTTCCACTGAAAAGAATTTTAGAAAGCATCTCACATGGGAACACAGAAATGATTATGTCTTGCTGCTGTTATGACCTGGAGTGGACTTATCCTGTGGTTTGCACAATGTCAAGTTACATCAGCACTGGCTTTTAATGAGGCTCAAAGAGAGCTCTTTATCCAATGAAATCTGTGTGTGATGAGAATGAGCAAAACTAAATCGAGTGTCTGTGTTGCTGTGTTACCTGAATGCAGTGGAATTATCCATTATGTATTTTTTCATTGCCATGCAAAAACTGACTGTTTCCAGAAAATGCTGTTTGACACAACAAAATAATGCCCTGTGTTTATGAAGACCTCAGATAGCACAGCAATTGGACTTTCTGCCAAAATGTAATTTAAGCCTCACTGTGCCAGTGGTTCCAAGTATTGCTTTGGGCAGTTCATTTTGATAAAATGCCCCAAAAAAGTAAAGCACTCTTGGCCACAATAATGACCTTGGGAGTTTTGTCATCAAGTGACATGAGGCTAGGATTTGCACAGGGATTTATGGGATTTAATGTTTCTGGAAAGATTTAAAGTTTCTGGAAATCCAACCATGGGAAACTGTTATTCTAAATAAATAATAAATCACTTTATTTATCAAGTAAGTGGTTTGTGCTATTTCTCACAGATTTGTTCCTCTCCGGTCATTAGGAATAAAATTCTCGGTAGTGCTGCTGATTATTCTTATGCACCCTTCCTTGCCAGCTTCTGGTTTGAGGTTTGTACTGACAGCAAAAAACTGCTCAGTAAAGGTAGGGATTCTGAAATCAATTTGAATAATTGAAACCCACAAATATACTTCTGTAGTTTATAAGACTGTAGTTAAACAGATAGAAAATCAGCCAGTGTATCAAAATGCCAACTATGAAGCTGGCCCCTAAGAGCTCCTCTAACTGAAGTAACTACTTTTCCAGCATGGAAACTGCTTCAGGATTTATTTGTTTGTTTGTTTGTTTTCCTCAGATTCCCTGAAAGACTCCAAAGGCACGGAGAAGGGTGATTCAGTGCATCCTGTGGTGTGCGAACAAGATCAAGCCAAAGGTAAAGTTTTGTATCAAAGTTTTTAAAGACAGAGATAATGAATCAGTGTGAAACTTCAGTGCTTCCAGTGTGAGCACCCAGTGGGTTTCAGCCTGACTTCTGCCACCTTAAGTAAATGCTGTTGGGTAGTAGAGGTTATATGTCAGCCAGTGGTGGGGCAGTAATCCCTGGTGCTACTGGGAAAGTCACATCTCTAAATAGGTTTAGCCATACTGATCCTGGATGCATAGCATTGTTATGTCCTCCTGTGTTGCAGTTGTGGTTATGAAAGCCTGTGGGGTGTTTCTGTTCCTTCTGCTGACTGTCAAGTGTGAGTGCTTTACAAAAGCTCCTATGAGAAACAGAGTCAAGGCTGAGCTGCAAAAGAAGAAAAACTGTAAATGCTGCAGGTTTTGATCAGCTATTTAACTAACTTAATGCTTAGTATTGTTAAGTGATATTTTCTTACATAGAATGTGTTCGACATTGTTCACTTAATAGAAAAAAAAAACTGTGCTTGGCTTAGAATTACCGTGCTCTGTGTTCTGTTGTAATTAATTTAGCTTTGCCTGCTCACAGCGTCATCCTGATACCATTTTCTGTTTGTTGTATTAACAGGACAACAGGATGTTTCTGCTAATGAGGAGATAAAAACTGGGGCAGATTCCCAAGGCTCCTGCATGGAAATAGAAGGTACTCCTTGTGTCTTGAAATCAAAAAACAAGATTAACAAGCATAAACACTATCACAGAATCACGGAATCATAGAATGTCTGGGTTCGAAGGAACCTTAAAGATCATCTAGTTCCAACACCCCTGCCATGGGCAGGTACACCTTCTACTAGGCCAGGTTGCTCAAAGCTGCATCAAACCTGGCCTTCAAAATGTCAAGGGATGGAGCATGGACTGTGTGTGTCTCTGGGATTGCAGTGAGCCCCAGTGAAGACCCATGTTTGGAGTAGGCACATGGGATTTTGTGCTTAATCCCAGAAAGCTGAGTATCTTCAAGGCTTTGCTTTGGACTAGAGCCCCTTGGATTTCCTTGGACAGCTTTTTTATTTGTACTCATGGAGGAAAAGATCCTTTTCCTCTGGAGTGTTTTTAATGGCAGGGTCTCTAGTGGGTGTTAATCTTTTCATGTCCATTTTGAAAAGTCTTACTCTTCATCATTTTATCAAATTTATTCAGATCCACTGTTGAACCAAGAAGACACAGCAGAAGTTGAGATACCTTTGATTCTTGGTGCAGAGGAAAATGAAAAAGGAAAAGAAGAAGAAGGAGGTGAGCCTATTATAAAACAGGTGGAGACAAAAAATGCTGCAGGACTCATGTTACCCTTTTCTATTGTGAGGAAACATGGAAAGAGCACATGAAAGCACTCTTTTTCCCCCCTAAGAAAAAAATCTTTTTTGTCTTATCTTTGAGTGTAGTTTTGATATATTGGACTTGGATATGCATAGGAAATTAAGTGCAAAAAAGTATGCACTCTGGTTCAAAAGTGACATTTAAATATTCTTTTCATTTTTGGTTTTTTTGCATTTAAGCACCTAATGCTGATTAAACAACCCAATTTATGTGAATATAAGTATCCTTTTGATCACATTTGCTAGAAGCATTCAGAGTATTTAAAATAAATGAGTATGATAGTTATTTGTGAGGTCATTGATAGAGATTAAACTAAAGAGTAACTAAAACTAGTAATTCTAATGAAGAAAGCAATATTTGGAGTAAGAATGCAGAGTCTTCTGAAATAGTAATTTTTTTTATGGGAGTAGAGTATTTGAAACCTTGGGAATACTTTTGCAAGGAAATGTAAAAGTTAAATTGTTGGATGCTCCTGGGAACTCTGCAATCATCTCACCATTTGTAAAAGTACACATTTATATAAAAATAATTATTATGTAAATAAATCTGTACTTTTAAAGTAACTGCAAGTTAACCATATGGTCATTTGTAGAGCCCAAGGATGAATTTTACAGTTCCAAATTAAAATGCAGACATAATATTTATTGTAAATTCAGGTCAATACTAACTGTGTTTTCCTAATTATGAAGTCCTTCTCTCAGCCACATTGACACCAACTTAATTGCAAACCTGTTTTAGCAATATTGACAATTTTCTTCACTGCAAAGTCAGGTTAATAGAACCTCTCTGTTCATATACAGCGAAACAATATTTCTGTTCCTTTTGTTTTTTAAATTTTAATTGCCTATCCAAGTTGAGACTAATCACATCTCCTTGTTATCATTTATGATAATAGTATTGGTTTTGTGCTGTGTTAATGATGATGAAGGTAGAATTGATATAATACTTAGATTCAAATTCAGGTAAATGGTACCACCCTGCCTCAGTTCCAAACCCATGTTATGCAATACAGGCTCACTCTGACTGCAAATACCAATATTGATATGTTACTCTCCTCCAAAGAGAAATTATTAATGTATTATTTTATGCATCATCACAACTAAATTGGAATAAATGTACCTTCATTTTCTCCTCTTTACTAGTTAGTGTCCTCAACAGCTGGGGACTGATATTTAGTTCTTAGAAGAGAGACTGTATTTCAACATCTGTTCTACTTACTGTTAAAATATGCAATATTAAGGAAAAGCAGGTAATGTCAGAAGAGCATTGCTCTTGGCACCTTTCCTTTTTCAGCCCTTGATTTAAAAGTTTCTCAACTACTAAGTTTAAAAGTTTCTTAAATACTAAGTAACTAAAAAGTTCTTGCTAAATACTTTGGAACTTGTTCCTACCTGCAGTCTCAGATGATGATACTGTGCAGGATTAATCTGTTTCAAAGCTTGTTAAAGTCCATAGAAGGAGTGTCATCAATTTACAGTAATTTCACGAATACAAACCGCAGCAATTTGACAAAAATTTTGGTGGAAACCCGGAAGTGCAGCTAATAGTCGGGGGTGGCTAATATGTGAATAATTTTCTGACATTTACAACCCCAGACGTGCCAGCCAGGGCGCCGAGCCAAGCACCTGCCAGTAAAAGCCGGCATTCCGCGATTGTTACAGTGTTACTGTGTTGCCCTGGCTCCCTGCAGGCAGCACGGGGGGCGGGGAGAGAGGCGGGAGAGCTCTCTTCTTCCCTCCTCTGCCGCAGCCCAGGGGAGGACGGGTGGGGGGGGCGCACTGCCATTGCCGCGGCTCAGGGAGCCGACGGGGGCCCTGCGCCGCCATTGTCACGGCCCGGGGAGGACGGGGGGGGGGGCACCGCCATTGCCGCGGCCTGGGGAGGGGGGGAAGTGCGCGCCACCATTGCCGCGTCTCGGCGAGCCGACGGGAGCCATTGCCGCAGCTCGGGGAGGAGGCAGGGTGCTTTGTCCGCGCCACGGGCGCGGGAAAGCTCCGTCCCCCCCCCGCCGCCGCTGCTGTAGGAGCGGGGGAAGCTCCGTCCCTGCCTGCCACCGCGGGGCAGCGCCGACCCGGGGTGACCGAGCCCAGTGGCAGCGGTGGCCGGCCCCGAGCGGCAGCGCCGGGCTGGGCCACCTGGCCCCGTCAGCAGCCCCTAGCGGGCCGAGCCTGCACAGCCTTAGCTCAGCCAGCAAACCCCGCCCTCCCGCGGTTCTGTTACTAATTGCACGCGGGTCCTCGCTGCGAACGACAGAGCGGCTTATATTCGGGTGCGGCTTATTTATGGAGAAAAACCGAAATATTTGCGAACACCCAGAGATGCGGCTTATACTCAGTGCGGCTTGTATTCGTGAATTTACTGTAAGTGATCTTTTGGTAAGTTCCATGATAAGAGGAGATGTGTTGAGTCTGTGTGCAGGATAACAGCATAAATATTCTGTTCAGCTTCTTCCAAATGTACTGCCTTTGGCGTGGGGAAAATAAATGGGTGCCCTTGCAGAGCAGGAGTGGAGAAGGAAATAAAGCCTTTCCCTTCCCTTGTTTCATTCTTATGGGTAAAAGCACCCTCATAGCTCATCTTGCTAGATGCTTCTTGTTCTGGTGGGCACAAATTCTGCCACATAGGTTTTGAAAGTTTGTCATAAAGTGAAGTGGGTCTGGACAAAAAGAGGTAAAAAAATAAAACCAGATAAAATTCAGACTGATAAAATAAGATGTATTTCCCAATGAGAGACTCCTCTTAATGGAAAGAGATTACCTGGCATTAAAAAGAGATTTAATATGTGACATTATTTTATGTAACCCAAGTGGTACCTCCTAAGGTAATTCAGCTGAATGGTTTTCCAGAAGCACTCACAGTACATTTGATATAGGATGAAATACTGTATTTTTGTCTGAGAACATGGGAAAGAGGCTAATGTGGGACTGTTAGTCCTGTTAAACAGAAATTCATGGATCTTAAGTCAGTTTGACCCATTCTGGATCTATATGCATAGCCAAATGTAGCGACTACTAAATTCCAAACTATCTGGTCATTTGTAGAGCCCAAGGATGAATTTTACTGTTCCAAATTAAAATGCAGACATAATGTTTATTGTAAATTCAGGTCAATACTAACTGTGTTTTCCTAATTATGAAGTCCTTCTCTCAGCCACATTGACACCAACTTAATTGCAAACCTGTTTTAGCAATATTGACAATTTTCTTCACTGCAAAGTCAGGTGAGGTATTTTTTTGTGTGTTTTCAAACTCATCCCAGAGCAAAGGGTAGCACATAGCTGCCTCTTTCTTCTCTCTGTCTCTCTGGGAACATTAGATTCTTGGGAGTCGTCTGCAATCCCTTCAGTCTTCAGAACTGGAGCTGTGTAAGGTCCAGCGGAAGGACCAACAAAGTCCCTTTTTCCTTTTCCAACCTAAAGCTGTATTTCTGCTCAGTTACTGACTGAGGCTTTGAAGCGTGCTAGGAATTTCTTCAATGATGTGGTTTTTCGTGGAAAAAATGTCTGTTTCTTGCTGTTTTACACACGTGTCTCAGTTTACATGAACTTCTGACAAAACGTAGGTCATCTTCTGATTTAATTGCACAAATTTTTCTGCCAGCTCATGTCTGTGTTTTGGGGTCCTTTCTGTGTAGCTCATTTCACTTCACAGCTCCAGGGTCATGCTGTAGTGTGAATTCCCAAGGAGTCCCAGATCCTGGTGCTTTCAAGGTTCTGAGATGCTGGGAGCCCAGAGGAACGAAGAATCAAAATCTTGGCAGTCACACTACTATATCCCATTGCCAGCAGTAAGAACCAAGCCAGATTACCCTGAAGAATATAACAATGTGAGGCACTGTGTGTTTCATAAAAACCTGCCGTTGCTTTTTCCAAAGTCAGTAATAAAATATCACATGTGCCAATTTATTCCCTTTTTCCCTACTGTAACTTGAAGTTACATATTATGAGGGAGCAGCTGAAGAAAAAAGGCAAACTAAGATGCCTTTTTCATTTTTTTCCAACTACTATAATGCACTCATTCTGGTTCACAAAAGAATAATGAAAATCTGTGTTTCTTATAAGATTGGGGAATATTCTCAAATCCCTTTATTAAAAACCAGAGCAAGTGGTGATCACTGATCTATTTGCTGACTAGGTAAGTGCACACAGTTTTAACAGACCTTCTGGCAGTCCCTTTATATGTACACTTGGAAATAGTCCAGTTGTGTTGTAATGACCATGCACTCAGCACTTATTTGTCAGTTTAATCAGCACATTTATTCCACAACACAGTTTGCAGCACATGGAAGTAAATCCCATATTTGTGTGAATATGCAGCCAATTTCTCCTCTGAGCCCATTCTCCCTTCTGTCCTCTTATTTCCTCTCTCTTTCTATCTCCCTTCATCAAGACATTAAATATGATGGTTTCCCTCACTAATCACCCTTAGAAGTCATTTAACTCTTTGAAGGAGTAGGATTTCTGTCAGAGCACAAGGAAATGGACAGTTATTGCTGTTATTTCTCTGTTTTCTCTGTTTGGGCTGAAATATTTTGTCATCTTGTGCCATTTGGAACATAGTTTGAGCTTGACCTGCAATGTTTCTCCACATGAGAAACATATGAGACTGATAGGGTAGAATCCTCACTTTAACCATGAGGTTTGGGCTGGCTCAGGGGCAGGCTGGGGAAGTTTCCATCATTTCCATTTCCATGTCATTTCCTTTGTCAATCTTCTGATCAGTGCTTGTTTACTCTATATTTGAAGTCTGCCTAATTTCAAAGTAGAAATCTGGCAAGTTCTGTTCTAGCTAAACCCAGTTTTGCTCAACAGTCTTTGTAACACGAATAGCTGTAACCTGTAACTCTGTAGGCAACAATTTGTCCATTCTTCACTTGTCCATTTTGCTTCAGCAGGAATGATAATTTTAAGGCATAGTCTTGGAAAGAACTAAATACTGCAAAAGTGGGGAAAAGAGCTCTCATGTTTTATAGCTTCAGTCTCAGGCATTTATAGGATTTTGTATTCATTGGTACAGTCATAAATAATGTCAAAATAATGACTTTTATCAAACAGTCAAAAATTTCAAAATGACATTGTGGCTATAGAGAAATGAAAGAATTCTTGAGAAAGGTCTTTTTGGACAAATCTGGCATTTTTATTACTGATTCATGGCAATTTTACTGCTTACCCAAACTCCTTTAATTCTTCAAGTGGAGAGACATGAGACATTTAAGAAAAAAAATATATAAAAGTCTTCCCTAGAATCTTTAGATAGGTAATTTCAATTTTTTGGAAAGAAAATAACATTTTGGGTTGCTGTGGCTTCTGAAGATCTAGTACAAAGGCTTCAACTTCTTTTATTCAGTTGCTCTAAGAGGAGAGGAAGAAATATCCTGAACCATGTATAATGCATTTGATGTTTGATAAGAACCCATACTGAAGAGATCAGATGCCATTTTTTTGGGCCGTTACAGCATATTCAGACACTAAATATGAAATACATCTTTAAAATCCTATTCTAATAGACACTGATGTTTGGCAAAGAAAAAAAAATGTGCATCATTGGACCTTTTGCAGAAATGCTGGAAAGGCTGTGTAACCAGAAAGTTGCAAATGGGTATTTAAAGCTCTAAGCTATGCAGAGATATGGGCTGTTGGGAAGCAGTAGACTGGACTGTGGGAGGTGTGCAGAGAGATTAGGAATGGAAATCCTAAGAGGTGCCTCACTTTGTATGCCTTTATTTTCTTGAGAACTTGACAAAACTTCAGTGAGCTTTTCAGCTGCAGTATCAGTCAGTTGAGGAGATTTTGTGAGCAGATTATGTTTGCCAGCCCAATGTGCTGAATTTGTGGTGTTTGGTCTGTATCAAGCACTCTGCCCTCTTGAAGGCATTGTAGCTGTGGCAGAAAAGGAGATCCAAGTAATTTCTATGCCTCGTGGAAGTAGTCAGGTGAGGCTCACCTGCATCTTCTCTGCTCCACTTACACATTGCAGGCTGCAGAAGAGGAGTGGGGGCTCTGCCCACTGTCCTTGGGTTTATGTTGGTGTTTGGGCTTTGGCAGTTGTGAAGTAGGAGGTGTCCAGGCTCTTAGATCAGCAAAGAGGCTGCACAGATGGTTCAGGATGGGGCAGCAATTGGGATGCAGACCTCCTGTAGGGCTTTCCTGAGAGCACTTCCCTGAGGATGCTGTGCATTGGCAGTGTGGGTGGTTATTACACTGTCAGTAGCCTCCTCTAGATATTGATTTCAGTCTATTAAGGGGGAAAATTTCACGATTATAAGCCGCACCATTTTGACTAAAATTTTGGTCCAAACCCAGAAGTGCGGCTTATAATCAGGTGCGGCTTATATATGGACAAAGAACAAAAAGTTGCTGTTTTAGTTTGGAGGACGGGTGTCTGCTAAGAAAGGCAGGAGCTTCTCTTTGAAATGGAGAATGTAAACCCTCTCCCTCCAAATTATTATAATTTTGAAATAAAGGGGCTTTCAGGCAAAGATATGGGAATTAGGAATAACAGTTCTTTACTAGGGAAATTAAAATAGAAATACAGTGCTACAAAGAAACAAACTCCAAACTCTGACAAAGTCAGAGTACAACCTGACACCCCATCAGGCAGGGTGTTGGTAGCAGTCCCATTAAATGGTGACTGCATCCTCCTGCAGTGACAGATGTGATTCAGTTGAAGCAGTGGTCTTGTAGAAGGCGTACTTTCCCTCTGGAGGTCCAGTGGTGATGTGGAAAAATCTGGTTTCCCTCTGGAGTCTAGTGGAGAAAGGGGCTCCCTTAGTGTCCTAAAACCTCTGTTTTTATCTTGGTAAGAAATGTTAGGCTCATCCCCCTGGCCGGAGCAACTTCCAATGGGATGCAGTCATTTTATCAGTCCCACAGTGGGACTCAATGGGCCATTAGCAGAAAATGACTCCCTGGAGGAAGGATGGGTTGTGAAAAGATAAAGAACAATGCCCTGCCTGGTTTCAATGGATGGTCTATTAGCAGAATATCTGCTGTTGAGATAAGGATCACTGCCCCCACCCTCAACAGATGGTGCTAGAATAGATACCTTCTATCACACTCTGTATTGTAACCCAAGACAGTTGCTGACACCCAGACATGCAGCTTATAATCAAGTGCAGTTTATATATGGACAAAGAACAAAAAGTTGCCGACACCTCAAGCGCGGCTTATAATCAGGTGTGGCTTATAATTGTGAAATTACTATAATATTTATTTTCCTGCCACAGAAGGAATCTGTTTCTTTTCATTACTCTCCATATATCTGGTGCTAGCCTGAATGTACATAAAAAATAGGTGATGCAAGATTAATTTGAAGATTTAATTATTTTTCATCCCTTGTAAGGAAAAATAATTTTTTTTTCTGTGTGCTTTTCTAATAGGAAAGTAGAAAACATACGTATTTTTTCAGCTTAAATGTTTTGCTTGCTGTCACAGGCACTTTGTGTTACTGGACTTGATGGTAAGGGTAAAAGACAAAAAGCCAAAAGGAAAGAAAACAGGAAAACAACAATAAGGAATACTGTAACAATGATAGTGTTTAAGATTCATTATCTCTATTTGATTGTTTTCTTAATTTCATTTACAGTAAGCAGAATAGAAATAGTATTATGAATTGGCATTTTTTATTGCATTAAAAAATATAATCTCTCTGTTCTTGCTGGAAGTGTTGACAATGCAGCCTTTGTTTAGTTTAATTAACTTAGGTTACAGCACTGACTCAGCATTAAATCAAGTAAAAGAAGCTTTAGAATGCTTTTGCATACACAGAAAATAAAAAGAAAGAGAAGAAATTAAATCCTTGAAGATGCTGGAGGAGAAATTGGACATTTTTAATGAAATATATTGAAGTGCCATTTACATTTTGATTTTCCATGTTGGGAATGCCAAAAAATATAAAATCATGAAATCCAGTGATGATGTCTATCTTAGTCCTCATATATTTATAATAGTATTATATGATATTATATGGTTTTTACTTGTGAGCTACAAGTCTTGAAAAGCTTTAAGATACTGGTGATGCCCTTTTCACATTTGAAAACTGGGGAGATAATAGAATCTATATTCCGAATTGTGGGGTCCAAATCTACCAGGCTTTTGTTTTAGCTCACCTCTCCAGAGAGACAGCAGTGCCTTATGCAAACAAAACATGTATCTCTTTCAAACTGTCTCAAATTGCACCCAAGGAATGAGGAAAGGAATATGGGAGAGAGTCTGACATCTTAGAAACAGTTTCCTGTGGCATATTGAAGAAGTAGGACTTACTGGCCAAGGACTGCACTGTTACAGATGGCATCATAGCCAAAGCCAACAGTATTTCTGGAAATGAGTTTTAGCACTTCCAGAGATATGGCACCACTTTAACATACACTGTACAGCTACAGAGGTATCTGTTTGAACAGTGAGCTTAGCTCCTGTGTGCCACAGTAAGAAATTCAGTCTTAAATTAGAACAGGTCCAGCAGACCAAAAGAGTGCAGTTTCACCAGGAAACAATTTGATCCCTCCCCAGACAAATGTTATGTCTTTGTGCTGTCTTCTATAAAAGGAGTCTTCATTTTGTTAAGCACTGATGAATTTTAGATTCTTACCTCTTTTAATAAAGTTTGTTTATTATGGAATACACAAAGATCCAACTGAGCTGGCTCTGGAACTGGAAATGCTGTGCTCCCATTTGCTTGGGTTTTGGATGGATGTACTGCTTTGCCCAGGTTGTGGCACTATGTTATAGCTGTTTCAAAAACTCAAATGGCCACACACTTAGGGCAGCAGGGAGACAAACTGCATTTCATCAAGGAGTTTCATAAAATAGAGTGGAGTCCAGTCATAATTGTATAGAAACCACAGCCAGTGGGAGTGGAGAAGGTATGATCTGGAGAACTGTCTTCTTTTTCCAAGTATAGAACAGGAGGGAATTACAAGAAAACATCATATGCCCTAGGATTGAAAAATTTTGTGGCTTGTTCTTTGAGGAGTTTTCACTTCACTGTTTATTTCTGTAGTTTTGCCTAGTGCTGAAGTGAGGAGTAAAACTTGTTCTCTTATGAGAAGGGTGGCATTTACTCACTCTATACTGTCACGTGGATCAAGAGACACTTTTTGATTCTGCTCTGTTCTGTTGTCTCTTCTGTGTATTCACGCTTCTGGTTCTGCTAGTGAGTACACCTTGGCTTCATAGGTGTCCTTGCTTCTTGTGGTGGAGAGGGAGGCCAGAGCCTGCTACACATGAGGGGAAGTGTATGTACAGCCTTGTAAAGTAGAGGTTACTTTGCTAGGGCAGGACCCTAGCTGAGATTAAACCTTTCTCACTGCAGCTGACCCAGAGCAGGAAAAATCCCACCCAATCTCACTCAGATCTTTGAAGCATAATGCTTTCCTCTGGGTTTTCTCTTCCTTTTTTCTGAAATTTATTTCTAACTTCTCGGCAGCAGGTTTTCTGTCCCCTCACCTTTCCCTAATGTGATTGACAGGTGGGCATGCTTTTGAGGTCTTGCCATCTGGAACAGGTTTCCTCTGCTTGGTTGGCTTTTAGCACATTTTGCCTCCAGACGAGCGTGCAAGGTTGTCACCAGCATACCTGGCCCATAGTATCAATCCAAACAGCTCAAACTGACCTTGCCTCTACCTGGAATGATCTACCAGGGAGAAAGCTCTTCTTCCTACCTTTTTAGGACTGCACCTGAATCAGGAAGTAGTGTCATCTCAACATATTGGTGCAGAAATGCAGCTCTTTGGAACTTTCTGTTATTTCACAAAAAGCTCAGCATCTCTTTTTTGGGGTCTTGCAGGATCTCTGAGGGGCCTTTCCTGGAGTGTGTGCTGTGCATGTGCTCATAGCTGCCATTAAACCAGTGCTCTGAATGATGAACTGTGAGTTGGAGCTGCAGACAGTCTATGGGCAACTGCAAAAACACTTAGTTTTGTTAGAGAGATGCAAGAGAAACATGAAGAGTATGGAATGGTGTTTTTTTTTTACTTACCTGTACACATGCTTCAATGCTTATAATGTACTTACTTGATTAACACTGTACTTCACTGTAACAGTTGCCAATTATTTTCCTCCCAGGTTCAGACTTGTGACTTCTATCCTGAGTTCTAAAATCTATTGCTTTCTACAGCTAGCAAATTTAAAGCAAAAGATGACCTTCATTACTGTTCCACTGTTGCAGGGTCTTTACACTGAAACTTTGGGGTATATAAGCCCTTTGACTCATTATTCCTCTTTGTGGATGTAGATGTGCCTTTACTGTTTGTTTGTTCTGCAGTCATTGTGCCAGTAATCATTTCTACTGCAGAGGCCAAAACCACCTTTATTCCATTTACATAATCCTAAAACCTCTCAATACATTACTCGACAGCCCTTGAAAGACAGCATGTCTACACATTCAGCATTTTCTCTGTCAAGGAAATAAGCAGTCAATTACAGGTTATACCATTCTTACATGGACAGAAAAACTGGTTAAACTGTGTTCTGAATTTTGAGTAGGAAAAGTCAGTAGTCTCTCCTCTACTGCCCCCTGATTGCCGCTAACAATGGTGTATAGTCAGGGGGTCAGGATGGCAAATTCACTGTATCAGGGCCTAGAAAACATTGAGATTCCCAATTTGTGGCCAAATGCTATCACAGTTACGAGGTGTTTCATCAGGTAAAGACAACTGGATGTGTTTTCATGGTCTGTCAACCTGAAATACAGCACAAAGGTGTCAAATGAGAACAAATGGAGATATCTCAGGTGCTTCAAAAAAAAGATGTCGATATGCTGAAAAATCAATGCCTAACTCCAGCAGTTTGAGTCAAGGAAATTAGCTTGCCTGACTCTTCCTAGCTAGAAGCAAGATTAGTAGGAAGCTCACAGACTGAGCGGGGAGGTAGTCAGCACAGCTGGGTCTGAGCATCACCCCCTCTCTGGGGTGCTGGTACTTTAGTATGGTACATCCATCAACCCAGCTGGTCTGGAGAGGTCAGAAAACTGAGGAGGACTTGCTGTTATGAGTGCACAGCAGCTTCATTGCTTTTTGTTTGCTCTTTTCTGAGCATTGAAAGGTCTCCACAGGTGACACATTCTCATCAGTGCTGTCCCAGCAATGAAAGGGGCTTCCCGCATGGCTTGTCATGCAAGAATCTCTATGACACAAGGATCAGAGGTGGAACCTGTCCAGCATTAATTCTGATTTATTTCCAGCATGCTCTGATCAACAGGGTGTGAGGCCAGGGTAAGCAGTGGCATGGTCCCTCTCCCTCACTTGAGTTCAGATCTTCATTGCCCCAAGTTTTGCATGGCTACTGCCATCACACCTCAGTTAAGCCCTTGGCTCTTCTTGTGATCTCACCTCACAGATTCATGGTGTTTTGCTGTTATCCAGTACACAAAATTCTTCCTTTAGATACCAGGAGCTCCCGTCTGGTGCTCACATTGATCTAAACAACTGGAGAAAGACCAGAGCTGTGCTCTCATTTTCTGGGGCTTCCTCCTTGGGACAGCAGGTATTTTACAATTATCCTCACATGAGTGTAGCTAACAGCTTCCACACTCACCTTGGTCTGGTAAAACTGCCTCCTCTGTGGTTTTGGTTTATCTCTCTGTCTTCCAAAGCAGTAACTGTCCAGTGTGTGGTAGGTACAGCTATTGTGGTCTTTTTAAACCGTTGTCAATGTTTTTAATGCCTGTATCATCATAAATCTGCTTGCACATAGAAACCTGAGTCTTGAATTGCAGATGACTGAGATTACTGGGAGGTTACTGACATATCTCTCTAACCACAAAGTGGTACTGCAGGCTGCTGCAGCTGGAACACAGCTGGTTTTCAGGTAATGCTTTTGTAGCTTGGTTTTGAATCTTCTGGCACTGAAATATGGGCAATCTTGCTTTAAAAAGAAAAGAAAGTTAAAGTAAAAAGTCTTTAAACAATATTTCTAGTATTTCCTGCTTCCAGCATGGCACAGAATAGATTTCCTGGACATAGTTCCACTTGCAGATCCAGCTGGCTCTTGAAGTGTGTGAGAATGAAAAGCAGATGATAAGAAATACATATATATCTTGTACCTATCTAAAGGAGCCCAAGTTATCTTAGAAATTGATGCATATAGAGATCACAGAATCTGCTCATGAAACTGTTCCCTCTGGCATTAAACACAGCCAATGTTTAACAGTACTAAGTTAAAGGTGTGATGTTTAAGACACAGGAAATCTTTCCAAAGTGAAAAGAACTTTCAAGGGGAGCCTGAGGGAGAGATATTCATGTCAAGATGTCGCTGTAAAATATGGTTAATGCCATTTGTTCTTATCACAACTGCTATGGGATATTTAACCACCAGAGGTAGCCATGACCTGAGGCTTGTATCTGATCCTAGGAGCAGCAGTGCCATGCAATGTATTAGATTGCCAGACTAATTTCTTTCTTATAATGAGGTCAGCCATTCAAGGATAGATATAGCTTGCTCTTGCCCAGCTTGTGCATCCAACTTGATCACCAGCACACAGCTGAAAAAGCTGGAGAAGGATCAGTACATAGGAGGGAAGGAAATCAGCTACACATATTCACATTCCAAAAGTGAGAATGAGCACAGCAGTGCTTTTTGGCAAAGTTTTGGTCACAGCTTTGGGTGCTGAAGCCAGCTTACTCCTCATTAACCTGCACCTGTAATCAGCTGGATACATATGCATCTCCTCCAGGAGAAGAAGGCAGGATAGCACTGGCCCTGGCACAGCTCATAACTGACAAAGCCATATAGAGCAAAGAGAGTTCAGATTTTGCTCCAGTGTGTAAAGTTTGCCCTTTGAATGTTGTGATTTTTCTCTAGCTAGTCTTAGAGATGAGAAAACACAGCTGAATCTTTTCCAGGCCTGAAGAGGCTGGAGCACATCAGCTGCCTGCCATATTGCTGGAACACCTGGGGCATTTGCTTTGAGATCTAAATGCAGGCTGTTCACCTGTATTGCCAAGTACAACAGAAGCATCCTTCTGGCTGGCAGGGTGGTATTAATTTAAAGAGAACACTATCTGTGGAGCCGTGGAGAGCAGCAGTCAGAAGAAACAGGTAGAGAGATCACTGGGAATAATCTTGTTCTCATCTGGGGGCCTCACCACCTGTATCTATTACCCATCATTTCTAATTAGCAGATGTATCTTGGGAAAAGCTACTCCTGTTTGCTTTCCTGAGAATGCTGTTCTTACTAAGAGAAGTTGTTTAGTTGTTTTTGCTGAGCTTTGTAAGTTTTGTGAGCTTTCACAGGCATTTGGGGTGGTAATGGTCTTGGTAACCCAGTAATTAAGAAGTCCTGTATCTTCCTGCTGCAGACTCCCCCTTTGTCTTTCCCCTTTCTCTCAATGCTACTACCAGATGCTTGGAGATTTTTCACTCTTTCAAAAGCTTTGTATTTCCCCATCTCATCAAGCATATCTCAGCAATGCTTAATTAGCCTTAGGCTTTTCAGGCCCCCAGAAGATCAGTTAAGGACTTGAACATTTTCGATGAAGTGCTTGGAAAGCAAATCCTTAGAGGCAAGTCATAGGTGCAGCAGAATGTTATTTAGTGTTATTTAGTTGTTTGGTTTTTCTCCTCTGTCTTCCTTTTGTCTGTCTGTTCTCCCATCCATCCATCCATCCATCCATCCATCCATCCATCCATCCATCCATCCATCCATCCTTCTGCCCAACCTCTTCTTGTCTTCAAGAACATTCAGGGATGCCCCTTGTTTATGGCAGTGGTTGACAGCAACTGATGTGTGGTGCTATCCAGAGAGCTCTTACCCTTGGGCCAGTTCTTCAGTACTTACTTTTTACAGTACCTTGTTTTTTAACCTTTTTTAATCTGTTTAGATCCTCTGAATAAAAAAATGGCAAATACAATTAGCTAACCAGTATTAGGAGACTGTTTAGTTAAGGTGTTTTAATTTAGGGTTTGGGATTTTTTTGTTTGTTTGTTTGTTTGCTTAATTCCCACACTTCCTTGAAACTAGTTTGTAAGCTTTATTTACAAGATCAGAGCAGTTGAAAGGAAAGCCTGATTAATTAACAGAAAATTTGCATCTTGCTTTGTGTTTGACACTGAACATAATTTATTTCTGCATTGTCACATCCACTCTTTTATTATTAATCTGTAAGCTGTAACTGTACAGCTGCAAATGAGATATTTAAAAGAAACCACAAAGCACAACTTTGCCCTTATTCCTTCCCTCCCTCCTTATAAAACATGAGAACTAGTTGCTTAACCATGTGAAGCACAGATTTTGTGTGGGATTCCAAAAACCTCAGACATAACTGTCACATAATTTTGCCACATAATTAAGTTCTGTGGCTGGCATTTTGCATTTACAGGTGAGAGCATCCAGCCATCAGGTGTTTGCATCTCTAAAATTAAATGCCTACAAGTTTATCTGCTCAGGAGATAAATATTTCGCATTAAAATGGTTAGCTGTATATGCATGGAAATGTCCATGGATGATGGGGAAAAATGTGTGAGGGGGTTTCCTTGCAATCACAGAGGATGTGGCCTCAATTATTGCATTTTTTTTTTTACCAGATCCTTCCCTTCATGTTGTACATAAAGTTGTTGCTTCTGGGTGCTCGCTGCCCAGAGGAGGAAAGCACCCTATCTAAGGCTAAATTAAAATGCTCTTCGAATGCTATTCTGATTCTTGGCATTTTTTAAGCCATGGAGGGAAATAAAATGTAAAGAGTGTGTCTAAATGAATGCACAGTGTAGGTTTGTGTCATGGGGGAGTGTTATCTCTATAATGGTGCTCCCTCCATTTGCATAACTCGGGCTGTGGCTGAAGAGGAGCTTGGCTCCCCAGTGTATTAACATCCCTGTTTACAGATCACGTGGCAATCTTTGAAATGCTAAATGGCTTTGTTTTAAGCGAGTTGTTGCATTTTTCTCTTCTGTTTGTTCTCCACTAAAAGGAATGTTAGTATTTTTATGATGGCTGGCGCTTAGTGGAGCTCCTCTGTATAAAGATAACAAATGAGTTATGCGACCTGACATTCTCCCTGGGACTGTGCTGAGAACAGAGCAAGCCAGTGGCATTTCAAAGCCTGCTTTTAAAGTAGCTGGTTATACACTCTGTTTATCAGAATCACTAGGAAATGCCATTTCTCTGGTATTTTGCACCTTCTCTTAATTGACTGGGAGGTGGGAAAATCTTTGGGCAAAAACTGATGGCAGGGGTGTTGGAACCTGATGGTCTTTAAGATCCCTTCCCAAACTATTCTATGATTCTGTAACCCCAGGACTCAAAGGACACATATGCAGAAAACTTGAAGCTGCTCCATGCTTTCTGTATCCCTGTGCTGTCCAAGAGCTTCAAGCAGTTGGGTCTGCTGCAGGCTTTAGGAAGGAAGAGGTGAGCTCTAAACCTTTGAGAGCAGCTACTGCTGCTGCTAATTTTAGGGCACGCTTTGGAATTGATGTCTCTCTTTTCCTCTTCCTGCCCTGCTGCCGGGAGTTGCTAAAGAGAATTGCCCAGAACAGCAGGAGCTCCCCAGTTGCTCACTGAGCACCCCTGCTGTTGATAACGTGGAATAAATCAGAATTTTGAGGGTATGTCCATAGGAAAACTGGAGGATGGGGCAGGGGGGCTGGTCCAGCCTTGGTTGTGCTTAACCAATGTGGCTGAGGACAGCAGAGGGACTGTCACCCAGCATCCCCAAAACCTTAGTGATGAGGTTTGTGATAGTGCTGTTTTCTGCAAAATGCTTTGTCTTTGATCCAATACTCTATATAACCAGGAATTTTGTTTTGGCAAGAAGGCAGCTCTTTTTCCCCACATTTCACAGGTTTCTAGTTTCTGGAGACTTCACAGTTTTGTTGCTATAAATCATCACACACTTAAACTGATTGCCCCCCAGCAGCCCTTGGCAAAAGAAAAAAATTGGCAAAAAATTTTTGAAATAAAGCCACCTTTTTGAGGCCTGATATTCAAATCACTGCTGTGCTCTCCTTGGGAGGGAGGCCTTTTGTTAAACCTGGCTGCACGTGGGCACAACACCAGTAATCCAAGGACTGGACTGTAATGATGAATGCCAATGAGCACTGCTATGTTGGCTTACTCTGGGGAGGCCATTCTGTGCATAGAATGTGTTCCATGGCACCTAGAGTTCTTATAATTTCCTTCAGATATTTGCACAGTTCTTTCTTCTGTGGTCTGTGAAAAGAGCTGGATTAATTCAGGATTTGTAAATCAGAGGACAGGCAGAAATGAAAGGGGTCTAAACTTTTAGGCCTGCTATAGTAAATACACTGTGAGATGATCAGTATGTAAACTAAATTTAGAGAACTTTAATCTGGGTTCATTTTCATTATACTTTCTATTGTATGTTAATGGTTACACTGATAAGTTTTTGCTTAGAGTATGAATTGCTTTGTGTTAAGGAAATGAAACTTAAGTGATGAATTTTTCTGATAGAAAACATACAGAAGGATAAGTAGGATCTTTTTACCTGTTAGTATTTTTACTATCATCATTAATGATTACTGGTGTATAGTCCAGTCTCCAAACTTCAACTGGAAATACTGTGCAAAGTGCCCTTCACAGTTTTCTTTACCCAAGGAGTGCACAGCCTCCTTGGATAAAGCACATTCCATGGTTTTGCATGCTCATCAGCCTAATTGAGGCATCCTTTTCATGAACTGCCAACAGTGGCACCACTGTCTTATACATGGATCCTCTGTGACCAACAGGCTTCCTCCACCTCTGCTGCTTAAGAAATAGCTTGCTTGCCTCTGCCAGAAGTACTTGTATCATGAATGACCAGTAAACACATTCTTAAATGCTTCCTGCTGGGTAATCAGAAGCAGTTCCTTCTTGTTCCTTCCTCCATGAAAATGTGCGACAAAATTGAAAAATACTCATATCCTTTTAAATTGAGAGTGGTTTCACTTTTCTTTCAGATTTTTTTAAACACCAATCTGGTAGCTTCAGTTTATAGTTTTGGCAAGAGCCAGCAACGTTTCTCTGGAAATCTTAGGATTCACAGGATACATTTGTATGACTCTCTGAAAACATAACATTTTCCATTTATGCTATCTGTTCTTTTAAACCAGGAAAAACAAAACATAATTTGATTCAGGAGAAGGTTTTGTTAGAAAAATTTTGAGGGACTCCACATGTGCCTTTGCAGCGGGTTCCCTGTACAGCAGAATCAACCATTGCCTGCAGAATGCAGTAGCTGCAGTGGCACTGTCAGAGTGTCAGGGCTTCTGCCAATCTCCAGCTAGACACAATACTTCCAAATTATGGCAGATTTTATCAAGCTGAGGATTAGTGCTTGGGTCCCGTATAAGATTTTCAATCAGTTCTCGACATTGCCACAAATACCCAGGGTGATTTGAAACATCCCTTTAAGGCACAAGGCTTATTTCTTCCCTACCACCCCAAATAGTCTCTACACGTGTTAACTGAAATGCCACACACTTTGGACTTACAGAACATCTCATGTATGGACCTCTTTTTGGTGCTTACATCAAAATAACTGGGCAGCTAAGTTGGGAAGACCTAGATTTGCTATAAGCTATAAACTTTCTAGGCAAAGACCAATGCTGTGGCTAACAGACTCTCCCCTTTTAGGATCTGTATAATTTAAAATAGGTTCTATGTGAAGAGAGCCATGCAAGGTGTTTATTTTATTTCCTGTATTTTCTTAGATACATAAGCATCCAGTGCACAGTTGTGAAAGAAATTTGTTTGGATTGTCAGATTGATGGTTTTTAGTGCATTGAAGTGTAGTAAAAAATGGAAACTATACAACTATGAGCCCTCTAGACTTTTAAGCCTTCCAGGAAATCAGGATCTATATCTGAAATATATTTTTATATATTTAAAGAAATACAAAAAGGCTTGTTTTTAAGATGGTGACATTTGCTATTTTCAGTGCCCAACAAAACTATGATTCAAGGCCAGTGACTTAATTCTAGGTGACACGTCTCCTAATCCTTTATGGCTTAATCCTTCAGTTGTGTCTGTGACTTTGAGGAAATGTCTGTCGGGGCTGAAGTCACTTGCATCAGGAGATTAGCACTTCTGCATTCTTTTGAAAGCTTCAGTAGTTCCCATGAAAGTAAGAGATGCCAAGGTATTTGTAGACTGTGGGCAGTGACAATCCTTCCACCAGCATACAAATTCTTGCAGACCTGGGCCATGTGCACATTTGTAGGGAGCACACCTGTATCCTCTAATTCTTACCGTTGTGCTGTGTGCTCGCAAAAGCTCTGTATTACCCTCTTGCTGTGGGCATTCAAGGGTGAAGAAAAGGGGAGATGTTGCTGCTTTTTGACACGAGGCTGAAACCACTATGCCAGGTTTGTTTTCTTTTTTTCCTAAGCTCAAAATACTTGAAAGATATATAATAGAAAGACTCTAGGCATCTGCAAGTTCCTAAGCTAAGAAGATCTTATTATGAATAAATCATAAAGTATGGTCTGAATCCCGCAGTCTGAAGAATTTAGCTTGAGGAAGTGTTTTCAGTGTGTGTGTGTCATCCTGCTTTACAGGACAGAAGTCTGCCACTATCAGCTGCTAATACAATTAATCTCTTCTCGTTTAATTGGTCTTGACTTTGGTAGTAAGATTGCAGATACAAGCCCTTATGTTTTCTGGCACCCCATAGGAAGGAGTTGGCATGCCAGGAAGGGCTGAGTACTCCAACTTGCCAGCCTGGAATTCAGCACTTTTCTATGGCCTGTGGTATTTCTGAGTATCCCACAGCCCCACCTACTACATTCTGGCTGACCTTCAGGGCAGCTCTTTGCAAGGAACTCGTGTTACTCATCAATTACAAAGAGGATTTGAGGAGGTGTTACTGACTAGTTTCAAGGCAAATTATAGTTAACTTTTTAGACTCAAGTCTGCTGGTTTTCATGACAGACACCAGTTTTATTCGGAGCTCTACAAATTCTGTTAAGGGAAAAAGAATGGAAAAGCCAGGTTGTTGGTTACAATGTCACTTAGCTTTCTAAGCACAGATTAAAGAATTGGTGTTATCCTTAGTGCAGTGAGAATTGGGATGGATTTTTAAAGTCCGTGTTTAGGATTCAAAATAGGTGCCCTGAATTTCAAAAATGCTGAGCACATCCAAAACACTTTATAAAGTGAGCCCCCTTTGAAGCCAGATAGAGCTGCTGGGAGCTTGAAGCTTTTGGAAAAAAGGATCTAAACTCCCTTTTAAAGTGATCCTAATGTTAGTCAGCTATTGTTGAAAATGCTGACCTATGTGTGCTGGCATCTGGAATAACCTCTGTGTTAAAAGATAGTTTGATGGATAGAGGGGATATGATCTCCAGTGCTCCAGGGAAAAATCCTGCATTTTTTAAAAAGTGTATTCTCTGATAAGAAACATACTGAGACAGTTTCATCTTCCTCTTTCTCCCCCTCTTTTTTTTCTTAAAGAATTTTGTTCAGACCCTGTGTTATATGGTTTTGGCCTCCAGTTTCTTTTTGATGCCTTGAGACATAACAGAGCTTTGGAGAAATTTTCAATAATATGGAGTGAAGGCAGGATGGTTGAGGAAAATCATGCCTCAGCTTTCCAAAGAAGTTGCTCCAGTTTTTATCCAATGTCAAGTAATAATCTAGACATAAGCCTGCCTTGGTCTAACTTGCTGTTTGAATTTACTATCCTCTGATACAAATAAGTGTCTGATGTATGTGAAACCTTGTGTAAATTTCTGATCCCTTGGTCTCCTGCTTGTAAAGTTGCCAGAGTGACCAGTAACAGCAGGGTGGACTTCTTCAAACAGTGGGAATGAGGCTGTGTAAGGGGAAGTGTTGTTTGGAATAAAGTGGTTTGGGAGATTAAGAAGCCCACTGTGCATGACCCCTCCATCTAAACTGAGCAGAAAATCTCATAAATCACAGGACTTGGGTGTCAGTGATGATAGGTGGCAGAGCTGATGAACCTGACTGAAGACTTCTTCATAGCAATTATTGTAGTTCTGATGCACATTGCTAGCTTTTTGCCTGCCTACTACTACTGAGTCCTTGCACAGGGGTTGAGAAGAAGAAGAGCTGCCTCTCTTAAGTGTCCTGCAATCAGAAAGCTTTTCTTGGTGGTGTCTGTCTACTAACTACTTTTTTAGGTTACTCTGAAAAACACAGAGGCCTTTCTCTTGCAGTTACTGCTGTGCTCAGGGTCTTTTCCCAGACAACCAACTGGAGCCATCTCCCTGACTAGAGACTAATTCAGCACAAGCATAGTGAGTAAGACTCCCTAAAATCAAGAAAAAGTGGGGAGATACAGGATACAAATAAATACCCATTGAAAAAACCCTAACTATGTTATGTTTCTCCTAACTGGAGAAGGAGAAAGAAATATTCGATTTCAAGCAAATAGGTCAGATCCCTGTTTTACAAATTTGAGGTCAATTGGGCAGAGCTCTGGATCTGTTTCTAGAGAGGGAGGATGATGGTTATTAATATTCTTTGCATCGTGTTATCTAAATATAAATTCCTGTCTCTGATGTAAGGTCCTAGTTAGAACCTGCAGCTTATGAACCAAACAAAGAATGAAATGTGAAAAAGTTTAGAGGAAAAAAATCTGCCACTGTCTTTGTGTAATTTTTACTGAGAGCTGATATAAATGGAAGAAAAATGAAAGGCAGCAGTAACACTGCACATTTTATCTCATACCCTGTGATGCATATTAGTGTTGTTTCCCATAGTGAGCCAGAAAGAGCATTTACAATTTTAGAAAACAGTGCATAATGGCTCTCTGCAAGAAAAAGTAGCAAGCAGGCAACTGCCAGCACTGACACTTGATTTTTCCTCACCTGCCAAATTGCTATTCTGGAAGCACTGTTGTGGGCAAAATTTTTCTGTTCCACAGTGGTAATTTGAAATTTGGTCTTAAAGTTTTCTTCAAGTAACAGAGCAAATAAAATTCACTAATGTGGCAGTCTCTAGCCTTGCCAGGAAATATTGGCTAAGTCTATCATCCTGTGGTGCAGATGTTAACACCCAGGCTGGTGGATTACTTTATTCTAAAGCAACCTACAGGAGTTCTCTTCTCCATCGTGCTTTTCAGTGTTTTGGAAGTACAGTAATTTCACGATTATAAACCGCACCATTTTGACTAAAATTTTGGTCCAAACCCAAAGTGCTGCTTATAATCAGGTGCGGCTTATATATGGACAAAGAACAAAAAGTTGCTGTTTTAGTTTGGAGGACAGGTGTCTGCTAAGAAAGGCCAGATCCTCTCTTTGAAATGGAGAATGTAAACCCTCTCCCTCCAAATTATTATAATTTTGAAATCAAGGGGCTCTCAGGCAAAGATATGGGAATTAGGAATAACAGTTCTTTACTAGGGAAATTAAAATAGAAATACAGTACTACAAAGAACAAACTCCAAACTCTGACAAAGTCAGAGCACAACCTGACACCCCGTCAGGCAGGGTGTTGGTAGCAGTCCCATTAAATGGTGGCTGCATCCTCCTGCAGTGACAGATGTGGCTCAGTTGAAGCAGTGCTCCTGTAGAAGGTGCAGTTTCCCTCCGGAGGTCCAGTGGTGATGTGGAGAAATCCGGTTTTCCTCTGGAGTCCAGTGGAGAAAGGGGCTCCCTTAGTGTCCCAAAACCTCTGTTTTTATCTTGGTAAGAAATGTTCGGCTCTTCCCCCTGGTTGGAGCAACTTCCAAAGGGATGCAGTCATTTTATCAGTCAGTGGGACTCAATGGCCATTAGCAGAAAATGACTGGCTGGAGGAAGGATGGGTTGTGAAAAGACAAAGAACAATGCCCTGCCTGGTTTCAATGGATGGCCCATTAGCAGAATATCTGCTGTTGAGATAAGGATCACTGTCCCCACCCTCAACAGATGGTGATAGAATAGAAGAACATGATGGCCACCACACAGCTCAATTGCTTGCTGTAGTATGGAGGTGACTCTTTTAGGCCTTTCTCAGGGAATATATGTCATGTGATTACATCTGGCACTGCTGTTATCATACAGTGTTTGGGGCTGGAAAGGACCTTAAGAATTCTTTAGTTCCCATCCCCCTACCACGGGCAGGGACACCTTCCAGTAGACCAGGTTGCTGAGAGCCCCATACAACCTGACCTTGAACACTTCCAGGAATGGGTGATCCACAGCTTCTCTGGGCAACCTGTGCCAGTGCCTCACCACACTCGATTTGGGGTTCAAATCACCAGTCATGATTTAGGTCCTCACATACCTTAGTTATTTATACAGTCTGTTCAGAAGAGGCTGTGGGTATTCCCTGCTGGTATAGAGCAGCTGAAGGTTAGAGCAATCCTTCTTCTCATTTAGTCCTGTTATTTGCTGGGCAAATATCTTATTCCATGTCACTACTATAAAAATTTTGCTCTTGTATTCATCCACTTAACAGCAGAAATTAAAAATGGCATCCATGCTTAGGAGGTAATACACATTTTCAGTATGTTTATTTTCCCTCCCATTCCTCTGAGGCTGGCTCACTGCCGTGAAGAAGGATGCCAGGCTTTCAGAGAAGAGAGCAGGGCAGCCATCAGCATTAATGTTGTCCTCTGACAGTGAAAGCTACATGGATCTCCAAAAGGCAGATTTCAGCCTTGGCTTCTCTCCACAGGCATTTTCAGAGCAGGGTGGGAAGTATCACCGTGGATAGCATATCCGTCTCTCTGCTATTCCCTTCTTTACAGAGGGAAAACAATTCCCAGCCATTTATTTATGAAAAATTGTTTACTGCCCTTGAACACAGATATGTACACAAAAACATGCCCGTGTGTGTTTTATTTAAATATCTGTTGTGTTTTGGTGTGTCATCATCAAGATCTGAAAAAACAGTCCTGAGAACTTGAATAGGTGAGGAGCTCAGTAGCAACATGAGTCCTATAGAGCACTGCTGGCAGTTGCCCACTTGCTTCTTTTTCTTGCAGACATTATGCAGTGTTATTGCAGATAAAAAAACATCTCTGAGACTCTTTCTTTAATTTTTCTTTTTTTTGGAAAAATTGTAATTATTCAATTATTGACACAATTATTGTATCTTGGCAAGGGAAAAAGAAGTGATAAGGTTCACCTGTAAGGTCTCTGTTATTGAGTGTGCTGCTAATTATTGCTTCTTTACAAGCAAATGTGTTTCACTTTAAATAGGACATTGAGGTGCTGGAGTGAGCCCAGAGAAGGGGCAGCAGAGCCCTTGGTGAAGAGTCTGGAGCATAAGTCCTAAGAGGAGCAGCCAAGGGAACAGGGGATATTTATCCTGGAGAAAAGGAGGCTTCAGGGAGGGACCTCACTACTCTCTACAGCTCCCTGAAAGGAGGTTGTAGTGAGGTGGGTCTTGGTCTCTTCTGCTATGTCTCAAAGTGAAAGGATGAGAGGAGAAGATTAGATATAAGGGAAAAAAAAATCACTGGAACTGGAGTGAGTTGCCCAATGTGGGATTACCTTGTCTAGAAGTGAGTAAGAGGCATCTGGATGTGGCACTTAAGGATACAGTTTAGACATGAGTATTGTGTTGCTGGGTTGAGGATTTGCATAGATTATCCTGAGTTTTCCTCCAATTTTGTGATTCTATGATATGATGATCACCTTGGTTTTAGAAAGCAAACAGTTTTCTGAAATTAAAACAGTACTTAGGCAGGAGCTGATGAACCTTCAGAAAGGCAAGCACTCTTTTCCAATAGACCAGTGTTTCAGTCAAGTAAGCTCTACCTCTGGTTATCCGAATTTTATTGAGGATTGTGATGAGTTTTATTCGTTTGGGCATTTTACTTTGCATGCTGGCTGTGATATCCTTGTATCACGGAAGATTTGACAATTGCAATGCACCTATTCCTTCCTGTTCCATCTATTAGCAGATGTTCACGTGCCTCTCCTTGTTGTAAATATTGTGTTCTATTTTAAGCTGCAAAATTTAGGCTGGAGTCTCTGGATAACTATCAGGGAAGAATCTTTTACCCACATTTTATATTGTTACTGCATTTCAGTTAAACCCATACACACATATCAGCTGCTGTCCACTGCTACTTTGAAGCTCATTCTTCATAATTTTGGTAATATTCTCCTTGAAAAGGAATTGAACAGAATATTTTCTAAGGCTACTCTTTTGCTCAGCAGTGACCTCTTTCAGAAGCAGCAGCCTCAGAAATAAGTGGTTGCAAGCCAGAGGGATGAGAAACCCCATTGAGACATTATCATAAGCTTGGGTAAAGCCTCCTTTTGCCCTGTGTGGATGGAGTGGGTTCTTTATGAAAGGTGAGGGTACTTCTCTGAGAGGAACTCTGTTATCTTCCAGCTCTTGAGCCATTTGAAATTCTCTGAGGTTCTTCCCCATCTTTTCCTTATGATTTCTATTATAAATACTGTTTCTGTTCACTACAGGTACCCATCTGGTTCTTGCCCCACTGCTCAATGCTGAGGACTGGCTCCCTTTCCTTTATGTTTGGAGTTTCTCCTTTGAAGCAAAATAGAAAATTTCTTTCCCTTTTTATGAAACAATCAGTGTCACATTCTGACAAGTCTGTCCTGCTTAGGAGATCCAGGATCTCTTTGCTATCACACTTTTCTGCAGTTTCCTTGAGATCATTTGAAATTCTCAGAGAATATAATGAATGCCAGATTGAAAAGGAATAGAGGTAGAGTATATGCTGCTTATGGCAGTACAGGCTATAAAGTTGTTCTGATTTTTAATGGATAAGCTGAAGGGAAAGAGAGGCCTCTTAAAACCTTTGGGCCCCCACATTGGTTCGCCAAAATTAAGGCCAGGAGTCCTCAGAACAGATTAATCGTGCAAAGAGGAATTAAAGCTGCTGGAGAGAGCTGTTGTGCTACCAGGTATGTGGTGATGAGCCTAGTGAGTGTGTGGAGAACAGTGATATTGTGATGGAAGTAGAGGCACAGATATCATTCTGGCAGGTGGCTGTCTTTCAACAGGCCATATGGCCATGGAATTCAGAAAGTATTTATGAATTCCCATCATCATTCCCTCTGGTAACAGGGGTGCCTTAGGAAATATGTAGATGTAGTGCTCTAATTCCTCACACCCACACAGTTTTTAGGATGAGGCAGGTAGTGATCAGGAGCTGAACCAAATCACTCTTGAGTTTCATAAACAGCAGGAAAAAATGACAGAATGGCAAACAGAGGTAATCATACCATTTCTGTTCCCTTCACTTGTCATAATGCTACTGAGCATGCTATCTGCCTTATTTGTAGGCAGGGATAGAGCACAAGTGATTTGGAAGCCATTCAGGTGATCTATTAGTTTGATCACAACCAGGCAATATTTTAATTGTGTTAACAGCCAGCAATTGAGGGATGAGATGAAATTTTCTGGGTACTCCATTTCAAACATTCTATGCTGCAGGCTTTGTCTCTGATGAGAGGTTTCACGAAAAGAGCATCTGGAAAACAATTATATGGCCTTTTATACATTTTCCAGAACTAAAAAAAAAATAAAATCAGACAGGCTTTTCTTAAAACAATGTACCTTGTATTCATCAAGAGCTTACTGTGTGCAGGTTTATCCTGTTTTTAGAGAGAGACAGAATACACAAAGTGCTCCTGATGAACATTAGTGAAGTTAGATGTGCCAAATTTATATGGCTCTTATGGACCATTCTGCTGAGCGACAATCCCCACTAGCCTCCCATTCCCACCTTTGGAGAATTGTAAGTACAGTGGGATTTTACTTACAGTATGTTTAATAAAGGGCTGGAAGGGGATAGGGATAAGCAGATCGTAGTCACTTTTCAACTGCATTTTTTAAAAATTGCTGTTCAGCTTGAGCTGGGAATAACAGTAGCTGGGAGCAGCACGATGCCTTTAGGTACAGTTGTGTGCACAAACACAGAGAGCTGAGCTGACACACATTGCACTAGGGGGACAGGAAGATTGGTTGCTCTTTGTTACTCTGGAAAACAATGCCAAAATGCCAAAAAGGAGGGCACTGACTCCATTTAATAATGAAGAGACTGCAACACAAATGCAGAACGATGCTCACTTGCCTTGAAAAGCCCAGCCAAGCTGGTACCATACCCAGCACACCCTCCTCTGAAATGTGCATCCTTGAGTTTTCTTTCATCTCTGTGGTGCATGATTGCTGGGGACAGGGTGGTGGTTGGTCGAGGTGTAATACTCCTGATATAACAGATGGAGTTGTTTGTTATTTACTGAGCCATGTTGCATGAGAGGCACAGTGGTGGCAGTGCCATTCCTGACGATTCAGAACTGTTGAGCTTGACCTGTGCATTGCAGAAGGACGGCATGGGAGAAGACTGCCCTCCAGCTTGAACATAATGAAGTACAGATGGAAAGTGATTGCTGGTTTTTTTTCTTAGAGCCCCAAGAGCAGCAGGTTGGGTGCATATACCTGTAGAGCCATACAAGAAGACAGCACAAATATTTGATGTGGTCTGATTAAAAGGGTCATTTGTCCCAGATGGATATCAAACAGGAGTCAAACAGAATCTTTGCAGCACAGACAGCTTCAGTTTCTAAATGAGGCAGCATTTATAATGTTACTAAAATACTGCAGTAAACAAAGTACATGAAGGCTTGACAGTCACATTAGCAGAATGCTACGGTGAAATAACTGGAAAGAAGGAAAAAACAACTCTGGCTATTTGCAGAGCAATAAAACGGGAACTAGTTTTGACAGATAAGACAATGCAGCTATTGGCTAGAAGAACTTTGCCTGTTTTTATGGGGAGAGGGTTGGTTTTTGTTTTGCTTGGTTTTTGTTACTGCAGATGAAAAATGCATTCCAATTTTAATTAGAGAAATTTGGATTTATTCTTTTTTAACGTGCCTGACTCTGAGTCTCATGATTAAGGGGAAGCATATTTACAGCTAAACTCAAAACAATAAAATTTATTCAGTAGGTATGAACTGGAGAAATCTGGATTGTTCAGAATAGCTGTAACATGGTTTTCATATTGCATAATGACCGAGGTGATTTTTTCAAAGTATATAACACAAGCAGAAGCAACTGCTCTATGAATAATTTACGGCTAATGAATTTCTTCAGGTTGCACATTGTCTGTGGGCAGGATAGTATTTTATTTGAATTCCTGTGGCAACACCCAAAATTGCAAAGCAGACTAGCTATGGGAATAATGGCATTGTCATTTTGCCTGTAAACACAGTCGTTTTCTGGATTGTTGTAATATTGACAACTCCTTTCTCCCTCAAATATTCAGAATGATCTTAGAGCCAGGATTTCCCACTTATTAAAATACTTCTGTTATTGGGGAATTTTTAAAGATTTAAGTTACCGTGGAGTTTGTGATTACACTGACAGAACTAATTTACACACAAAACTTGTTCTTTGGTTTGTCTTAAAGAGAGTCTCTGACATTATTAACAAACTAGAAACTAATAGCAGGAACCCAGGTTCCTGGTTCAGAGCCCACTTGACATCCCTGACCCACACCCAATGCCAAGGCTGGTCTCAAAGGCTGTGCCAAGAGAACTCCCCTTGAGACTCATCAAAGAGAAAGAAAATCCTTAAGAT
Organism: Catharus ustulatus; assembly: GCF_009819885.2. Classification (NCBI taxonomy): domain Eukaryota; kingdom Metazoa; phylum Chordata; class Aves; order Passeriformes; family Turdidae; genus Catharus; species Catharus ustulatus. The sequence goes on along the minus strand of NC_046223.1, from coordinate 5,191,940 downwards.
AGGCAACTCTGAGCAAAAACTCAGTTCTTGGGTTGTTACAACTTCTAAACCTTCATTGTTACCTGCTTTTGTTGCTTGAAATAGCTCTAAACCTTGTGCAAAGGAAGATGGAGGATGATGAGGAAGACAAGGGTTACACTTTTTTACTTGTTAGAATTTATTGGAGGTTTGGAAAACAGATGTCTAACCTCTGTATTTGGGCAATTTTAAAATCAATGCTAAGGTACCAAGAGCTACCACAAGAGCTTCATGTTAGTGTAAATGTGTATCTAGAGGGGAAAAAATCATATTTGTCTAGACAAAATAGTGTATTAACTGTAAGCACATAGATCAAGTGACTGTTAAGGAGAGAAGAGATGAAATAAATGTACAGAGACTTCTGTCTTCCTGGTATATACTTGTCTTATGCACTGGAAAAGGCTGGGAGTCCTGCTTGCTCATGCCAGCAGCCCACTGTTTTTTAGTGCTGGGCTGGTTGTGTAACCGACTCGCAAAGGGTTGAGGTAATGAGCTGTGGCAGGAGCGTGATTGGAAATGGGAATTGATATTGAAAGCAGCATCTCCTAGGTTCCTCCCTTCAGGAACCCTCAGCTCCTGCATGGATACTTGAAACCCTTTGCTTGTTTGTGCTTTAACCTGGAGAAATTAAATCGAGGGAGAGGCCTCATGGATAAATTGGTTGTCAAGGCAGTTTCTGGTATTGCTCAAATTCTGCTGTTTGTGTGAATTGGGCTGATCTTGAATTGACTGCACAGTAGGGGAACTATTTTGGATAATACCCTTTCCACATGCATGGCAGTATAGTGAGTGTTCCTGTGTCCATACCATAGTAATAATGAAGGAAGAAATTAAATTTATATTAACTGAATTTGTATATCTTCCCAAAAATTGGTATGGTAAACTGTGCAAACCTCTTCCCAAGATTTGCAGTGGTGCTCAGCTTTGTAAAAATTTCAAATATCTTCTGCCTGGTTTGCCCCTGAACATTATTTCCCACTATAATTTTCTTGCTGACAATATCCAACCAATAAACTCCCAGTGTAAAAAACACTGATACTGCAACAATCCCCTCCTTTAAAGGATGGGGAACAGAGTTTGAAATATGGAAAGAAGGTGAAAAGGCAGAACAAAAGCAACTCTTTTGACAGTATTTATGATACTAAACCTCTGGGAAAAAAAAGTAATTTTGCAGATCTGTTGATGCTATTGTTACTCTTCCTAGTCTCTTTCTGGGCTTGCCACCCCCCATCCCATGCCTGATGTTACCAATGCAAATGGGAGACAACAGGAACAAAGCACGTGTGCAAAAATTTACACAAGCACATGTGTCCATAAAATTCTCTTTCATTAGCCTCCATCATCACTTCACACCATGCCAATAAACCTTTGCACTTGCACCTGTCAGCTGCATGAGAGATTTCTGAAGTGGAAAGTGAGAAACCTTGCAGCAGCATGGTGAAACCAGGCGTGCCAGCTAGTTAAAGATCTTGTGGTAAGGGCTGGGAACTTCAAGTGGTCATCTTCAGGCAGCAGCAAGGGGACAAACTGGGAGGCAAGACATAATCTGTCCTATAATATCTCCTTTACTTGGTTAATAGTTGGTGGTTTGGAGGAGTCAAAGTCAGATTCAGAGGCAGCAGCTGCCAGCTGGATCATGCTGTGTTTAGCAGACATCCCAAATACCTACATCAGACATCAGGGTGTCTTGGTGGATAGGGCTGCATCCTCTGCAGGCTGCACTCAAGTAGAGACAGTCAATAGGACAAAGGGGAATGGTTTCAACATGGAAGAGTAGGTTTAAGACTGGATATTAAAAGGAAATTCTTTACTCAGAGGGTGGTGAGGCCCTGGCACATAGTGCCTTGTGAAGCTGTCATTGCTGCATACTTTGAAGTGTTCAAGGCCAGGTTGGATGAGGCTTGGAATAACCTGGTCTAGTGGAAGGTGTCCCTGCCCATGGCAGCGGGATTGGAACTAAATGGTTTTTAAGTTTCCTCCCAGCCCACCTGATTATTCTGAGATTTTTCAAAATTTTATTTTTCATAGAGCCGCTTCCCTCAGATAATCAAAATGTGTCACAATTGGAATGTCTGTGTATCTTCCTTCATTAATCAGTGTTCTCATGGTCACTCAAACTTCATATTGATTTTGCCAGGAGAATTCAGGCAGGGATTTTGAAACACCTGTTAAGTCTTGAACCTGACAAATTCCTGCCATATACACATTATTTGTGTGCAGTCACCTGGGTTTACCTTTTGCATGAGCCAAAAAGATGGGTGAGTGAGCACTGGGAAATCTTGGGGATGTTGGTACATAAAAAACTACAGGAGATAACCACACTCACTCTCATGAATTCTCTGGAGAAATATCTGCAGTTTAATGCAACCACAAAGGGGCCATTTCAGGCAGATACACAGCATTCTCATTCACAGATGATTACAGGCATTCTGTTTGTGTCTGTTGGGAGATGATTTTAAACCAGTGAGGAAGAGGTGACGCTGGTGATATGATGATCCCCTGAGAAGTTTCTGCATGAGAAGTAAGGTCTGTTAAAATGATGAGTAACATTGCTGTAAAGTCATCCATCCCCCAAGCTTGGTAGGACTATAGGTCAGGCACTGGAATAGGCTGCCCAGGGAAGTGGTGGAATCCCCAGTCCTGGAAGTGTTCAGAGGGTGAGTGGATGTGGCATTTGACAACCTGGTTTTGTGGTGTACTTAGCAAGCTTGGGTAAACAGTTGGACTCCATCTTAGAGGTTTTTCCCTACCGTAATGAGTCAGTGATTCTGTGATTCTATAGGTAGCGTGCCAGAAGTTGCTATTGGAAATAGCATTGGTCATCACAGCGAGCAGAAAGGAAATTATATTCCTCATTGGTTTACAGATAAAACTAGAAGGAAAAGTACAGTAATTTCACAAATACAAGCCGCACCATTTTGACTAAAATTTTGCTCCCACACCGGAAATGCCGCTTATACTCAGGAGCGGCTAATATGTGAATAATTTTCTGACATTTACAACCTCAGAAGTGGCAGCCAGGGTGCCGAGCTGAGCACCTGCCAGTAAAAGCCGGCATTTTGTGATTGTTACAAATTGTTACTCTGTTGCGCCGTGGGTGGAGCTTGGCTCCCTGCAGGCAGCACGGGGGGTGGGGAGAGAGGCAGGAGAGCTCTCTCCTTCCCTCCTCTGCTGCAGCCTGGGGGAGAGATGGGGAGGGGGCCCCGTGCCACCATCGCCGCGGCTCAGGGAGGAGGCGGGGCCCCGTGCCGCCATCGCCGCAGCTCAGGGGGAAGGCAGGGGCCCGTGCCGCCATCGCCATGGCTCGGGGAGGAGGCGGGGTGCTCCGTCCCCGCCTGCCGCCGCGGGAGCGGGGGGGGGGGCTCCGTCCCTGCCTGCCACCACGGGGCAGCGCCGGGCCAGGGCGAGCGAGCCCAGAGGCGGTGGCCGGCTCCGAGTGGCCCCGCCGAGCGGCAGCACCGGGCTGGGCCACCTGGCCCTGTTGGCAACCCCGAGCGGGCCGAGCCTGCACAGCTCGAACCAAGCCAGTAAACCCCGCCATGCCTTGGTTCTGTTACTAATTGGCAACTTTGTTGCACGCGGGTCCTCGCTGCGAACGACAGAGCGACTTATACTCGGGTGCGTCTTATTTATGGACAAAGAACGAAATGTTTGCCAACACCCAGAGATGCGGCTTATAGTCCGTGCGGCTTGTATTCGTGAAATTACTGTATATAACTTTTCAGTGGTATAGTAGTGAAATTTTCAGTGGTAGCTACTTTTTTATGGACAAAATGAATGTAGTACACTCTGGTGGACTTAAAACCCCCACTTCAGAATTCCAAAGGAAAAGGAAGGAGGTTTTTGAGAGACAGTGAAGGTTTCATCTGTTTTGTTGAAGGGGTAAATTATTTCAGTTTAAGAATAAAAAGTTTCTGAAATATCTGAGTCCTTACTACATTCTGCTGACTCATTATAACCACCCAAATGCCTGGATCTTAGTGACCAGTCACCTGAAATGCTAGAGTTTAGTCACAGGATGGGTGCGACAGGCTTTACAGCAGCCACTGAAGTAGAGAAGTAGCATGATGGAATGTAAATAAAAATTGGCTTCTTAGCCAATGGCAGAATAGTAGAACTCTGTCTAAAACAGCAAATCCATTTTTTTTCTTTTAAAATATTGTTATGATTTGAATCTAAGCTTCCAGACAAGCCTGAGGCAGAAGAGATAAAAATGTTCAGTTACAATGGTCAAATGCATTTTCCTACATTCATATTCTAGTTTGTGTCTGACTACCCAGTGTATTTGAACTCTTCACTACAGTATTTATTCTCTTTCTGCTAGCTACAGAAACTTTATAACTGTGATTAAGTCCCCATCATATATTGCATTTTATGAGCAGAAGGAATTCTTTAAAAGTGATGAGAAAAGAATGGTGGGGAGGCAGAAACACACACCACGATGCAATTTTAACAATCCCAGTTAAAAAAAGAGCATGAATTGCTACAAATATTCAAGCAATTATTTTCAAACCATGGTCGTCCTATATCCTCTGTCCTCTTCTCTAGTAGAGTCTACAAAGGTAAGAGCATGCCAGAAGGAAAACAAAAAAGCCAGGCACGAGGAGTCTGAGAATAAGCCTTTAATCAGGTACTGTGAGTATTGATTTTTCTCCTTCTTTGGTTTATATTACAGGGATACAAAAACAAAAGGAAACTTCTGTGGAGCCTATGAAAATTGACCTTGCAAGTCAACCAGCAGATGTTTCAAATAAAGATGGTATGTTGTTCCATTATTTTCAATTAATTTTTTGGTGTAATGGTCTTAAACTGATGAAGAGTGTATTTAGATTGGCTATTAGTAAGGAATTGTTCACTGTGAGGGTAGGGAGCTCTCTGTTTGTCCAGACAGCTGTGGGTGTCCCATTCCTGGAAGTGTTCAAGGCCAGGCTAGTGGGGGCTTGGAAAAATCTAGTCTGGTGGAAGGTGTCCTTGCCCATGGCAGGGGAATACAACTACATGGTCTTTAAAGTCCTTCCCAAGGAAACCATTCTCTGATTCTGTGTATTGTCCTGAAGTTGATACCTTGCACTGTGTTTTTGGAGTTTGTTTTTATGTTTCCTCCTAAAAATAAATTGAGTTATATTTATAATCTCTTCAACTGAGTCTTTTTGAGAGTTTACACCATCTCTACTGCCTTGTGAGTCTGGTGGAAGTAACTTTCAGTGCTGTAGCCCTGCTTTTTGAGCTGACTGGGTTATCAACTGTTATCAGTGTGTTCAGTTGGTATGTTCCACACTGCCTGCCTTTTAACTAACTAATATTTTAGACCCACTGTAATGTCGGTCTTGATATAGAATTGGCCAAGAGGCTGAGGGTCTAACTGCAGTCGGAAGATTATTTCTGAATATTTCAGTGCTGCTGCCCAACTCCATTGAGGGGAAAGTGTTTGGCAGTATAACCATTCTGAACTTGTATGTTAAGTCTCATTCTATGTCAGCCTCCTTCAGTATCCATGTATAACTCAGTCTGGCAGCAGCTCTCTCACTAAGACTTTTACTGTTAATAAAACAACCACTATTTAGTTGACCCAAGAGCAGTTCCAGTCAGGTTTGTGGACATAATCAACCCAAAATTCCTAACTTGGAAATTATATTCCTCCAACATTGACCTCAGTGAGCCAATGATTAATCTGTGTGGGAAATTCCAGCAAGGACTGAGTGCTAGGATGCTACTTGAAATCTGCAGTGTGTAACATCCTTGTAAACAAATAATTGACCTTCTTGACTCATCCTGTGTGTAAAGAAATAATGGTGGGAATCAGCATACTGGTGCTTGGGCTTTGGTGAGTCAGACCCCTTTTTCACTCATCTTGGTCAGCTCTTGTGGTGTAACAGAGCTACACACAGGGTTTTGTTGGGTTTTACACAGAGGGGCTTTTTTACTGCCCCAAACAGCAGTGGGTTTGGGATCGGGTGACCAATTCTCATTTTATACCCATAGACTCCTCTCTGTAGTGAAGGCTACTTTTTAACTCTTCGTTTAACCTCCACAACATTGACATAAATAGAAGGCACACTTTTTTACATCTCAAAGACAAACCAATTATATTCTTTTTTTTTCTGTTATTTACACAAAGAATCTGATGCTGATTTCCTTTCTCTGATGTCAGATTGATTTGAATCGGTGACTGATTAGATACTGGCCTGTAAAAAAGTGTGCAAACACAGAAAAAGCAAGTGTGCATGATGAATTTTTCTTTTTAAAAAAAATACTAGAGATTAGGCAATTGCAATTAGGAGTGCAGAATAAAGTCAAAGCAGCCTTTTTGACTTATTCTTTGAACAAACCCAAAAGTCATAATACATTAAAACATTTGAATTATGAATCCATGGGATAGTTTGGGCTACTTAGTGAAAACAAATCCAAATTTGCTAAAGGAATATCTTAAGGGATTTCTGGCTGGAAAGGAAAGCATAGCTGTTTCAACATGTGCCATAGGACAGGACAGCAGAACCAGCTAGCAGTTTCTGAAATGAGGATCTTGATAGGTTTCTCTGTTTTAAATCTTGCTTATCTTGTAAAGTCATCTACATATGACTCATCTTGTACCTTCCTTTTCTTTGAACTTTCTAAGTTTTATGAAAGGACAGGAAAAGGATGTTAACTTAAGTGGCCAAAAGGTATTTCACTTGTCAGGGAAGTCTTTGTTTCTAGACAGCTTAAATTGTTATTAGGATTATATTGCAGGGTGTTTTTCCTTGTGAATATATACCGAGTGTTAAAAAAAAAAAACAAAAAACAAAGAGAGAGAGGAAGGATCAAACTCATTTCCTTTAACAGTAATTTTTATGTAAATTGCCTATTTTTTCCTCTGGTCCCCTTCTTTCCGCTGCAGGAGATCTCATTGCTTCACAGCTGAAAGCACAAGCATATATCACTGCATCCCCCCTGACAGCCCAGCTCTTGTGCTTTAATATCATGTACAATGGCACAGTGAAAAGAGCATTAGAGATGCAGAGAGTTTAGATAGCTTAGGTGGATCTCAATATTGGTTCATCCAGTGGGCAGGTTCATGAGACTGATATATTTGAGAAATTACTATTATTTGAAACGAGAGCTTGATTCTCCGTCAGGAAAACTGTCAGAAGTTGCATCTGTCGCCTGGATTAGGGCCATGTATACACACACATTTTTTCCTTCCAGTTTCCATCAGCCAGCAGAGCAAAGACCCCTGTATATTAAATTTCTTGTACATAGGACAGATTTGCTGATTAGTTTTTTTTTAATGATGGCAAACCCCACCTTTGGTGATTGGGTTCTTTGATGGTATTTCCCTGACAGCATCCTTCCATTCTTCCTTCCATTCTTCCTTCCATTCTTCCTTCCATTCTTCCTTCCATTCTTCCTTCCATTCTTCCTTCCATTCTTCCTTCCATTCTTCCTTCCATTCTTCCTTCCATTCTTCCTTCCATTCTTCCTTCCATTCTTCCTTCCATTCTTCCTTCCATTCTTCCTTCCATTCTTCCTTCCATTCTTCCTTCCATTCTTCCTTCCATTCTTCCTTCCATTCTTCCTTCCATTCTTCCTTCCATTCTTCCTTCCATTCTTCCTTCCATTCTTCCTTCCATTCTTCCTTCCATTCTTCCTTCCATTCTTCCTTCCATTCTTCCTTCCATTCTTCCTTCCATTCTTCCTTCCATTCTTCCTTCCATTCTTCCTTCCATTCTTCCTTCCATTCTTCCTTCCATTCTTCCTTCCATTCTTCCTTCCATTCTTCCTTCCATTCTTCCTTCCATTCTTCCTTCCATTCTTCCTTCCATTCTTCCTTCCATTCTTCCTTCCATTCTTCCTTCCATTCTTCCTTCCATTCTTCCTTCCATTCTTCCTTCCATTCTTCCTTCCATTCTTCCTTCCATTCTTCCTTCCATTCTTCCTTCCATTCTTCCTTCCATTCTTCCTTCCATTCTTCCTTCCATTCTTCCTTCCATTCTTCCTTCCATTCTTCCTTCCATTCTTCCTTCCATTCTTCCTTCCATTCTTCCTTCCATTCTTCCTTCCATTCTTCCTTCCATTCTTCCTTCCATTCTTCCTTCCATTCTTCCTTCCATTCTTCCTTCCATTCTTCCTTCCATTCTTCCTTCCATTCTTCCTTCCATTCTTCCTTCCATTCTTCCTTCCATTCTTCCTTCCATTCTTCCTTCCATTCTTCCTTCCATTCTTCCTTCCATTCTTCCTTCCATTCTTCCTTCCATTCTTCCTTCCATTCCTTCCTCTCTTTTTCTCTCTCTCCCTCTCTTTCACTCTTTCTTTTTTTCTTTCTACCACCAAAGGTGTAGAGATTATTAAGTCAGTTTTTAGTTTCCAGATTCTATTAGTCAGATCAAGCTTTTCACAATGGGGTTGCTCAGTCATCTTTTTTGTTTCAAGCCTGTGGGAAGCTGTATCCTGATTTAAATGAAAGCGTGAGTATTTTGGTGTAATCTGCTGCCAGGTCTATGGCATAATATCCTAGGCTAAAGAAACGCACTCACTGTCTTGCAGATGACTTGGCTCTCCAGAGTCCCATTTTCTTGTCTTCTCCACTTAAATCTGTGCTGTCACTCCTGGCTAGCTAACCTTTAAGCACGTAGCTGTCTTGCAGGAATGAGGAATAATGTTGCACTACCATAGCACATCCCCCAGGTCAGCAATAACTGCAGTGCTGTGGTGGATGGGAATTATTTGCTGGGTTATTTCTTCTCCTCTTGCAAGGAACTTTCTTGCTTTTGGGGGAAAAATCCCTGCTTGGTCATCATTTGAGAGCTGATAATTTTGGCCCTCAACAGGTCAAAATTTGAAAGAATTAAGACAGACAATGTCCACATCCATCACACAGAGGTGTCAATTTCTGGCATAAAAACCATCTGTGAAGGGGCAGAAGTAGGCACAGGTAAAACTCAATTTAGGAGACATGCACCTCTTTGCACTCCAAGTGCTTCTTGGAGTTGTTGGCTGATATAGCATCTTGTGGGGAGGTGCAACAAGCCTACTGAAGTGAGTTAGCAGTTTAAAATCTCTAGAAACCTTGCTTGTCAGGGAGAAGCCCTATTTCAGCTTGTGATGTGATTGTAGAACACCCAGGGCTAATGATGCCTTTCTGTCACCACCTTGTGCTGGGAGGAGCTGAGGACTGTGAGTCACATCCCTGCCACACCTGGTGGCAGTTCTTCCATGTGTCCTTGTGCTGTGTGCTTCACTGCTGGGCTGTTTTCCAGCTGTGCTCACAGTGGCATATACTGGGGTTCACTCAGTGGTCCTTCAGTCAGACCTCCCTGTCCCTAGTAGAGCTCATGCAAAGAGACAAGCTCCTTCACAAATACATAGGAAAAGGTTCATCTGGGATGCTGTCAGAGCCTAACCACAGGTTTCAAGTCGAGATTTATTTTGCAGGAGGTTTCTGTAGGATATGAGTGAAGGCTGACAGTATTTTCAACAAATGCTGCCAGTGAAGCTGTCCAGCATAATGAAGCTGGGAGAGGATGCTGCTGTCAGTGTGCAGCAGCCTTCCTTCAGTGATTTTTTTATTAAGCATCCTGTCTTTTCTATGCAAATAAGGTTAAAGAACACAAGCTTGCTAAATGTGATGTGCATCAGAGCTCTGTAATCAGGAGAGGATACTTTCCATATTATTCATCACATAAATCCAGGAACCCATTACAGTATCTTCTCTGCATATGGGTGATGAAGAATTCACAAATAATTCATCAAAACTGGAACAGGTACATTGATATGAAAGTGATTCAGAAAAGACAGCATAGTGCCTGGGTGGAAGTAGCATAGTTACTGATTTTGGAGTTTTTTCCTTCCTCTCTCCCATCTTATCCTTTTTTCCAAATCTACTCATGTTTGCGACTTTTCCCTGTCACCTATGTCAAATGCTTCATTATCTACAGGTGATAACATAATATGAAACCAGAGTAAAGAAAGGAAAAAAATGGTTTTAATAGAAATAATTTAATTCAAATTCAGTACAGAACAAACACTAGATACTAGTCTTAAAACTGCTATGACCAATCACAGTCGCCATAGTTTAGATGATAGTTTTGACAAATGTCATGGTGAAATGAGTTTAAGCCTTCTATTGCATTTTTAATTTTCTTTGCTTTTTAATTCTTTTTTTTTTTTTCCAAATGAAAATAAGGTTGGCTTTTAAATGGATCTTACCCTAACAATTATTGTATGAATATAGTGACATCGCCTCTGAATCCTCCCCTAGGTTCCAGCAATTTGCAGTTAAAGAACCTCTGGAAGCAGCATCTCTGTAACTGAGATGGCATCAAAAGTGTCACAGCTTGACTCCTGCAGTTTAGGGACATGGTTTGGTGGGACTTGGCAGTGTCAGGTTTTTGGTTGGACTCGGTGATCTTAAAGGTCTTTTCCAACCTAAATGATTCTGTTTTTCCATGGAAATAGATCTTTGTTCATCCTGTGGTTCAACCCTGAGTCATACCAGGGACTTTGTCCAAAGCCAGTGTTTGAATCTGAGGGTCAGGGTTTGAATCAGAGGATCAAGACCACTTAGTCCAGCAAAAGTCTGGATCACTCTTTGGCAATACCTGTATCTCTGCCTGTGGCCTACAGGGAGAGATGAAGGTCCTTTTGATCTTGAGCTGGACTCCTTGGTTAGGTGCCAAAGTCAGAGTGGATGGATGGATGTGGACCAAAGAGAAAATCTAGAGCCAGAGCCTGGCATTTCTAGTGATGCTAAAGCCTTCTTCCTTGCAGAACTGCTTGTCATAGTGTCCAGGGACCTCCAGGTTAAGATGGGTCCCCTAAGAAACCTATTTGATGACTTAAGAGATTCCTTAATACAATAAATGTCCCTTTTGGTTTAAAAGCAGTTATTACTCCACATGATAAACTTAATGAGTATCATTAATAGAGTTTAATGACCATATCATTTCTTTTTCAGCTGAAATGAATAGTCAAGTTGAAAGTATAAACGATCCAATGGAAACAGAGCAGAAAGCTTAAGTAACTGGTAAGACTTTCACAACTATTTTCTCTCCCCTATTTTTCATACAGTTTCTGTATGAAAACTTGCTTTGAAAGCACCTAAATTAAAGTTAAATTTACAAAAAAAAAAAAAAATAGAAAGACAGACTACAAAGGAGAAGTAATTGTCTAATATGGCCTGTATGACATCATAAAAAGAAAGACTTGATTTGTCAAGCAAATGTTATAGCAGCAATCTGCAGATGTAATGGGTTTAGGTAGTGCATGGTCTTAGATCATCAGAAGGCAAAACAGCACTGAGATAAGGAACAGAAGAATAAGTGAGCAAACAATTTTTGCCATTGCTTTGGAAAATGACAGGCAATTTATACAGGTTGGAATGAAACTCAGTTCTGTATGAGCTGTGTTCTGGTAACACAAGGTTCACATCGTAAGGGGTTTGTTGCCCTTGGGTCTCAAGTACCTAATGTCTCTTTAGCAGTACCACTGAAAAACAAGACAAAGTCAGAGATCTGCCTTCTGGAGCTCTGTTGCCTTTTGGAGCTTTTCTTTTTTTGGCTTTCCACACTAAATGATAGTGCTGTGGCTGGAGCAGTGGTGGCTGTTGAGGAAGTGTTTTTCATAGGTATAAATAGCATTTCTTCTAGACTAAAATAAATAATTAGTGGGAAGACAGAAGTCCAAGGGTCATCCCTAACAAAAAGAAGCAGTAACCATTTCTCCTTCAGAAGTGGTTTTCAGTGCACACTACTTCCTTTGGTGTAGGGTTTTTGAGAAATACCAATATCATCATCAACATGCTACGTTTACCCTTGTAATGGGGTTTCATGTAGCACAAGAGCAAGGTATGCAATGGCAGCAGCTGTAAACAGAGATTTAAAACACAAGGTTTTATTATTGAACGTGTCTCTTGGTCCTTATCAGCATACAGATGATATGCTACTATACTGCTGGAGTGAGAAGTAGCCCTGATGGTGTCCCATTTAAAAAGTACTGAAGTAAAAATATGATGCACCCTCAAAATATTAATTAAAATGCAGCACCCATGACTCTTCCTTCCCCTCCCTTAGCTTCTTGCTCAAATAAAAAAGAGGAAATAGTGAAATCCTTAACTTAAAAATACATCAATATCTTAATACTCTTCCTCTGTTCAAAAAAGGTATTTGAATAATATAGTTTTCATGTGGGCTTAAGAAGTCTGTTTCTCATGCTGCATTTTCCCATAGAAATTATTATCTGTGAATGTTTAGGACTGAAGTAATTTTTGCTCATGAATTAGCAATCAGTTAATAAATCTCTTCGGTTCCAGTGCATGATATGGCTTTGCAGGCATCTTTCTGATGCAAAGGGGCCAGATCCTGAGCACACCATGTCTTGCTCAGCAGTTCAATGGCATGCACAGGATTAGAAGCAGACATCAAATTCATTGCATCTCTCTGTCAAAGCTGTCCAAACTCCGTTTCTACTGTTTTAATTACTAGGAGCAATCCCCAGGGAGGATTGCTCAGCCTGTTAAACCTCAGAGAATCTCACAAGGGTCATTTTGGAGCCCAGGAGCTCTATTTGCTTCCTATTTTTAGTACTTTATTGTGTTGTTTGTCACCAAAGCACCTGCCAGAGCTAGGGGTCTCTGGTATCAAGCTGTTGCTTGATGGTGCTCTGGAAAACCAAGGCACCCTGGTGAACACAGGTAATTTGCTCACCCAGTAGTAGCTGTTTTATGAAAGCTGTGTCACACACACACATTGGACAAGAAGTGAAACCATAGGCATCTGTAGCTGGAAACATGAGAGCTGGGTTCTGTGCAGATATTTGAACATTTTACTTTTTTCTTTCCACTTTTCTCTGTGCTGCTGTGACGAAGGAAGGTCGCAGGAGAGGAGAGACCCAAGGAAACCCTACGGGCAGGCGCTGACATCCTACAGCATCATTCTTGGCCGAAAAGAGCACACAGAGATGATCAGCGGGTTGGGAGGGGGGTAGCTTTTGGGGGAATGAGTCTTTGCTTTTAATTTCTCTTTGTTCTTCATACCATTTTGTTCTGTAAGCCTGTTGGAAACAATCATAACTTCCCAGCTCTAACAATGTTTTGCAATTAACCCTGCATTTACAACAGTTTCTTCTGTCTCTTTCTTGTTGTGAGTCCCTCTCTTATACTGGGTCTTTTTTCCTCCTGCATCATACCATCAGTAGCCTGTTTCCAGGCCCACCCCTTTTCTAGCATCTTTATCTTCTTTCCATGATCAGCCTATCCTCTGCCATGTCTTTGCATATGAGTAACACATGTGGCCTCAAACAATCAGCATCCCAAATCCATCCTGCTTTTTCCAGTTAGTTCTGCACATCTCAAAAACAGTGCTGTAAGTATGATCTTTGGGTACAGGTAGGCTACAGACATTTCCTTGATGCTGGAAAGACTGTGCATTAGAGGTATCTTTAAATATAGCTCCAAGCTTTAACAGTAGCTTTTGTGAGCCCTCATTACATTTTCCACTGCATATGCATGAATTTTTATTTTTTTTAAAAAAGCAATTAACAGTTATTTGGATAAGAGTGTCTCTCCATATGTCAATTGTTCTGCCAGCAAATGCTGCACTGAAATTTGTAGAAAAGGAACAAAAGTTTTTAATGTACATTTCCCGACTGTACTGCAACCAAAACTGACAGAACATACACTGGATGGAAGAGCACATGACGTGTGTCCCTAGTGGGATGGGCTACAAACTGCATTTTAAAATGCTGCGAAGAATAATTTGGTCATTTTAAGCAAAGTAAGTGATTCTAATTTGATAATTTTAAGAAAAATAATTGGTTCTATTATCTTTTTTTCACCCAAAATATTCCTGAATCACAGAACAGGTATTTAAGGTATTTAATATCTGACCAGGGAAAAAAAAAAAAAAAGAGTAAAGAAAAAGGTAAGATATATCTCTATCCCCCTGTGATCTGGGTTCATCCCAGCTGGGGCAGTTTCCATGATAAATCCTGGAGTGTCAGCAAGTCAAGGGTGACGCAAGTGTACCTACCATGGGCTATGACAGTCAGTGGTTGTTAATTCAAAAGGGTGTCAAGGAGAAACAAGGACTAGAAAGGAAAACAGGAAAAGCACGAGATTACACACAGAGAGTGCAGCCCATAGGACTACATTCTCCCCAAAGACATGTTTGCTTGAGGTGGGATCAGAGGGTGCTGCCTCACACAGATGGTGTATTCATCTGGGTGTGACTAGAGCCAGAGAGGCTCTCAAGGAGCCTCTTCATCTCCTGGAGTGGATGGACAACTCCAGACTGGATCAATTGTAGGAGTAAGTGAGCTAATGTTAGTCTATTAATTGGTTTGAAAATTTTGCTAAGATTACCTGTATTTGGTAACTACAGTTCCTCTGGCTCTTGTTCTCTCCAAATACTCTTGAAGGGACTCCTTGTTCCCTTTGAGGTGCCTCTGATGCCTTCCTTTCCCAACCTTGGGGTCATGCTTGACAGAACATGTCTTTTGGGATGTAGACTTTTCTGCATGGTCCTTTATGTTTCTGTGTATTTTCCATACTGTGTTATGATTGAAACAGGCTGTCATAATAAGTAGGTCAACAGTGGATAAATGCATCAGGAGGATAATATAACTGTGATAACTTCAACAGACTATCCAGTCCCCTGAATGTAGTTCTGTACCTGTTTTGACAACTTTAACGTTAGCCATGATCTAGATGTCCCTCTTTTTTCACCAACTTTGGTTTTAGCAAGGGAGCCAAAGGGACACCCCATAGGAAGCTGGATGCTGAGGTGTGGTCATTCAGGAGGAGATAAAGAGTCCTTAAATGTCTTGTGTAGACTGACTGGCAGTTAAAGAAAAAAATAAGCTGCAAAGATTCATCGTAGTAGACATTCTCTAGCCCCTGACAATAATTTCATTTTGCTTTTTATTTAACCTTGGTAGACCATAGTAAGTCTTTGAAACAACCATTTGCCCAATGATGTGTCAGCAAAGCATGAAGTCCAGAAAATGTAAAGCAATGAAACCTATGAGTAGATTAAGTCCTTACTGTGCTGTTTGCAGATTTGTTTATATCTGTCTTCCTTTGGGTGGGTTTTGATTTGAGTTGTTGGCATTTTTCACTACTCATAAAGTGAGCATGCGTTCTCAGCTGTGTTCATAATAGTCAATGCAGTCAGTCTCTGATGTTCTTCTGGAGATATAGAAAGGTAAGGAGCTGGTTTTGTAGAAGAACAAGTGTTAGATGGAGAATCACCACACTGGTATTTCTGTCACAGATTTTGATTTGAATTCAAAATGTATTCAGAGTAGGTGGTGTAAAGGAAATAGCAGCCTTTGGGTGCTGATGTTAGCACTCAACAGGAGGCTGTGCTTGATTGTTGTTTCTCCTGTGTCTGAAAGTGCTCACCCCTATCTTTAGGCACAATATTCCTCAGGCTGGTGACTGCTCCCATGATGACATCCAAAGGTGATACTTAGACATAGTCTGTAATAAATGGGTCACTGCAGCTAATTGTCACTCTTTCTATAAAGCACTGAGAAAGCCTCTCTTTGAATTAACACTGTTCTGCTTTAGGACTTGAATGAAACTATATTAAAAAAAAAAGAGTTTTCTCTATATGCAGTGCATGCCAGCTTTGCTTTTAAAATTACAAAATTTAACAGAGTATGTGGATCTATTTTCTTGGGGAAGAGGGATTTTTATCATATTGTTCATCCAGGATTTGCCTTACCCTGACATTTGTGATATAAGTTTTAAAAATGTGTAAAAATTGAAAAAGGTAATTTTCTTGACCAAAAAAAAATGTTTTTACTTCAATGCAAAGAAACGTAGAATGTTGCTTGCAAAATGTCTTTTAATAGATGGTCTAGTAGTTATGTGGGTTAACATATGCCTTTTTTGTTACTTTGTCATTTACATGCTGAACCTGAGTCTTGTTATTTTCCTTGTAACTGAAATAACCAATGCCTTCATAACTACCTTGTTAAAGCAAATAGTTAATAAAGCTTGTCCTGAAGACAAAGCAATGCCTTGTGTGTTTATGCTCTCCTCACCATGCAGATGGTGCAGAGGTCATTTTGGTTGCTCATGAAGGACATTTTGGTTTGGATGTGCCACCAGCAATGCATGCAGCCAGATCCTCCTTAAAATTTGTCATTTGGCAGATTCTTGTAAGAAAGACACCTCCTGGCAAGGGGGAGTTTTAGAAGATAGTGCAGCTCAAAGGGGAAAAGGCATCTTGACTGCAGTGCAGCTCAAAGGGGAAAAGGCATCTTGACTGCTCCCATTGTTGCACAAGAGCTGTTACAAAACCTCTCCTGGTGCACTAAATCCCAGCATCTGTTATCTGTCAAAGAATACTCCATATATATGCAATCCACAGGTATAATAGAGAATTATGTATGCTAGGTGTTGTCTGTCCTTTCCACCATCACTCATTTCAAAAATGGATAGGCAGAGAATACTTCAAAGATCTCAAAAGTGGGGTATTTTTTTCTTCCATGACACCAACATAGGTGAAACTGTGTGCACCAGCCCAATCTTACTCTTCTCAGCCAAGGCTTTAATCATCAGTTACTGAAGGGAGGGGGCTAGCTGTGTGGGTTCAACACTCTCCAACAAATGCTTTCTTCTCTGAATATCACCTTTCCTCGTGTGCACCCCTTGGACTGCCGAATGGAAGAGGACAAGGTACAGGAGATGAATGGCAGTGGGGAATGTCTGCCTTTTTGCTGTGTGTATGGTTTGAGCTAACCTGAGAGAGAAATACCAGCAATAGCTGTACTGCTCACTGGCTTCAGCAGTTCTCACTTCATCTCCAGAGCTGTACAGCAGTGGAAGCACCTAGTTTACCCACACTGTAGCCTATTTCTGCTGCAACAGTGTGTATGTTTAAAGCGAAAGCAGATAAATTGCCTTCTTAGCTAGGAGAAAGAACTGTCCATCCCACCCTTCTTGACTAGCACAACAGCAAGAGGAAAAACTCCATGCCATTGGAAAATGAAGAAGGGCATATGTTTGAAGTGGCACAGATCCTCACATGTGGGAATACAACTGGAGAGCACAACTGCTAGTACAGCTCAGCTTTTGACAATTGACGTAGATCTGTTAGCTGTAGTAGGCCCAAGCCTTGGCAGAAGCAAGTGGGATTTTGGAGAAAGAATGTAAGAGATAAGAGGGTGCTTGGTACTGAGTGCTTAGCTTGCAGTTTCTATGGGGATTTGTGGGAAATACTGTATCTACCTGGCTAGCTTAAATGAGGCCTAGATTAAGCAATGCTATCTAGTTACAATTAAGCAATATAACTTAGTTACCCAAATATTATTGGTGGGCTATTTTTAGTAACAACAGAAAAAATATATAAACTTTGCTTTGACGGCTTCATGGCTCCTTGCAAGCAAATCATGAAGACCCTGTCTCTTTTCCATCGCCGTCACTCACACAGATGGATATTTTTCCAGAAGATGTGGATTAGGAGAGTCTTCTAGACAGATTTCTAAACAAGGTCTGAAAGGGAAGGTGTTAAAGTGGTGGATTTGTGCCTGGGAAAGTCTTCTGTGGAGCTGATTCCATTGGATGTCCATCTATGTCTACAGAAACAGAGGCCCTATTACCAATTTCCCTAATCAGCTTCTCAGAGAGTCTCCAAGAGAAACTGGGTTACCTTTCAGGATTTCCATGTGAATCTCCTCAGGGGGTTATGTGCATGCTTTAAATCGGCTTTGATTCCTCTCCCTAGCCCCCTCACAGAGCAGCTTCCAAAGGGGTCATTATGACCTTGGTTTATTTGTAAGGTGCTCTGGGATTTTAATTAGTCTTGGGATAGGGCTTTTTTTCTTTTTTTTTTTTTTTTTTGGCTTTTTTTAACTGAAGTAGAAGTGTCCAGAGGCATTTAAATACCCTAATTTCTCATTCCACTAGAATTATCAGCAACTCCTTAAAGTAAATGTCAAATCACTATTAATTGTTTCAGAATTCACTGATAAAATATTTATCATAATGAATTCCTTCAGAAAAAGGGGGAAAATAAAGATAAAACAAAAAAGATTCCTCATGAAAACACAGCCAGTGTAGGAGGTACTTGGGGAGGCTGCTCCTTCTGGTGGCAGCTCAGGGCTCATGGACTGGAGGGGCTACATCAGTTTGAGTTAAACAGGTGAGATTTTCCTCCAGTTTAACCCTGTTGAGCATCATCAAATCCTTGGTAGAATAGCAAGTCCATGCACTTGGTTGATGCTGGAAAACGTGGTTGGCATTTGCCACTAGACACACCTCAGCTACTAAAAATACTCACCAAGATCTTCCTGGTTTTCCCTAGGAAAAAATTAAACAAGTTTTGATAAATATTTTTCAGTGCAAGTCTGGGTAGCAGTGCTGCCACCAGCTGTTGCAGAGGCCAGGGACCCTCTTTGGATTTTGCCCTGTACTTACCAGTCCTACTTATTTCACACCAGTTTCCAAGCAGCACCTACTTGGTAGAAGTGTCCTTCTGGATGGGAAATGTAAGCCTAAATTATAAGACTTTAATATATTTTTAACCTATATTGCAACAGCAAGTCAGGAAATTGTTTTGAAATAAAAGCAGAAGCAGAGAAGGAGAGATCAAATCACAAGACAGTTGAAACAAGCAGCAGAGACTCACAAATCCAGAAACACACAAATCAACATACTGACATTAAAAATCTCTTCTCTGCCCAGTGTGCCCTTCACAAAACAGACACCAGAGCATCTAACGCGGAGATAATATATACCAGCAGTCTACTACAAATATTGTAGTTTAGACCACATATAAACTTATAATATTTAATATTCAATGTATATGTAGCTACACATATAAAATACCACTATTGGGCTAGTGTATAAGATAAATGTACCTTGAGATATAACTGCACATACCAGAACACTCTATATTATGTACAGTAATTTCACAAATACAAGCCGCACAGACTATAAGCCGCATCTCTGGGTGTTGGCAAACATTTCGTTCTTTGTCCATGAATAAGCCACACCTGAGTATAAGCCGGTCTGTTGTTCGCAGCAAGGACCCGCGTGCAACAAAGTTGCCAATTAGTAACAGAACCGCAGCAGGGCCGGGTTTACTGGCTCGGCTCGGGCTGTGCAGGCTTGGCCCGCTCGGGGCTGCTGATGGGGCCAGGTGGCCCAGCCCAGCGCCGCCACTCGGCAGGGCTGCTCGAGGCCAGCCGTCGCCTCTGGGCTCGCTCGCCCTGGCCCGGCGCTGCCCCATGGTGGCAGGCAGGGACGGAGCCCCCGCTCCCGCAACAGCAGAGGCGGGAGGGGACAGAGCCCCCCGCCTCCTCCCCAGGCTGAGGCAGAGGAGGGAAGGAGAGAGCTCTCCCGCCTCTCTCCCCGCCCCCCGTGCTGCCTGCAGGGAGCCAGGCTTCACCCGTGGCGCAAGCGAGTAACAATTTGTAACAATCGCGAAATGCCAGCTTTTACTGGCAGGTGCTCGGCTTGGCACCCTGGCTGGTACTTCTGAGGTTATAAATGTCAGAAAATTATTCACATATTAGCCGCTCCTGAGTATAAGCCGCATTTCCGGTGTGGGAGCAAAATTTTAGTCAAAATGGTGCGGCTTGTATTCGTGAAATTACTGTAGTATATAATCCCTATTCTATTCTTTACTACTCCTTTACGTCATATATTTTATTTTTGTCATACCATATAGGAATTATATCATACTACATTGTTTGTCTAGTAAATGCCATTAGCAGGATACAATGCATTACATAATGAAACATAATAAATCTGATCTTCTTATCATAATGAACTGTAATAGATTTTACACTACACCAGTATTAACTGTAAACACAATACATATGTTTATTTGATGCATGATACAGTCTATACTAAAACTTATCTAAATACTGTATTTTTTTTATCTTGTATGTATCTATTGCACATATTGTCATTGTAAATTTTTTGGCAGTATCTCCACTTCAAAAATTGAACAAAATTATATATATAGTGTCTTATGTAGGATCTGTGATGTCCCAAAGACAACTTCCAGGATAGATACATATATAATTCCCATGCATAACATAGAATATGCAATAATGTACACTAGATGCTATTAAGGAACTTTATACCAGAACAATATTATGACATAAAAGCAGGAGTCAAAGAACAAACAGGACTCTGTGGTGAAGTTGATTTCTACCATGAGCTAAAAACAGAAATGGAAGTTTTAAAAACCACATTAACAAAAAGCACTTCTGAGTGTTGTTTTGTTGCTGTTTCCAGTCAAGCCTAGTAAAACTGTAAAAGAGAAAAAAAGTATAACTTAACTTTAGAAAAAAATTATAAAGGCTGTAGTCCCCTTGCTTTTACCCTTTGTCAGTGGAAGGTTGACAAAACTTGTGATACAAAGAAAACATTCTGACAGATCTGCACACTTGTTTCTTTTCCTGACACAAAGGAGCCCCTGGATCATGTTCTGGTTTTGTTTTTTTCTGTTTGACTATATTAATATACAGTTGGATGTGGGATAAACTAAAAATTTTTAGCCCAGGGAGCACCACAGCAGCTCTGGAACTTGAGCTAGCCAGCCACTAATCCTATCTCACAGCCAAAGGTTCTGAAAGAACAGCCTTTGTCCAAAGTGCAGGCCAACATTTCAGCAAGACGTTGATGAATTGGAGGGGGAGGGAGATGGGGATATACCCATGTGCTTGGGAATGGAAGGCAGTGGTAGACAGTGGCAGACAGAGACGTTGCTTCCAGCTGTGGAGAACACATGGCTGGCCCAGCAGTGTGACCTCAAAGAGGAAAGGGGAAAAAAAAAAACCCAAACACTAGCAAGAAAACAAAAACAACATCAACACCTTATTTAGCTAAAAAGAAAAAAGATGTGGAGCTGTGACCAATGAAAATGCCCCCTGCTGTTCTAGCCTTGCTGTGGATAGAGAAAACAGGACTGAGATAAAGCATTCCCTCCTTTGGTTCAGCAGAATTACCCAGTTCATAAGCCATTTTTTCTGCTGGTGGAGACAACCTGCCAGACCTTCCCTGCTATGACCGACCTTGCATGTCAAGCAAGGGAGACAGCATGATTGAAACTACTGCTAAAACTCTGACTTGCATTGCTGAACCCCGAGGAGAAGAAGAATTAAAGATGGGTTATGCTTTCAGGCTTGGTTTTTCCCAAAAATGGCCAAAAGAATAACAGTGCCATAGGAAAGGAGAAGCTCTCATGGGGAGGTAGGAAGGGGTTGTAGGTAGTGAATGCCTGCTTTGGTCCAGCACTGCTATATAGCACACACCTCTCTTAAAACCCCTATGCCTAGGGACGTGCTTGGAAGAGATGAGGTCCCAAAGACATTGGCAAATCCTGGGCTGCCACAATCCTCTGGTCCTCATTGTGAGCATGTAGCCTCTGGTAGTCAGCCTCTTGTTCAAGCCAATATGAAAAGAACAGCCTATCTTGTTGACACAACCCAACACTCACTGCATCCAGTGAGCTGAAACTAAAACCAACCTTAAATAAACCACTTGTTTCAGTACCAACAAAAATACCCAATTGTATTATTTGATTGGCTTTGTTCTGCTTTTACAGCCCATCTGTAATGGAGGGTTTGAAAAATCCATAAAACTTAAGGGGGGGGGGGGGGGGCGGGGAGGGTCAGAAAAAAAAAAGGCAACAGGAATAAATTAATAAATTTTTAAAAAGTATAAATAGTTAACAAGTAGAATTGGTATTTAGCATCCTTTTCCCCTAGGGCACCATAGATTCTCCTCTGGTCACTGTTACTGCCCCTCATCAACACAAGGAGCAGAGCATAAACTAAGGGGAAGCACTCATGTCCTGGCTTTAACGTATTCCCTACAGGGGAAGGTCACACCATGCAGTTCTCTTGACTAAACCGCGCTCGGTAGTGAGCAGGCACTTTTACAAGAGGCTTAATTCCAGTCAGCAGGCCACTTGCTCACTCCCCCACCAGCAGGATGGGGAGAAAATTGGCAGGGTAAAAGTCAGAAAATTGTGGATTGAGATAAGAACACTTCTATAAGGAAAGCAAAAATCATGCACAAAAGCAAAGTGAAATAAGGAACTCATTCACCATTTCCCATGGGCAGGCAGGTGGTCAGCAATCCTCAGAAAGAAAGGATTCATTACATATAATAAAACTTAAAAGACCAACATCAGATCTCCAAACTCTCCCCTTTTTCAGCCCATTTTATATGCTGAGCATGATGACACACAGTCCAGAATACACCTTGGGTCTGTTGTGGCCACCTCTCCCATCTCTGTCTCCTCTCAGTTCCTGAGACTTGCAAAGCCAAGAGCATTTCCAGAGTAGGAAAGGGAAAAGAAATACAGAAATAATTGTGGCTTTCTTTGAGTGGCTGAGCATAAAGGGAGATTTTAAAAGAAAGGCATATTGAAAAAAAAACCCTGGATTCTGATCTCTGTCAGAGTCCTTCTGCTGCTTACTTAACCTACCCTGTAATAGGCAGGGGAGCCATGGCTGGCAGAGTGACAGGAAGGCATTTTCCTCCCAAGGACAGATACCCATTCTCACAGCACTCCTGACTGTCCCTCCTGCTCCTGCCTCCTTCTCCTACATGGTTTCTTAGTCTCACAATAAAGACACTGCCTCCAGCCCAGACACATCCCCTCAATTAACACCAGCTTCCACCTGCAATTAAACATCCTCAGCTTCCCCTCCAGGACATGGGCTGCAGCCACCAAGACAGGTATCTATAAAAATCATCCTTTGAATCAGATTTTGCTACCAAGGGGGCAGGACTTCAATTCAGAGGACAGAAGAACACATGGAGAATGGGGGTTCTTTAGGAAGCGAACCTTGTAGTAATTATGTCAAGACAGACACAACTGGCATCATCACCAGTCCTTTATTAAAAACTTTTCATACCTTCTCTAAGTAAACTTCTCTCAGGCAGCTCCACACAGCACTGACTCCTTCTCTCTTCTCTGCAAGTTTTCTTCTTCCATCTGCATGACTGGCTAAATCCAATCCTGTCTCTTGCACAACTGCATGTGCCTTTCTCAGCACAGCCAGCAGACTCTGGTACTCCAATTTACTCTCTGCTAGCTGACCCCTCTTTTATAACCCACATCCTCACTGGGCAGGCAAGGCTGTCTCCACTCCTCAGCAACCAGTACAGCTGTAATTCATTGAGGAAAATTGCCTTCAACACTATCCTTACAAACTATTCTTCTACAGAACCTGATTTAATTTACTAATTTAAATTAGTGATTTATCAAAAAACTTATTCCTCATCGTACATCAGTTGCTCATTTCCTACCTCTCTTAGCAGTGATGACCACGCAGGGGGTCATTCTTGACCTGTGAACCTGCACATCTTCAGTTCAACACTCACCCCGTTGTCCAGGCACACCTTCTGCATCACTATTTTATTTATTTTATTTTGCTCCATTCTATTTTCTTCTTTTTTTAAATAAATCACCTTAGCCAATTCTCTAGCTCCATGAACGGATGGGGAATCCTCCTACCACAGTACATTTTTTTGGCACAGAGCACAAGAAAGATGTGAAGGGGTCAGAGTAACTCTGCTGGAGGGTCTTTATCAGCATTCAGGAAACAGACCCCGGGAATCAAATCATCAAATTGGCATTATACAGGAGAAGCCATGGTGCATTTGGAGTCTGTTTCTCCCCCTGGCAGGGCATTAAATCTGCAGAGAGAAAAAATATGTTACACAGCTATTTCTAAGAATTTTTTAGTCCAATATCTATCAAAATTGGACCTTTCCCTGTGTCATCAGGTCCAGGAAGAAGAAAAACTGCCCACACAACACCAGCAGAGAAACAGGCCATGAAGAAGAAAACAAGTGAAGGTTAATGGCACAAACAAATTTTAACAATAAATATGGCCATGCTGCAGAGAACATACACTCATATATAATGAATGGGGATCTAGGGAGAACTTTAGCTATTTGCAATGAGAACAGGAAACATGCCTCAGAAATTCCAGCAATGCTATGGGTATGATAGCACTTCACACCACTACCCCCAGGAGCTGTGTGCTCCACAGTCTCCTATGCTGCATCCTTCCTGCCTCATGCTGGATGTGCTTTTTCTGTGCTGGATGATTTATGCTCTTGCCTCGGGGTAATAAAACACATTTGTGTGTTTTGGTGTTTCTGGAAGGGAAAGGAAACATTTTCAAACTGGAGAAAGCCAGAGAATATGAAGGCGTTTACTGAGCTTACAAGGCCTGCACTTCAGTGCACTGTGCCAGTGTTTATGTGTGAAACTAATTCACACAATAAAACTTTTTAAATGATGCCTCATTAGCGCTCGGCAATGCTTTGTCTTTGTTTAGCTGTGACTAAACACTGCTAAATTGTACAGGAATTAAACCCCAGCAGGACCGAGTGGCACTGTGGATGTAGCCTGTGTTTCAACCTGGGCACTGGGCTCAGACCCAGCCTTCCCTCTTTTCACGCTGGGCAAGCCTTCAAAACAGGGGATTCCAGTGCCTGGAAAGTCTTTGTAGGTGGGAGCCAGTTGGTGCCTGTGCCAGACTGGGGGTGTATGGGGAACTCAGTCTCTTGCTTACAGAGTGAATGACAGTCCCAAGGTCCCCTGGTCCTCTGGCCCAGGGACCACAATGCTTGAGAAAGCTGGGGATATGTATCCTGGTGCCCAGCTCTATGTTGGGATGCAGCTCCTAGACTCATAGGCTTATTCTCCCAAAATAACCCTCAAATCACAAGGATAAGGAAATAGAAAATTCACAAATGCTATCAAATAGATGAAAAGAAAATTAGTAACTCTATGGGCACCTTACCTTTTTTTTTTTTTCCCACTAAAGAAAGTGGGTCAAATAAATTCTTGTTCTTTGAAAAACACCCCTTCTTCTTTTAGAGCTGTTTGCCATGACAAATCAGACAGAGGTCTGTATATGTTTTAATTTTTTTATATTTTTCATTGGTGACTAATTGCCAGGCACCAAACAAATAACTTTCTGACAGGAAAAAAACTTGAGACAAGGTATGCTACAAGACGGTATCTCAGCATGGCCAGGTTGCTGCTGGAGGCATTTGAGGCAGATTAACCTCCTGTGCAATGTTTTTAAAGACTAGAAGAATGGACAAGGCCAAGGATTAAGGGCTCATTTATCTTTGTACATCTCCCTGGGTCCATTCTTCATCCACATAGATGTGTGAGTGCATCCAGGATGAGGCTTGAGCCACCTTCATCATGCAGCGCAAGCAAAGCTCCCTTCAGGCATCTGCACCCTCTCCAGTTTCAGCTCTGCAAGACAGGCATCATACTCCCACAGGGTAAATGATGATCTGATAAGGTGGTATGGCACATGGCCTTGGTTAATCCTCTGAGCTGGAACTCACTCTCCTCTCTGTGGACTCTACAGTAGAGAGGCAGGTCCTACCCCTTTCTCTGACACAGGCATCTCTAAATGTGCATAATCCTTAGGAAGGACCCAGCATTGTTGGTGTCCAATTGGAAGGGTCGGAGATATCGTGTGCTCTGATTTTGGATCATATTGTTTGGGGTTTAGCAACTGAAATTTGCGAAAATTCTGATTTGGGGCATCTAACTTTGCCCCTAAGCCTGATAGCACCCATGATGACAGGGTGTACTTCAGTTCTGCATGCTATTTCATTAGCACACCTCCCTGCAGGGAGAGTGAACATCTTTAGTGGGCACAGATCTTGCGGCACCTTTGATGTGTGCTGCAGGGTCAGCTAATCGGAGAGGCCACAAGACACCTCCTGCTCATCTAACAGCCTCAGGAGTGACAGCACCACTCAAGGCATGAGACGTGCTCATCAATCCCATTGCTGTAGGGCACTTTATAGTGGCACTCAAATACTGTAGCACGTACAAAGTCCTAAGAAATGGTTAGTTTGGGCTTTGAGATATTGTCTGTGCAGCTGTGGATGGCAGCAGTGTGAGTGCTGGAGGCTGCGCAGACTCCTGCAAAGACAGTACTGAAAGCAAGCTAACAGCACTGCTCCCTGCAACTGGAGTATGATGCTCTGTGCAAATATTCTGTTCTCCTTTTAAAACCCTGCAAGAGAAAAGAAAAAACCAAAACCAACAAATATAAGAGTTTTGCTGCACACTTCTTCTATCAAGTTTGGCTCAGAGACAAATTCTGCTCAACATGAGCTTGCAAAAACACATATTCACTAAAGCAAAGAGCATAGACAAACACAGAAATAAAGATGCATATGCATAAAGCAAAACAAGTACCAGAAAATAAGACAATAATCCTCATCTTATGAAATTAGAGCATTGACATGATCATTTTCCTCATTTGAAACACTAAACAACTAACAACATGGCTAAACATGTCTAATTAGGGCTGCAATATTCATCAAATATGCCATATTGATTACAACGTGCTCCAAAACCAATCAATCTCTCCATTTTAGATATTGAGCTGTAAGTGAAGCATCAAACATAGCCAATGTTTCCTGGTTGCTACCGATAACTTCACACCCTGTTCAAACACCCAGAGACCAAAAAGATTTCAAACCCATCCTCCTAGTCTTTTAACACCACATCTCTCTTCCCATCCTTCTCACTCTTCTTATTTTGGGGGATGTGCAGTGTATTCTTAATCTGGGGACTATACAATGCACTCAATGCAGTATCAGCCAGAAATGTGGTGACAAAACCAAAGTACGACTGCTGGTCTCTGTGGATGCTTGACTGGGACTTAAAAGCATTTTTAAATACTGGAAGGGAATCTGTAAGCAGTGGATCAGCTCTCAAAAAGGGATTTGTTTAATTTTTAATCTGCTTTTAAGAAAATTTTTAAATCAGCTCTTAATCAGGTGAGTTTGTATTTCAATCCATTGGGGCTTATTTCCTGGAGAGCTTAAAACACACACTCATCATATTTCTCTAGACAGACAAACGTCTGCCCTGGAATTAGTAAAAAATAGGATAAATAAACCCAGGGTTTCCCATCTCCTTGATTTCCCCCTTCCTCCCCAAAACTCCATTATTTAAAAAATATCTACTGGGCATTAAGAACTGGCACACACGTACCCTTTCCCTTCTAGCTCAAGTTTAAATGGGAAGGTAGGTCACAGTGTGCCTTGCGCATAGGCTAGGGGAGGTCACACAGCATTTGATGAGAAGACGTCTTTTACCCAGCATGGGGGTGAAAGAGGCAATGCATGGTCACAGTCCCCATATCATCAAGCTGTGGTCTGAAAGAGAAACAGCAGCTATCACCTCTCAGGAGACATTTGGTACCCATGCTGCTGGAGAAAAAGTGCTTCCTTTCAAGCTGTCAGCACAGCAATCATCAGACAGGAAAGAAAATAAAAGGTGAAATACTCTCTGCGTTTACCATTTCAGGCCACCTGCCCTAATTTCATGGTGAAGGTATTAACTCCTTGTTCTGAAAATGTGGGTAGGTAATAGCACAGAAAACCCCAGCATTTTCTATCTGGCATTTCTGGCAAGAAATAATTTACCATTTGGAACCAGAGAGACAGAGAATGGTTTGGGTTGGAAGGAATCTTAAAGATTGTCCATTTCCAAGACCCCTGCCACACCTTCCACTAGAGGTGGAAGCTCCCTGAGCCAACATGCTCAAAGCACCCTCCAGTTAACATTTCCAGAAATGTTGCATCTGCAATTTCTCTAGCTAATTTCCCAAGACTCCTCAATCTTATTAATTACAAGTGCATGTTATAGTGCACCAGCAATACACAAGACCTGAAGTCTAGAAAGATGAGCCGCATGTTATGATTCAACTTGGTGAATTAAAAAAAAAAAAATTTCTCAGTTGCAGTAAGAAGCTTGCAGCAATTGTTTGGGAATCCTGGACAATAAAGAGAAAAACTAATTAAGTATATGGAGAAGTAGTAAATGTTTTGTTTGGAGTGAGTATGGTATGTTATCTCCCATTTATTAAAAGCTGGGAACTGAAGAGTGTATTTTTTGGGGGATGGAGGGGATAAGTTTCCAGTGAGTTATGAAATATAAAAATAAAGCAATCAGAAGCAGATAGTGGAAATGTTTTAAATCCAGTCATGCTTTTTGCACTCTCTTACAGAAAGGCTGTTAGGCATTTTAAAAAATGACAGTGAAGGAGAGGAAGAATAAAAACAATCAAAGAAAAGAGAATGGGAAGAGAACAGCCCCCAGACTACGGCAATCTTTTTCCTGCTAACTTGGACAAGAGCAGAGTTGTTCTGCTTGTCAGGCTATGAACCTCACAAACACTTATACCATGTGTGTACAGCTGATTGGATGCCTCTTTGAACAAAACTAATTGCTGTGTTTCCCTCTGGTGTGAACTGGATGCTTTCTCAGCTTCCTTTAAATTTTCAGCTTTGTTTTCAGCCAAAGCTTGTCCTCAGACTTGGTGTGTGAGCCTGAAGCAGACCTAGGAAGGGATGAGGCCAAATGATTAAATGTCACCTCCCAAAAACACTCCTCTCCACAGAGCCCTTGGGGGAATCTAGTAGGGGGCAAGGCACTGGAGAAGTGTGGACTGAAGGCTCCAGAGGCCTGTGATGCTAACGAAGAGCAAGAGCCAAGTAACATGCACTCAAGAAACCTACAGGGAAAACAATAAAAAAGAATACACTTCCTTGTCTTGGAAGAAAGATTTTGGGTGCACTGGCCACACAGAACAGAAATTATCACCAAGCTTGAGATGTGCTGGGAGCTGTCCTGCAAGACAGAACTAATTCAGAGCATTTAAAGCAACTGACAGACTTATCTGCACTTCATCTCTTCTGGATAAAGTCCCTGAGAAAACTTTTATGTTCCTAGAAAGCTCTCCTAGATTTTTATTTAAGAAAATGTATAGCTATTGGTGTGCTGAAACAAGACACCCTGAAAAAATAATTTAATGTTGAAAAAGCAAATCTTCAAATAAAAATATGAAAGAGTAAGAAGTCCATATTTAAAATATTGTCTGTATTTTGTAGTCTTTACAGAGAGATTCCCGCATAATTTCTATTTCTTCCCTTAATCACCTGATTTTGAACAAGATATAGCAATTTGCCACAAAGGAAAACACCCTTAATTATTGTTTGAGGTCAAAGCCTTGTGGAGCCTTACCCAATGAGAGCTTTGCATAGGGGGGTTTTCTCTCAACCCCAAAGGCATCAGCATAGATCTCATTACAAAGATATTCATCCTCAGACTAGAAACTGATTGATCTGCTCCTACAGAAATTGTTGTCAAAGCATTAAAAAATTATGTGGAGTTCCAGTTTGGATCAATTATATTAATTGAATTTTATCTCTCCTACTATCTTCTGTGCAGAGGACATCAGATTCAACAACACAGACCATTTGGATGGCCTCAATTGATACAGATCATTCAGAGACGAGTGTATGATCCAATATACACCAAACAGTGACTGACATTTTCTTCCAGATTTTGTTATGGAGTCAAGGTGTCTGAGGATATGCAATTTAGTCAAGAGATTTTCAGCATCAGCACCCAAAGTCTGGAGGAGAAACCTTGGCACTGTTGATGCTGAAGACAGAGCAATCCTAATATCAGATATCTGGAGCTAGACATGCTGTAGGACATCCCTGGATTTTTGGAGTCATGGGATATGCAACCTCTCTATTCTTCATTTCCCAGGACCCTCTCATACTTGGCAGCTGCCAGTTTGTCTGGGTCGTTCTTGACACTACCTTCCTCTGCTCAGCTCTGCAGCAGTTCCCACAACATACTGCTGGGTTCCAGTTCATTGTATGCTTTAAGCTCAACTCCATCCCATCTGTTCCCACGTTAAGAACCCTCTGGATTTTCTCTGTCTCTTCCTATTGCTTATCAAGGCAATGGCATTACATTCAGGAACTTATAAAGAAGCAACCAAACTAAAGGGTGGAGTATTTATGAAATGAGCAGTCATTTAGCACAGTGATTTTCTTCTGGAAAGCAGCAAAGATTTTGAGCCCGTTGTTTAAGAAAACTTGTCTGCAGCTTTTAAGAATCAACATTTGAGAAGAGATGATGGTGATTATTTTTAAAAATCTCCCACCAGTCATCTACTCGTAAAGAAGAGCAAAAATTTCATATTGCCCATCCAGTTTCTTCAATGTTTGGCCTGAGTCACTGCATGAACCTTTTTCCCTTCCATGAAACAAACAGAAGTTCATCATTTTGCCTTCCCCACCATGCAGCAGCCACTGTGTTTTCTTCCCCAGGCATTTTTATTTTTTTTTTCTGCTGTGGGTGAGGGGTAAGGTTCTGAAAGTTCAATATCTAGCATTTATTCAGTATTTTTTTCCTGTGCTGTGCAGGCACCTTGTTCTGTTAATAAACAGTTGGGCTTTTTTCACTTTTACCCACCGGTATTAATTTTTTTCATTGGCAGAAAAAGAGGATTACTGAAGCCCTCTCTTTAGAGAAAACACTCCTTCCAGACCATTTTGCTCCTAAATTTGTCTCTAAACTGAGACACATGTCATGTGCTCTGGCTATCTTGTATTTGCTTCACCATCTTTGACCTTTCAGTATCTCGTGGATATGTCAAAATAGATTTTGCCCACTGAACTATCACAGAAAGGAATTAGCTTGCATGCCTCATTCCAACATTTCTGAGCCAGGACTGAGGTAGCCTTATTGGCCTCCATGGGGTGATAACACATTAAAAAGCCCCTTTTGCCATCTCATTTATTACCCAAAATGGCATTGCATGGAATTGTTAGAAGATCCAGTATCCACAGAGATAGGCTAATTTTAATGATTAACTAAGGAACTATTAAATTTGACTTCACTGCTCCACTGTCATTATGGAATTAGTATTAACAACATGTACTTGCTGCAAGATATGTAATGAGACTTGCTGGAAATGACAATGCCAAGGATCTGAATCTCTATAATTATAAACTCAGTACATATAATTCAGGAAGAAAAAAATTAAAAATCTCTCGTGAGCCTCAGTTAGTTGCCAAATTGTGCTTGGGTCCCTAGAATGTGAAGAAAAATAATTTTATTTTTCCTCCCTCTCATCTTCTCTCTGAGTCTCTTGCGCTCTCTGGTTGTTTTTAATTAATCCTGGATAAAATTAGCAGACAGAAAATCAACGCTTTATAAAATGTCTCATTGCAGGATCATGGTAGGACAGCTTCTTGAAAACTCCAGCATTTTTTCTTTGCAATGGCCATAAAGATTGAAGCAATGTCAAGCCTTCTGGATAACCTGTCATGGCTGCTTGGGAAAACAGAGGACCAGAAGAGTGTAAATCCAAGACCTGTGGCATTGCCCTTTCCCCCATCTAAGTTGTACATCGGTACATTAACATTTGCCACTTCTTGCTTTGGTGGCAATTCCCTCCACATGAAACACATCTACTTTTGGCCTCCACCAGCACCATAATGTGTGCCATTTTATTTTTTTGTCCTTTGACTTCATCTCTACCTCCTTTCTAGCCCTTTTCAACACTTTTCTAACTGTATCCTTTGTTCAAAGCATCTCAATCCCGCAGTGAATAGCCTCCCCCCCTCATCACTTGTTTTGGGCGTTTTTACTTTTCTGTCATGAGCATCTGATCCACTCACTGGAGCTTCCTATTCTCTGACAGCCATTTATTCTTCATCATCTCCTCCACAATTGCATCTTTCACTTTTTCTTCTCTTCTTGATCTTCCCAATCCTTCTAAAACCTTTGTTTTCTCATCTATTTCAACCCTTTTCTTTGCTTGTGCTGATGTCTCATGTCCTTACACCATCTTCAGGGCAATGCTCACCTTTAAGTGATAAATCTTCCTCTCATCCTGCAAACCTCCCAGCCCCTTCGGGCTCTCACATATTCAGTAGATGAACAACTGACTCTCAGGACAGATTAATCAAGTAGGAAATTTTTTTTCCATGATGGGTCCTGGTTCTCTTCTGCCAAAACAAAGAACATCCTGTGGATGGCAGAGGGTCTAAAATGGAGGCTTTTACAGTACAAAGAGACATCTTGGCTTTGATATTTTTTCTCCAATCGTTTTTTTTGCCCAGAGATTATGGACAAACATAGTCTTTGTTCTTACCATCATTTCATATTCCCCATATGGTCTTGATGTGTCACCTTCTGTCCAAAACTGATTTTTTTCTCCAGTCCTGCATGTTTTCTCTGTTATCTTCTAGACAAGAGTTATTTATCACTGACCTTGAATAGCAGCTCTTGCCCCCAAAAATGTCTGCTGTACCCACCTGCAAATCTACTTAAATTTCCTTTTTTTCCTTTAGCCCAATTACAGTGCAAACACTTGCTCTATATTGCACAAAATACAGAAATGGTTTTTATTTTAAACATTCTTCTTCTTCAAAAGATACAGCCAGTCCACTGTTTGGTTACCTGTGGAGAATCTTTGTGATGCTCTCTCTTTCCTAACTTCCCTCTCTAACATGTATGACGATTACATTTGATACTGTTTTAAGATTATTTATTTTTTTTTTCAGTGAAAATATGAGAGAGTATTTTTACTCCAAAATTCTCATCAAATACTCCTCTTCTGTGGCTCCTCTTCATAGAGACATCTCTACTGAGTTGACAGTGTCTGTAGCACATCCTAGAACAGTTAAAGCTGATTCTAGAGATGCCCTTCAGTGTCCACACTGGCAAACTGATGTCAGGAGAGCTGAGGATCTGGCAGCAAATATCTGTTCTAATTGTGTTATTAATGACAGTACTTCTTTAAACCCAGCATCAAAACAGGGGGAGAAGTGCAGGTGGCAATGCAGTTCAATTGCTGTGGATTTATCTCTGGAGAAAGAAGGGATTAAGAGACTTTTCTCAGATGACTCTGACACTTGTGCCTCCTCCCAGACAAAGTTATGACAGTTTTTTTCAAGACATACAGCTTTGGGATTTAAAAGAGTATATTGGCAGTGATGTTGTAATGACACAAAGCAGCACAAGGACAAAAAAGGCTGTTGGGATTCATGAATTTGGGCCCTCACAGTGGGGATAAAAAGACGTATCTGTGAATGAAATAAGATATTCACTGTTTTTATGGAGTTATTAAAAAAAAAAAAAAAGAAAAGAAAAAAGCATGGTAAAGATTCCTTGTGGCCACACAAATCTGTCCCTGTTCAATAGGGTGTTGATTTTATTTTTTAAATTCACCCCAAGGTGCCAGAGTGGTCACCTCTGTATTCTAATTGCAGATGCTGTTTGTGCAGCTAATGGATGCTGTTTCAAGGTATCCCCTACAAATAAGTAAATTGCTGTAAGTCAGTGCCCTTGAATAAGTTCCAATATTTGAAGTTAGTTTGTGGGACACTTGTGGTCCTGCTGCTCACCTGCCTATCCTTTCTCCTCTTATTCCTCCTTTTCTGCCTCTAGTTGGTAGCAGCCTGTCTCTGCCAGCCCAATCAAGGTTGCTTTTTTTTTTTCCTAATCAACTGCTATGAATTCATGACCAAAACAAACCTTGAAATACTTTGAACAGATAAATGATGATACACCTGGTCCAAGGTTTTGAGTGACATTACCACATACTGTGCTTAACCTTTCTTCAGCAGCAAAGCTACAAGAAAAAGACAGAAGCAGAGGGAAAAACTGCATTTTCTGGAGTCAGCGCTCTAATTTCTCCTTTTTGACATTTGTACATATACTGTTTTGTCTTCAAGAATATAGGATATGCCCTTCATAACAAAAGAAAATGAAGGTTGAGTTGTTCCAAGTCTTTAGAGCATCCAAAGGAGGTGCACAAGGGTGGTGAAAGGTCTGGAAGAGAAGCTGCATGAGGAGCAACTGAGGTCACTTCTGCAGCCTAGAGGAGACTGACAGGAGACATCATCACAGTCTACAGCTTTCACAGAAGGGGAAGAGGAGGGGCACTGAACTCTTCTTCCTGGGGACCAGGAAGGTCAAGGCTTAAGGGAATGACCTGGAGCTGAGTCAGGTAATGTTTGGTTTAAAAATCAGGAAAAGATTTTTCACTCAGAGAGTGTTTGAGCACTGAAAGGGTTTGATCAGGGAGCTGTTCACAGCACCAAGTCTGACAGATTTTTGGAAGTTTAGGACAATACTGTCAGGTCTAGGGTTGTCTTTGGGCTTGTTCCCTGCACAGAGCCAGGAGCTGGACTTGATCACTCTGGTGGGTCTCTTCCAACTCAGGGTATTCTATTATTCTCTCTTTCTCTTCTGTGTTCTGGGAGGTATTTGAGTCACCCTTCAAGTTAACAGACAGCTGTGTCAGGGACCTCTCCTTTTCTTTAAAGAAAAATAAAGAAAAAATAGCATCTTTCATGTCATTGAATGTCTAGAGGTCAAAAGCTATCATAGAGAGATCCATGTTGAGTTACATGGCATTGCTTAGTGCCAAAACCAAGTTATTGTCCTGTACTTCCTACAGCCACGTGTTCTTTCTTGTAAGAAAAAGCAAGAAGGAAATGACATCATGACAACTGTACATGTTCCACTACACAGCTTCTCTGGGTACACGTCTGGATGGTCCTCTTGGTACTGCCTGTGCACAGCTTGCCTTGCTGCCCAGATTGCAGTGATAAATACTATTTCCCAGCACAGCTCAAATGTTGCTGCCCATTGGTTTCTCCACTTCTGCTTTATGTTTTATCCAAAGTCACAGGTCCAGACAATCGAGTATTTGGAACCCTTCCCTGGCTATTTGCTGGAGACAGTTTATTATGGAAACAGATCTTGTCAAAGTGTTGATTGACCTCCTTTCTGGTTTGCAGAATGGAAGTGTTTAATGTAACAGGTATTGCTTGCTTTTCTTTGTGTTTCTTGAGGTAAAGTTGGTGTCATCCCTAATTTTCTCCATAGCATCCCCTCATAACAAACCTGAGCAACCTACCAACTTCCCTGGCATGGTGGGAAGTTTACACTCTTCCAAGTGGCTGCTGCACTCTGGTAGCAATCAGTAGATACTGATGAAATGAAGCTTCAGGAAGGAGATGGAGAACTGCCTGCAGATGGGACCTGTTGATTGATGATGGATTTTGCTGCTGGGACAAATAAGGGATATTTCCCTAAGAGGCTTTGGCCTATCCTCTGCTCCCTCTCACTCACTTCTTCTGATGCTGGACTCCAAAAATACTTTCTCAAAGCAAAGTGATGCTGCAACATCAAGAATAGCAGTAAAATAATTAACAATAACTTGAAATAAGCAGGGAACAAGAACAGAACCAACTGTATAGCTGTGAGGCCTTCTTAAGGCAGAAAGAAATAAAACCACATGGAATAAGGTTAGTTAACTTCACCACCTAGATGAACATTATATGGACAAATATTCTGTACACATGCACCATGCAGCAGCATGTTTAATTTGTAAGGCACAAATGGATTCAAAAAGTGAGCCCCTTTATCTTAATTAGAACTGATGAGAATGAATTGCAAGATGTGGCATTATTATTCTGGCATGATTCACTTCATGTGGAAACCTCTGAAGCATTAAGGAGCACAAATAGTCTGCAGCATGGCCACGTTAGGCTTTGCCATCACTACCTTGACAAATCTGAGCCTTTTTTCTCCTACACTGCAGGATGCATTAAAATAATGGCAGCCCAAGAGCAGCAACAAATAAAAACAGGCAGAAAGCTCTCTCACGTAAGAAGGTATTAGAGGAATTTGCCTTCTATTTTCAAAAAAGATTGCCACATATGACGTGCCACATAGAAGCAGATGCCTACATAGCTCTTCAGCCTTTGCAAAATATTGCTTCATGTTCCTCATTTTACAGCAATATAGGTCATTAATTTTGAAACTTCTCTTTCCATGTTTACAAGTATTTTAATTAACTTTTTCCTCATTATAAAGAGGTAAAGCTGTGTCACTTTTTGCTCTCAGGTTTTCTGTACTACTTTCTTACGGGCTCTCTCCCCCTTCTGCTGTCATTGCTTACAGAGCTTTTCAAGGCTTCCTGAAAAAGGCTATTACTTGAGCCATCAGTCTAAATTAAGCCAAAAAAGAAATTTAAGAGTGAGCAAAGTTTTTGCATAGATTGCTCCAGCCAGCAGGTGCCTCTGGGCTGGGCACAACATCCTTGAGTTTCATAGGCATAACCATAGCCTTACTTTGAATGTCAATACCCCAGTGAAGTTCTACAAAATGCTAATGGCTAAACAACAATGATGTCACAGCTTTGAGAAAAGGCAGATATAGGACTGTTAATGAATTTGCACTATGTGGACAGAAGAGAAAAATGCTGTAGCTGAAGGTAGAGACAGTTTCCATCAAACCCTTGCTTTCAATGGTGGAACCTTTTGGTGTAACCCTGTGTGGATGCCAAGGTCCTTAAACACAAGAGTCCAAGTCCAGTCAAGTGAAGCACCAAGAGCTCACCGCTTCCAGAACAGCCTTCACTTGCCACATATGCAACCACAGCAGTAAATTATTTTTGCCCCTGGGACAGTGACATGGTCTGGTCATCCGAAGCATCTCAGAGGATTTTGACCTAATATCTCATTAGGACAATCCCCTTACCACTATCAGTTTGTGGTGAAGTTGTTCCCATCTCTGGTTTTCTGGAGATGAGCTAGCATTCACAAAGAGAAGCCTCAGAAATTAAAAGTCCTAAATGTATATGTAGAGTAGATTAGACCATCTGTATTATAGCTCCTTTACAGCAAATCCATAGCCTTCCATGGACACAAGCAGAGTGATTGCCATTTAAGAATAAGACTTCTTGTGACCAAAATAACATCTTCCCCCACAACTCTTAATTAGATGACAATCACAGCTAATCAACACCTCTATGTATTTTCTAGCCAGGGATGCAACCTGATTATACATTCATTCATTCATTCATTCATTCATTCATTCATTCATTCATTCATTCATCATCTCCTTTTTTTACACCTGTTGCTTTAAATCCTTGGGGCGGAAGCAGAGGCCTGTGGAGTTTTGAAGATGATCCCTACAGACTATTTCCCAGAAGTGGCACTCACCCAGCAACACTGGTCTCAGTTTCCTTCCTGCAGGTCGATAGAACTTAGTGTTCGGGAAGCATCTGTCATTGTGTTGGTGTTTGTTCTGGTATATTATACATATTTTTTATAGTAAAGAACTGTTATTCATTTTCCTACATTTTTTCTTGGTAGCCCTGTAATTTTCAAAGTTATAACAGTTTGGAGGAAGGGATCTTCTTTCCATTGCAGGAAAGTTCCCACCTTCCTTGGGAGACATTTGTCTTTTAAACCAAGACACCCTCCAATCTGTGATGGGTCTAGAGAGGGTAAGTTCCTCTTGCATGCCAGGTCCAATCTTCATCAAAGATTAAATGCAACACCCTTAACCCAAATGCCTCTGAGGCTCTGGTTCAGTTTGCTGCTGAGAGGCCAAATGTCCCCAACAGATCCTTGTATCAGATCTTAACTAGCTCCTCCACTTACTTTCTTTTTCCTTGGAGTTTTGCTGAACTGCAAATAGTCACTCCTTATCCTTGTGTGTCCTGCTGATGCACACTGTGACCTCTCTTTAATATACTGTCTAGGAAGGATGAGGAGGGAATCAACCCCAGCAAACTGGTTATTAGATTTTGAGGAACCAAAGGCTTTTTTTGGCATTTCAATTACAGAAGGAGACAGCTCTGTTCTTCTTCAGTGGAACTTATAAATATGGGAATAAGGAAAACTTCAGAAACAAGAGGCAGGGAGAAGTAAACAGGCTGGCTCTGACCTTGGGATGGGTGCTCACTTGCTCTAGTTTTACTGGTATTAAAATCTGTAAATAGATGTATATATCCAGAGCAAGGTTTTTCCTTTGTGTGCTTCTTTCTAGAAAAAAATTGGTATACAAACCAGATTATCCCTTGGGTGTTTGGCCACATCACAGCTTCTTAGGAAGAGATTTGCATATTAAAATGTCTTTTCTCTGCTGGAAAACTTGTAGCTGAACCTTGGCACCTCTGGGTGCAGCCTTTGGGCACCAAGGAACAGATGAAGGTTTTATGTTGCCATGTCTGTCCACAGAGGGATAGGGAGTGAATGATGGGACAGGGGGAGCACAGAAACCCCCCCCATTCCCAGAGGCAAAAGAGCAGGCAGGCACACAGCTTAATTTAGAGAAATTAATACTTGGCTTGCCTAAAGACCTCAAGGCATCTCTGAATACTTTCAGGGGAAACCCATGCTGGGAAGCTTTAATTAAACTAAACAGCTGGCAAAAAAAAAAAGTAGAAAAAAAATGGATTAAAAATGTGCAGTGTCAAAGAGTTATTAATATAAATATTAATAATTAATATAAACCTGCAATCTCACCAGGGATGAAATCCTTCCCTGCTGTTGCAGAATGCCCACCTCCTCATCCTCCTATCAGCTGATTTAGGATTAAAAGATCTCACCCTAAAGGATGGGGAAGCAGTGTGCCAGAAAGGTTTCATGCTCTTGTTGGAAGAGAGAGAAATCACACAGCTAGGAAGCTGGCTTTCCTCTCATTGCACCAGCTCTGGCTGATGGCCAGGTCTGCTGGAGCTGCCTCACCTTGGCTGGGAGTCAGGTGCCAGAACCACTCCATCTTGTATTTTGGAGTGTGAAATGGACTTTTCTTAGAACTGTCTCCTTTCAGACAGCACAACTCAACTCTGTCCAGATTGTATCATTTTTCCGCAGGCTTCTCTGGGCAGTGTTGTGATATTTTACTTGGCACAAGGATTTTGTTGCCCTTTCCCTGCTGACTGTCTGAAGTTGGATCCTCTTGCTCTGCTCTTGTTTGGAATCTCAGTCTGAAAAATTTAGGCCCTGGCTTTGCTGTTAATTTCATTACTTTTTATGGTCAGTGCTGAATAAATTTATTTTTATCTGGAAAGTTGCCTCCTTTGCTTAAGTAAGCATGGGGGAACATGAAAGTTCTTAAAAATGAAGCCTCATTTCATAAAATAAGCTGGCATATTCAAATGTGAGTCCTCTTTACTTCATGATACCTATCATTCAGCAGCAAACTCTATGCTTTACTCTACACTGCAGTACACTGCATCTCCTAAGTGAACCTGAGAATTTCATGATTCCTCATGAGAGGGGTTTGCCACATGACTGCTGGAGACAAGCCTGAAAAATCAATGGGTGGATCAATGCAAGTGAGTATTTTACCTCTGCAAAAGGCACAAAGCATCACCCACCGCAGCTCACAGTGCCTGACTGCTGGGAAGGTTATCTAGGATACTGACAGAAGTATATAGAATAAGGATTTTCAGAGAAGGTTCAAAATTAATTTTAGGGTTGGTTTGCTGATCTTCATGGTTGCCAGGGCATGAGTTCAGACACAGGTGGTTCAGAGGCACCTTTTCCAGGCTGAAAACCAGTAGGCAGATGACAAATCACTGGCAGCAGTGTTTCCTTGCCTGCAAAAGCACTCGTGCAAGGGAGGCCAAGCATGAAGCCACTTTCTCTATTATGCACTGCCATGCCAGCTCTGCAGGCTGAGAGTCCAGAGGATGCAGATCAGAACCCTTGGTGGTGGGCATTACAGTGTGCTGGGTGACAGTCCTTGAAGTAGCACATGAACCTGTGATGTGCTGCACATCAAAAGTCAGTGCGGAGTAAGGTTTCTTCCCAGCCATGGGGAATTGTGACAATGCACACCAGAAATCTCCCTGGCTGTGATGGGGTATGTTGGAGCCAAAGAGGCTGTGCCAGGTTCCTACTCCTCAGCCACTCACCTCCACAAGGTCTATGCTTTGCATATTCAATTCATGAGAACATTTAAATAATCATTGTTTGAGGGAGGGATAATTACTAGCTCTTAGTTTGCCCACTGACATCAATGCTATCAAAGAAGCCTAAATACACACCACCTTTTCTGAGGAATTATCACACTACAACAATACGTGCAGCTCTTATTGATCCACCCATTGAGGATTATGCAGAGCTGTTGACAGATAAGACTGAAAATATGAAACAGCCACAATGAAGCGCTGGTACCATACAAAGCCTTTACTGAATACCAACATGAACATTCAGACTGCTCCTTGCAGATAACCTAATATTTTTCTATGTTAACACTCTGCAATGAAAGAAATCAATTATATCTATCTGTCCATATAGATTTGGTGCTGCATTTTTGGAAGCTTAGTCTTGTTTCTTCATTATTGAGCAATCAATAAAACATTTCAGTAAGATCATTTTATGATTACATAATGCAAAACCTTATATATGTTTGCCTTCAGCTGATCCTCTGTGTTGTCCTTTTGTGGAGGTTGGATTTATAAATATTTTTTCCCTATGACTATGAATTAATTATACATAGCAGCCCTGACATAGAAATCTAGTCTGTTCTTTCATAAACAGAGCATTCTGTTTCCTGCTTATAAGGAAAAACAAAAAAAAAAAAAAGATTAGCAATAACAAAACAAAAGTTAGATGTAAATATTTAATATATTCATTTTTCTTGATTTAACGGTGACTCTTCCCGTTTCAATAAGTTACAGAATAATTGTCACAGCAACATTGGCAGCTCATTTGGGGAACTAGACTTGAAATACGGTTCTATCTGCGCAGGGGATGCTGCAGCAGTGTCATAGGTTGGTGGGGTTGGACTGATGGTCCAGTCAGGCTGTGAACACAACCAGTCCACAGAAAAAAGAATCAGTAATGTTTTATAGCAGTATGCTCCTTTTCCTCCCAGGTTTTCTTACCTTGATCTCCTTTTTCCTCCAGAGAGATCTATCACTCTCTCTGCATCATATGTCCCTGCAAATCTTCTCCAGCACTTGTCTGCCAAAAAAAGAGGTAAGACAGTGAATTTAAGCAAAAAACCTTCAATAACACATACCTGTTTTGCCAGTTGATGGGTGCAGCAGGAAGAATACAGACAGCAGTGGAAAGAATGCTCTTTTTTTGCTATTAATATCAAGGCAACAGAAAATAAATTTATATATTTAATAGAAAAATAAGCTTACTATGCACTCAGTTCCAGCAACAAACAGAACAAGGAAGATATTAAACCATTACTATATTAGAAGGAGAATAGTAAAAGAGAACTAGCTCCTCTGCAAATTGCTGGGGAACCCCTGTTGCAGTGACAATTTGAAGAATTTTCCCAGGAACTGGGAGGTCCTAGCAGTGTGTCCACTCCTAAGCTGCTGCAAGAGGGTCCAGCTTTTACAGGCCCAAATCAGCAAGTCAGAATGATTTGCATATCTTGCTGTGCAGAAACATCTGGTGCTGCACTTCCCAAAGTCCCCAAACCAGGGTTTGGTCAGAGTCCAGACCATGGCTGGGAGGGTTTCTTAACCCGCAGACAAACTTTTGGTGACACCTGTTGGGACGGTTTCTTAACATATCATGCAAACAATTACACAAGACCATGCAAAAAATCTCCAAAGCATCTGGTTTGGCATTAAAACAGCTAGCATAAATGGTTTGGTGAGTCTGCAAACAAGGTTTATCTATTTTTAAATAACCAGCATAGGGGGTATTAGTTATATAATGTACAGGATTCATCTGTAAGCCAGCTCTGGCTCAAACCTGTTGCCCAGCCCCTAGCACTTCAAAACTCCATTTTAAAAACTAATCATAACAGAAGTTTCCAAATTCCCTAGAGAACTTGGCATATGTCCTCAAGGTTAGCATGAGAGGATCTGGGAATTTTCTTTTAAACACAAATATGCTAGAACACTGTATGGATTTATCTAATTTTGTGAAGGATGTTTTCAGCTTTTAAAAAATCTTTGTGAGGGAAAACTGTACCTTGACTTCAAATTAAAATATCAGCATTCTCCATTAAAAATTCTTTTTGAAAACCAATTGTGTTTTTACGGTGTGTTTTCTCATAAACATTTTGTGTACAAGAAAACTCTGAGTAGTTCTCTGTGGGTTGCTTTTATGCTGTATCTAATGGCATATTGCTAATTCCAAGCATACATACAAACCTATGAGCTAGATACCCAAACCACCAAAAGATTATCTAAAAAAATACAATAGTGATTACATTTGCCATATAGTTTCTGATTTATAAAATTTATTTTAGTATTGTTTCCCAGTCCTTTTCAGTAAACATGAAGGGTATAATCCTGGAAGGGGCAGAAGAGGGTGACACTTCTTTTTTGGCATCTGGAAGGTAATGATAGTCAGGATTCTGGGGGGTGATCTAGCCATTATTTTCTAGGGCTTTTATGATATTTCTCAGCCATCTTTACTCCTCTCTCACTTCTGTTAGAAGAAAAAGTCAAAAATCTGGGTTCTTTTCCAGGCTGCTTTTTCGCATTAGTAACGACAGTAACATCAAGGCCTTCTGCTCTTCCATATTAACTGTTCTGACTGGTTTCTCTCAAACTTAACTCTAGCTAAGACTGCTGACAGGAGACTGCACTTCTGAGGAATCAGAGTGATTCCTCCAAAGCCTTCCTTGCCACTAGCACAGCCTGTTCAGCCCTGTTCTAGTGCTCTCACACTCTGTGCTCTCACACTGTGCTCTCACATTCTGTGGTTTGGTTAATGGCTTGTTTGCTTCCATCTTATTCACTAGAATTTAAAGACTCCCCTGCCTCTCTTCTGAGGTTGGAAATAGGAGGACTGTGTTCAGCTTTTAAGGTGTGTCTGAAATGCTTCCAGGCTTTAACTTCTGCATCAAGTTCTTAGTGCCAGCGAACATACTCGGTCATCACCAGACAACAGTGAGAATGAACAGAACATCAAGGTGTAAGAATGAGAAAAGATGAATATTAGGTAAACATATGCATCTGTAAGAACAATAGTGCACTAAAGAAAATGTTAAGGAGACTCAACAAAGTGTTAACAGAAATGTTTTTTCAGGTTTTACTGTGTTAACCAAAAAAAAATTTGAAAACATGGCCAAGGAGTCATCAATGCA
Organism: Catharus ustulatus; assembly: GCF_009819885.2. NCBI lineage: Eukaryota > Metazoa > Chordata > Aves > Passeriformes > Turdidae > Catharus > Catharus ustulatus. The sequence continues at coordinate 5,149,227 of NC_046223.1, read as the reverse complement.
ATAATAATTTCATAATTCTCTCTGAGAACCTGAGAGAATGGCTCTGGAAAGAACTCTGCATCCCAGAGCTTTTCAACAGGTTGTTAGCAGAACACCCTAAGTCCTACCAACGGGAAACCTGAGGCCCTGGTCAGTAACTGTTAGGAATATGATATGCCTGCTCTTTGGAAAAGCGACCTCTGAACTGAGAGAAATAAAAGGTCCAAATGATGTTTTTCCTAACATCATCCATGGCAGGCCATGCTTGGAATGGAATGGAATGGAATGGAATGGAATGGAATGGAATGGAATGGAATGGAATGGAATGGAATGGAATGGAATGGAATGGAACCGAGTGTTTTCAGTTGGAAGTGACCTCCAATGATCATCTAGTCCAACTGACCACTTCAGGTCTGATTATAAGTTCAATCATGTTATTATTGTCATTATTCAAATGCTTCCTACAATGACAGGCTTGAGGCACAGATCACCTCTCTAGGAAGCCTTTTCCAGCATTTCTTACTTCTCAACTCCCTAATATGCAGCCTAAAACTCGCTCATTTATGTCTTTGGCCCTGTGGCCCTTGGGAACCCCATCAAGTCAAGGAGTATTCACATACGGCCAGAAATATCTTCAACATCTTCTGAATGCTGACATGGGGAAAAGAAAAGGTTCACTAGGACAAGAACATTGAATTAGGTGCATTCGAAACATGGCAGCTCTGAAAAAGCAGTGGAATTCCAGAATATGAAGGGAAGTGAGGAGCCCACAGAGAGGGTTACTCTCTGCAGCACACTTTGGGTCATGAAGTGAAATCAGTGTTTCAAGACCTGAGGGCCACGGGGAAAGTTTCAAGTTTCTGTGCAAGCTTGGGTTATTTTTCTGATTTTCTTCAGTACGAATATTCTGGTTCTGTAATCATTTGCCCCAAACTTTTCTTAAAGAAAATTAACTTCATGAGTCTTCTATAATTAAAAGGGCTGCTTGCAGAGGAATATGATATACCCTGGTAACTCTGGGAGCATCTGCCCTCAGCCAGGTTTGGGACACCCCTAGAGCAAGTCAGATTTGCAGCAGAATGTAGTTTCTTCATTTTATGAAATGGATTGCATATCTCCCACCCAGCTATAGCAACAAATGAAAGGGTCAGTGATGAGAAACACCATGTCAGGGGAGAAAAATCTCCTTTGACGTAGAAGTAGGGCCTTAGCTAGTGCACAGGGAGAAGTGTGTGCATCAAAGAGTCAGCCTGCCATCTACATGTTAAATGCCTAAATTAGGCTCTCAGTCTACACACCTCCAAAATACCCTATTTCAGCAACAAACAAAATCAGCAAGATACCCAGTCATTACTACACAAGAAAGAGAATAGTGATTGAGAAACATACATCACCAATTGCTCTAATTCATTACCACCATCTAGATCCACAGCTGCTGGTGAGCCCCAGTTGCAGCAATGATTTGGAGAACTTTCCCAGGAATTGTGAGATCCTAGCAGTGTCCACTCCTAAGTGAGATCTCCAAAGTCTCTGCAAGAGGGTTCAGCTTTTATAGACCCAGATCAGCAAGTCAGAATTATTTGCATCTTTTTTTGTGTGGAAACATCTGGCAGTGTTATAGATACTCATGACAAATCAGAGGAGCCAGTTTAGATTAATCATAGAAAATTTATTAGTAAGCGAATTTAGCAAGCGATAACTGAGCAGAAGCAGCGCTGGGTGGCCAGGGAGTCATTGCTCCGCCAATGGCTCACACCAAAAAGCAATTTTAGTTCGTTTTTATACAGTCTATTTTCCGGTTCTTGCGGTTGCTCATTCTGATTTGCTGGTGTACTCTGCGAATTTAGCAAGCAGGGGTGAGGAGTTGCTAGGGGGTCGCTTCCACCTCCTGGTGGGAATTGATAAGGGTCTGCTGTGGTCTTTCTCAGCACATCCTCTGGTATTGTTCTGTCTCTGTAGCCTTGTAGGGGCTCCTCTTTGTTTACTCAACAGGAAGAGGTGCTAACGAGTAACCCTTTGCACTCATCCTCTATAAGCACTTACTGAGCAGGATTTGATAATAAAGCACATTCCATTACAGTAGTGTCTGTCTCTCAGGTTCTTCAAATTGCAAGTTGGATGCCCACATTAGATCCATTTCACAGTTTTTCCCTGTCACCAAGTCCAGCACATTTATCATTCTACACTTTTCTAGTGCTGATGTAGTTATTACTACTAAGCAATGAAGCAAATAGATATATGATAGGCTAAACATACATATAAAGCATAACAAAAAAAACCAGGTATTATATTAAATAATTACTGTCTTACATAGGCACTAAAATATCCTGGGCAAAAACCAAAATGATGCAGTTTTTCCTTTGTGATTCTGCAAGCTACAGTGAATCCATAGTCATTCACTGACCTGTCTGTAAATCCAGAGGGGTTTATTTCTTTTTTTCCCCACTGGGTTTTCATTTGGCTATGTTGCTTGTAGTTCCTGTGGCATAAAAAAACCTATGAACAATTAGCCTTCTGTAAAACACTAATAAATGCAATCATGCAGTAATTTGTAACAATTTTTGCTGGAGAAAAACCCCACCATGTCTATTAGGAGCACTTCTAGATGCATATTTAGAATTCATAAATATTGAGTTTCGAAATTCTCTCTTCCAGACTCAATTACTCTTACATTTGTGAACTCCAAAAAACTGAAACAAATCTATTTTTACTTTAGGTAAAGAGGCAATTTCCAACTGTATACATCCGTGTCTGTAAAAATAGATCCTTTTTCCCCAAGCCTAGTTTACAGTAAGTGTGCCCTCCCCATGGTCTCTGAGGGAACAGTAGATATTAAACCTTCACATCTAGAATTCTTTCTAAGGCCTTGATAGTTTCTAATAAGGAGAATAAATTATTGATATGAACCTAATGTGTGTGATTGTTTCTGTAAACTAGCTCACAAGTACTGAATTAGTTTTAAAAAATAAAATTGTTATAAAGTTGTTATAGTGTTGCAGCATTTGTTCAGAAAGCTTTGGTCACAAAAATGCCTGACCTAAAGTATTTCCTAGTTCAGGAGAAACTGAAGTATTGACTGCATAGCAGTTACAGCCCTTGCTGTAACTATTGGTGTGAACTTGTCAAAAGAGGGAATAAATCAACTTACTAATCAAGTCAACAAACTTAAAGTTCACCTTTTCCTCTAACACATCTGGAAATTGCTACTAAAAGACATCATAACAAATTAACAAACTATGTTACAGCAAAAACGAAGTTTAATGGCACATATAAATTGCTGAATTTTTTAATCAATTCTTTGCAGCCTGGGTCTTAAATATTTAGCAGTGGAGACATATTGTAAAGATTATCTCAGAACAAAAAAGGGAATTCCCTAGTAAAGTTAGCAACATGGAAAGGAGTTTTTTGTCTTCAAAACTCTCTCAACAATGCTACAGCATTTTTACACCAATTTCAATTGGCATTTCAGTGCCACTTAAATTAAACTACCAAAACATAACTGCAAATGAACAGATTTGCTCATATCCTCCTACCTTTTTAAAGGTATGTAATGGAAGACAGCAAAATTACTAGGAGATAAACAAATTACAGGATCCCCTTTCACACAAATAAGGGGTCATCTTGGGAATCAAACGCAACATGTTTTGATGTTCTCAGAATTGCTATAGCTCTTCACAAATTTTGCATTTTTTATGTCTCTGTTGATTATATAATATCTTTGAGATGCAGAATGTATTCTCAGAAAAATGTTGACTTTTCTGAACCATTTGCCTCCAGGAAAACCAAAACTTTTTCTGGTGCAAATCTGTCCCATTTGAAAACATCAAACACCAAAGCAGACATGAGGGCAGAGGTAAGAAAAGAACACGGACAATGTATAGGCTTTTAAGCTGTGTTCAGTACAGTTCAAGTTCTTGTCTAATTTTATGCTGCTGTAAAGCAAAGGACATTAACGGTATCCTCCAGCAATTCATGGAATTACATTCATATGAATGAAAGGAGGAAGAAAACAAATTGCTAAAGCTGCTGCAGAGAAACAAGATGGGTGCCTAGGTCTGAGGGCAAAAGTACTTGTGAAAAATCAGGCAAAGACGAGAAATTATGAGAGGATATATATTTGCAAGAATGAAAACACAGAGGTGACTGCTGGGACCACTGCTGGAACGTCTAAGGAGAAAAGCAACCTTTGTAGAGAGAATGGGTCCGAATGCCTCCTGAAAAACTGCAAAGCCAAAATTATTCAATTGTCTGGGTGATTAAAAGCTGCTATGCAAATTTGAATACTGGCAAAACAAAACCATGGGATAAGAGTCGCTAGCTTACATAATGTCATGACATCAATAACATTTGTCAGGAACATTTGGCACTTGCCTGTTCACCTTGGGATTCATTTTCAGCAGAATTGTGTTCCTTTGTGTGCATACGTGCCGCTGTGATTTTGAGAGGGGTGAGCCCAGAGAAGTCAGTGTTGACTTCTCTGCAGATGGACTCTGCCCCTGTGGTGCTGGCCATTGAATCTGTGTTTTTCAGCCACTCTGCTGGGCCTTGAAGCGTCCCCATGACCTCTGACCAACCTCTCTATGAAGAGAGTGTCTGCTTATCCTCATGCATATGCCAGCTGGGAGATGAATGTTGCATTAAGGCTTAAATACAGGCAGGAACGGTGTGTGTTCTTCTGAGGAGGAGAAACCAAATTGCCTAACTTCACCTTCTGCTGCTTGCAGAAGGTTTGGGCTATACTGCCACAGTGAGGAAGCAAACCAGCCAGGAGCTACATGATGAGGTTGCTGCAGCATCCTAGAAACCAGGTAAAATGCCAGTTGCAGGAGGTCTCAGACCCACACCTGGAAATTCAGTGGCTGGAAATGAGTCTCAGTTCTGCAAGTGCAGTGCCAGTTGTGATGGGGTTATGGAGTGGGTCAAGGCTGCTGGGCAGAGACTACACACTCCGTACTTTCTATAATTCGTTTCACATCTCATTTCCTGAAGATGACACCATAAAGTCCAAGTGGTTTTTTTCACAGAGGCTCACTGATTACTCCCTATTAATTGTATTTGTGTTATTTCAGTATTTTTAAGCCCTGAGAAGCAAGATTTTGTTATGTGACACTCTCCTGTTGATATTATCCTAATCCTTACAATATTGTCCCAGCTGCAAGAAGTTTACAATCTGGGGGAATGAAATGCCACCCAAATGCTTCAACACCTTGGAGCAAGGATGAATTTTGCTATCAAGTGTGCTTTTTCTGAAGTATGAGCTAATGCTTTGATTGGCAAATTCCCAAAAGGAATATAAAGAGAATACTAAGTTCAGCATGCTGCAGGAGATCCGGAGAGAAAATTCTGTGCAGTCCTCACAGGAGTCTCTCTGGCTGATGTGCTGTGGTGAATAGTTCAAAGAATAAAACCTCATACCTTCTCCTTTCTTCTGCAGGCATCAATGCGGCCCTGATGATCCAGGTAACAAGCAACAATTTCTACACAACTTTCTGGTGAGAGCTCTCAAAGCATCCTTCTCTACCACATATGCATTTTTTTTTAACTGAAGGTTTCCCTTTTCACTCCTTGTGCTTTGCAGTTGTCACCATAAAATCTCAGTGTTACTCTATGCCACCCTGGCTAAGACCTGTCCCAGCACAGCGACAGTGGTGCCAACAGTGATTGTGAGAATAATCCCAGTTCAAGACTTAAAGTTCAATTTTACAGCTGCACCATTCATCTGGGTGTGGTTTTTCAGTGAATTTTCTCCCATCTGCTATCTGGAAGAAGGGCTATGGGTTGCCTGAAAGACAAATGGGGTCAATCAGAATACAAAAGATTTAGCTGGGGGTCACAATATTTCATTGAAATGGCCCTGGTTGGGGCGGGTTGCTAGTGATACCATGACAAAAAAGGTGAGGGGGCTACCCCAGAGGTTTGGCTGGGTTTTGGCTGGGAACAGTTCCTTCCTCCCCTGAACCTGGAAACAAGACTGCTCAAAAACCCAGCCCCAAACCTCTGGGGTAGCGCTTTCATTCTTTTTTCCCGTGGTATCGCCCAAAACTCCCACCCCCCCAGCCAGGGCCATTTCAATGGAATGTTGTGACCCCCAGCTACATCTTTTGTTTTCTGATTGCCCCCATTTTTCTTTCAGACAACACATTTGCCTTCCTCCAGATAGCGAGTGGGAGAAAATTCACTGAAAACCAAACTCAGAACAACCATTTATATCAAAAGCATGCACATGCATGTATGTGAAAAAGCATTTTAAAGATGTTTTCCACCATAATGAGATGCAGAAATTGTAAGCAACTCAGAAAGTGACAGAATGAACTGTCCTTGCTCTTGAAAACAGCTATGAATCAACGAAAAAGGATCCTTTAAATCGTTCTTCAGCTTTTTAATCTAATTTTGGTTTCGCATGTGGTAGGGAGAAGAATCCTTCCTCCTTTCCTGGTTCCCCCAGTGGACATGATTTCATCTAAAAGGAAGTATGGGCATCCATGCTGCCAGGTTAAAAGAGGAGAGTATCTTCATCACCTGCGACACCAGCAACAGACAATACACCAGCATGCACACTCTTTGCTGACACCTTGCAAATGAAAGGACAGGGATGATGGAGATGGAAGGTGTGAGCAAAGTTGGAGCACTTCTGACTCACCTGAGATGACACTAAGCTAAAGTTGGACAGGCTGAAGGAGTGGAGAGCAGCCACAGGTACAAATCAATATCCAAACACCTGGCTCTAAAACAGACTGGTCTCACTATAAAGTATTCATGTGGCAATATGTGAAAACTTAATTCAAAACACAAGACCCTTCCAACCACATCGGTTCTGAAAGTCTGTTACCATCACAGGATTTCTCCTCCTGCTGTAACCCTGAGCATATCATCCTTTGTCCCTAAAGCTGATACACCATGAGCAGTGTTTGCACCATCTTGGGATCTTGGGATCTGGGCAGTTCTGTTGTACTGAGGAAAACACAAAAATCCAAATGAAGCCTTGTGAGAAATGACCACTCACTCTAACATTTCAAAGGTCTATTAAATCTCAACAAACACAACAAAGGACTGAATAAGGAAAAAGGGACGGCACTGGGAGCATGGCTGTCTGCCAGAGGCTCATCCACAAAATGGCTGCTCTGCCTTTTATACTCCTGGTGTTGCATCAGCCAACCCTCCCAAAGTCTGCCAGCCAACTCTTCTTCGCTGTCCATTGATGGAGACCTTCTTGCACCTTGATTGAAGCTGAGGTGCTCTCATGCCAAGCATCCCCAGCAGCAAGCCGCCCCCATTCCCAGCTGCCCTGCGCAATGCACACACTCTCCCTCCACAAGTCCCCGACAAGCAAAGCTGTCTGGTGGCAACAATACAGGGGGGAAAGGACACTATGGGAGAACAGAGGGTGTCCAAACAACAAACTACAATAACACAACCATACATCAACAAAACTTCTCTTTACATACGCACAATATTCTTCTCTCAATTGCAAGAGCCAATCATCACATTACCCATCTATCACAAAGCCCAGGATGGCAGCAGTTGGTCAGTTGAAAAATAAATAGTTCACTTTGCACCGGTCCCACAGTGGTGGTCACACATTTGAGGATGCAGTCGCTAAGGGGTACATCTGAACATTAAGTCTTCCAAGCACAAAGGCATTTAAAGAAAACTGACCCAATGGCTGAGAATTGTTTTGCAGACATGTACAGTAATTTCACGCGTATAAGGCGCACCCTTTTGACTAAAATCTTGGTCGGAACCCGGGAGTGCGCCTTATGCTCCGGAGCGCCTTATATATGGACAAAGTTCAGAAATTTGCTAACCTGGAAGTGCAAGCTGCGAGCCGAACCGTGCGGGGCCGCGGGGTTCAGCAGGAGGAGGGGGTGGGATGTGGATCGCACGGGACCACAGAGACCAGCGGAGCTCAGCACGTGTCCTGGTTTGGAGGACAGGCGTCTGCTGAGAAAGGCAGGAGCCTTTCTTTGAAATGGAGAATGTAAACCCCCTCCCTCCAAATTATTAGAATTTTGAAATTAAGGGGCTCTCAAGCAAAGATATGGGAATTAGGAATAACAGTTCTTTACTAGGAAAATTAAGATAGAAATACAATACTACAAAGAAACAAACTCCAAACACTGACAAAGTGTCTTGGGTTACAATACAGGATGTGATCAAAGTACAGTAGTTTCACAAATACAAGCCGCACGGAGTATAAGCCGCACTTCCGGTGCCTCGACAATGTTGCTGTCTTTGTCAATAGATAAGCCGCACCCCGAATATTAGCCGCACTTTCGTTCGTCGCGAGAATCCGTGCGCAGCTTTCACAAATTGGCCAATTAGTAACAGGATCGCGGCATAGCGGGGTTTACTGGCTCGGGGCGGGGCCAGGCAGGCTCAGCCCGCTCATGGTTGCCGACGGGGCCGGGTGGCCCAGCTCAGCGCCACGGCTCGGCGGGGCTGGCCGGGTGGTGCTGCCGCCGCCGCCGGGCTCGCTGGCCCCCCTCTCCCGTCAGCACCACCCCGCTGCCGCGTTTGCTAGCCCTGCCGGCAGGGCTGCCGCTGCCGCCGGGCTCGCTGGCCCCCCTCTCCCATCAGCACCGCCCCGCTGCCGCGTTCGCTCGCCCGGCCGGCAGGGCTGCCGCCACCGCCAGGCTCGCCGGCCGCCCCCTCCCGTCTGCGCCGCCGCCGCGTTTCCTCGCCCTGGCTGGCACTGCAGGCCCCCGCACCGCCGGGCTCCCCCACGCTGCTGGCCCCGATTCTGCTGGGCTTCCCCCGCTGCCAGGCAGCCCCACCCGTCGGCCTTCCTGCTTCTGCCATGCTCCCCTGCACTGCTAGCCCCAGTTCTCCCGGGCTCCCCCGCCCTGCTGGCCCGGGCTCTGCCGCCCCCCCTGCCCCGCCCTGCTGGCTCAGGCTCAGCCGCCCACCCCCACACTGCTGGCCCCGCCTCTGCCAGGCTTTCCCACCTCTGCCGGGGTCGGCCGGGCTCTAGCTTGGCTTGGGGCTGCCGCGGGCTCTCACTTCCGTGTTGGCAGCTTTTAGAATATTGTTCATGTATTAGCCGCCCCGGAATATTGGCCGCACTTCCGGGTTTCCACCAAAATTTTGGTCAAATTGGTGCGGCTTGTATTCGTGAAATTACTGTATCTATTCTATCACTAGCTGTTGTGACCAGGTGGGGCAGTTAAGATTATCTCTGTGTGAGATAATCTGCTAATGGGCCATCCATCGAAACCAGTAGGGCATTGTTCTTTATCTTTGCATCCCCCATCCTTCCTCCAGAGAGTTATCTTCTGCTAATGGCTCATTGAGTTCCAGTGTGACTGATAAAATTACTTCATCCCACTGAGAGTTCCTCCAGCCAGAGGGGAGAGCCAAACCTTTCTTACCGAGGTAAAAACTGAAATTCTGGGACACCGAGTAGCCCCTTTCTCTACTGGACTCTGGAAAAAAATGAGATTTCTCCACATCACTACTAGACCTCTGGAAGGAAACTGCACCTTCTACAAGACCACTGCTTCAACTGAACCGTGTCTCTCAGGGCAAGAAGACTGCAACCGCTACTTAATCAAACTGCTATCAACACCCTGCCTGACAGGGTGTCAGGTTGTACTCTGATTTTGTCAGTGTTTGGAGTTTGTTTCTTTGTAGTACTGTATTTCTATTTTAATTTCCCTAGAAAAGAACTGTTATTCCTATTTCCCATATCTTTGCCTGAGAGCCCCTTGATTTCAAAATTATGATAAAATGGAGAGAGGGGGTTTACATCCTCCCTTTCAAAGAGAGGCTCCTGTCTTTCTTAGCAGACACCTGTCCTCCAAACTAAGACACAAAGTCAGAGTACAACCTGACACCTCATTAGGGTGACACCCGTCAGTCAGGGTGTTGGTAGCATCCCATTAAATGGTGGCTACAGTCCTCCTGCAGTGACAGATGCGGTTCAGTTGAAGCAGTGGTCTTGTAGAAGGGTGCAGCCTCCTGCCGAAGGTCCAGAGATGATGATATGGAAAAAAGTCCGGTTTTCTTCTGGAGTCCAGGGAAAAGAGGGCGACTTGGTGTCCCAGAATTTCAGTTTTTATCTAGGTAGGAAAGTCTGGACTCCCCCCCCTGGCTGGAGCAACTCTCAATGGGATACAGTAATTTTATCAGTCACACAGTGGGACTCAATGGGCCATTAGCAGAAGATCACTCCCTGGAGGAAGGATGGGGGGGTGCAAAGATAAAGGACAATGCCCTACTGGTTTCAATGGATGGCCATTAGCAAAGTATCTCCCACGGAGATAAGGATCACTGCCCCACCTGGTCACAACAGATGGAGATAGAATAAATACTTTGATCACATCCCGTATTGTAACCCAAGACAGCACGACTGGTGCGATTGTTACTAATTGGTTACTTTGTTGCGCGCAGATGCTCGCTGAAAAAAAACCCCAAAAACGTAAAATTGTGCCTTATACTCCAGTGCGCCTTATATATGGACAAAGTTTGGAAATTTGCCAACACCTAGAAGTGCACCTTATACTACGGTGTGCCTTATACTCTTGAAATTACTTTATTTATCTTTCCTTGGCGACTTAGGAAGACCACTTTTGAGTGAGTTTTTCTTTTTGGGGTGCTTTTCTTTTGCAGCAAGGCCATGCCTTGCCACATGCACTGAGCAAAGGAATTCTCAGCCAAGGCACTGCAGAACTGAGAAACATTTGGTGCTGCAAGTGAAAAATAGAAATATCAAAATCTACATCTTGGTGAAGCCCATCTGATGATGTCTCCTGGTTCCCTGATTAATCTATCCTGAAATGACAGCATCATCTCTCTCATGCTCTTTTTTTCCCCCCTATTTTGCTTTTAGAGTCATAGAATAATTTGATATGGAAAAGATCTTTAAGATCATAAAATTTAACCATTATCCCAGCCCTGCAAAGTCCACCACTAAGCCTTTTCCCCAACTGCCACACATACACATTTTTAATTACCTCCAGAATATTTTCCCCATGTTTTGTCCTTCATTTGACCTGGTTACAGTCTTTTAAAGTTAGTATCAGAGAACAGATTTAAAGTTAATATTTCAGTAGGAAAAGAAAAAAAGGTTTTTTTGAAAAAAGAAAAGGTTTTTTATGCAAAAAAATTAAACTTTTATTCTTCCCCATCTATTTGTCAATTGCCTGGTGAAAGTGAATATTTTCAGCATTTTTGAGGGAACCCTGAAGGGTACCCTTCACCCTGGAGGGAAAAAACAGACAAATATATCTGTTTTGTATGATTTATTTTAATATCACCTCTTTCATGTTTATAGCTTTACCAACTACAATGCTCAGCACAGAGGAGCAATATTACACCTGTGGTCTGCCCCAGGGCAACCTGGAGACGTCTCAGCTGTGTACAGAAAAACCTCAGCAGCCAGATTTGTCCAGAGTCACTAAGACCCCCAAAGAAAACCTGCAAAACCAGGTAAATTTTATTGGATCATTTATTTTCTCTTTGCCTGCTTTATCTGAACACTGTCATAAATCCCTTGGGGATTATGTAAGAGTAGACTTCTGTAAGAGCTCAGGGCAAAGTTCAGTACGTGGATCTGAAACCTTCCTTCTATATCCTTCTCCCATTGCCAGTAGTTTTTTCTTTTATTTAAATAAATTCTTAGCTAGGCATTCTAATGAAGAACAACAATTAATGAGCAAGAGGTGTCTGGTCCTGTGCTAATGGAGTGGCATTACTTGCTGTATCAGGTGCCAAAATAACATTTATTAACCATCTCTGCTGAGACCTCAAGAACTCAAAGGTGGATTCTACAGCTGGCACACCAAAAGTAGACACAAGGAAAATCACACCATTAATGAAACATTTACAAAATATGTATTGAATTTTAACTTCCCCTGATGCACAAGATAATGGAGGAGGATTGTTGGGATTGTCAGGTATGGGTTTTTTAATTTGGATTTGTTCAGATTTAAAGACTGTTACTATGAGACTCAAGATCAATAAGAAATGCTTTTCTGCTTTTGTTTATTTTAAGGAAACTCTACAGACATAATGAAAAGTTTTAATCTTATTTCAAGGATGTAATTTTAAAAATCACAGCTTCTAAGAAGGTCAATATGGCTTGATGACAACATTGATTTTTGGAATATTACTGATACACATACTGAGGGCTTTTTTTTAAGATAACTTCCATCCCTTCAAGACCTCTGTCAGATATAATTTGATTGGTAAATACCTACTCTAAATTAAACTCACACAGTAATTACAGTGCCTCATCACAATTTATTGGAAAATTATTCAAAATGGTTAAACAAGTAATAAATTTTCTTTTACTTCACATTTGGGACTACTTTTTTTTGTGATGGTTACAGGGCACAGGGGATCCCTGAAGTGCAAACTTGGTCCTACTGAACTTCAAGTGTTTTGAATATTGATTTGCAGGGGGTGATAGTTTTCACACTGGTTTTTAAATCAAACTCCTTTGACAAACTGGGTCTTTCTTGCCTGCAAATTGAGGTTTGTAGTTTGTTGTCCGTCTCTCAGAGCCATGTAATTTATGATTAGTAAGCATTTTGGAAACTTCAATTGAAAGGGTAGGAGTGTTTAATTGCTCACTATTGTATTGCCCAGAGAGAACACCAAGATTTGAGCAGGGGTCACCACTACAGAATAGCCATCTGACAAATCTGGCTCACTGATTTTTGTTTTTCTTTATGGGAAAAAAAATGGGAGTAGCCTTCTGCTAGGGAAGGAATGAGAATAAGCTTGCAGCCAGTGTGGAGGGCTCACTCCAAAGGACAGATCAGCTGTCACTCAAACACTTTTAGTTGCAGCCTACTCTGGTTTATATGTAGGGACAGATGGTCTGACTTGACTTAACCCTACTTTACCAGCAGAACCAGCCATTTTCTATGAGACATTAGTACATTAGCAACACTGCCAACACAACAACCTGCTTATTGAATCTCCCACTCAGCCCTTCCATGGATCATTTAAGTGGTTTCACACTACTCTTGCATGCAAAACAGATTTGTGTCTGTAACCTTGAGGGGAAGAAAGGGTAAAAGTTTCATTCCCACTGAAGTGAGGGATTTCCAATTGCAAAACAGCCCCCACTCAGCAGGTACAACTTGTTAACAGCTTTCACTAAAGAGAAATCCTAGCTGCAGCTCTCTTCAGTGATCCTGTGGTGATGGATATGGATAGAAAATGATCTGATTTATTAATGGTAATAACAGCTATGACTGCAAAGATCCTAAATAGTCATGTCCCCCAAAGAGTACAGCCTTCAGAAATGCTTTCTGAGAGATGAGGCTCAGCTAATGTAAATGACTATCCCCCATTCTGGGGGACTTAGTAACACCAAAGATTACAGAAGATGATCTATTAGCTTAAGAAGTAGACTGAAATACCATGTTTAAGTAAACTCTTGGCCATAACCATAATTTTAAAAGGTGTGAATGAACATTAAATCAGGTTTAAAAGCTATTCATGTATCTTTGTACAGCAAAGGAGGTGCCAGTGATTGCTGCAATTTTCAGACAAAAATAGCATCTTCATTGGGTTTGGTTTTTGTTTTTTTTTTCCTCAGCAAACAAGTGGCTCCAAAGACATCTGTCAGCACGGTTGCTGGGTTTTGTCCTGCAAATACCTTCTGGTTGTCATTCTGGTGCAAGGAAGAGCTTTTTGGCTGGAAAAAAAAAGCTTACGCAAGAAAAAGGCTGTCAGGCAGAAGTGTGCTTGTGAATCTTCTTTGCTGGACTCCACCAGAATGTTCCATGATGGAGATATGTGGAGTCCATGGATTAAGAGACTTGAATAAAGCTTTCATGAAGGAAATACTGATAGTGAGATTACTCCTTTTCTGATGAGCATCTGGTAATACTCTCACCCTTCCAAACATGATTGCTTTGGAAGTTCCCTGCCCAGGGCTTTTCCTGTCCTGCCTGTGCTCCCAAAAGATGCACAACCTCAGAGTGGCCCCATGTCATGCTGAGCTGGCCACGAGCTCCCTCAAAGAACCTCCGCATGGGGAGACAACCTCATGAGGTGGGCTTGCAGAAGCTGCTGTTCCTGCAAAAGACCAAGCAGAGTCTTCACTGCCAAGACCAAAATGAAATCATTGCTTGAGACACATGGGAGATTAGACTGCAAGATCACCCCAGAGCCAGTGAGCCTCTGTGGGCAGGCAGCTGTGTGCCATTACTCTCTCTGAGGTAAACTTGAAGCAAGGCCTGCAGCAGAGTTTGAGTGCAGCATTTCAGAGGCAAAAATCATTCCCCCTTTCCAGCCAAATGGTGGCAGATATTAGAGACACATCAGAGTTGCCTCTTTGCTGCAAATGAAAATCACTAATATCAACACGTCTTTGGGGTTCAGGACGGGTAGATGAAGCAGATCAGAAACAAAAAAAAAATTAAATAGTATAATAGTATAACTCCCTGTCATTCTCTTAATTAATGTGAAATAATTCCTGTTCCAAGCATGCATGCATAAATATCTAAAATGTACCTTATTACTTGGCATTGCAGCCCACTGTACGAGCACCTGTCAATTTGAATTAGAGACTCTCCACAAAGTGCTAGGCAGGAATTTAACAATTTAGCTCATAAAGGGGAAAAAAACTGCCACAATTTATATAGTGCTATTTTCCAATCATAAAAGGTAAACATTCCTAACCACCTTCAAAACTAAATCTCAAGCAGAGGAATGCACAGTGGAGTATCAAGTCCTGTTGCTCATCTCACCAAAAATGGTCAATATGAATTAACTTTTCATTGACTTCAGGATTTGAGATGTAAATTAGTCTATGCCTGTGAGAAGTAGCACTGCATCAGAAAAATGCTTGGAGTCACTCTGAGATACCTGCATACCTCCCATTTTCCCTGCAAAGCACTTGGATTTCCCAGCTTTATAATCTGCATTACTACAGTGAACAGGTATTGGATAAGAGAAAAGCACTTTTGGAGCAAAGTCAAACACTGCATGATCTTATGGGGAAAAATCAGAATTACCTGCATGGGCCTCCCTATCCCAAGCTACCTGAGAAGAAAAAAGAGGATCAGCAGAGGGGGGAAAGCAGTATTTCCCTAGAGCAAAACTAGTCCTAGGTCTATCAAGAAATTACATTCATCTTTTACTCTAACTGTTCATCTTTTCATTCACATTGAGAAAAAGACATTTTTGTCAGACTTCACAACACTTTTTTCTCTTTTTGGTAAACATGTTTACAGGAAACTTAAACCTTCTAAAAGACAGTTAATTCCCTAATTAAGCATTTTCTCCCTCGCTCATCAGTAACAATGAAAACATATCAAGACAAATTCCCCATACAAGATGCCTGGCAATGGCAGTTTTTCTTTCTAAATCCCCTGGACAAATTCAGTTAACTGCAGTAAGAATATGAGGGATAACATCTAAGGCCCCTCTGGCCTTGCAGTCAGGGACCGGAGATGCCTGTTCTCTTTGTAGAATTTTCCATCTACTCCCTCTGATCACAGAGAGAATAGAGAGAAGCACACAGTGGAAATGAACCATAATTACACCCTGCCCAAAACTCTACTTTCAAATTAAGGGAAAACCAGGGAAAAAACAGAAGTGCTTATTAACAGTAGAGTTTGCAGTGGCAAGCAGATGCCTGGCAGGGCAGGTGGACATGGGCAGCCCACAAGCTTGATGATTTGGTGCTGGAAGAGGGAGGAGCTTTGGGGTTTGCATTTTCCCTTGCCTCACTCTTGGTTTATAGCAGGTAGCAGTTGCTCTTGACTTATGTAGCAGACTGGGAGAAGAAATGGGACTGAATCTACGCTTAAGATATCAGCATTTTAGTAAATCACAGGCTACCTAAGAAAGCTCTCATTTGTTCAATTTAGCTGCATAAAAAACTCAAATGAGACATTTCATGCATTGAGAAATAAATAATTTGCCTTTAAGACATCAAGAAACATCATGAAAATTATTCACTGTCTCTGGGAGCATGATCCCTCTTGAAAAGGCTCCTGGCTGGCCATTTCTCCACAAAGGCAGAGGGAAGCTGCTGCCGAGTCACAACCAGGATTTGGGTTTCTCCTGTGATGCTCAGCCCCGTGGAAGCTCTTTCTGCACCTCCCAATGCTCAGGTGGTCTCTAACATCCCTCACAGTGGACAGAGAAACCAACCTTGGGCACTAATAATATACCCAAGTGCACCAGCCCCACTCAGTGCATCAGGGCAATGTGTTTGCTCTGATCATGAAACTCGGTGCTGTGCATGTCCTGAACACTCACCATCTGTCTGCAAATTCTCTCCAGCAACAATCTCATACGTGCAATCCTTCCCTTTCACATCTCAAGCCATATTTATATTTATCATCAAGAACAAACTCTGCTCCCAGCTACCTTTCCCCATGCAGAAACCAAAGTTCAGCTAGAGAGCCATTAAGACAAGCTGCACAACAGAGGAAACACCACAAAGATGCATAAGCAACGTGACAGTCAGTGAATATTCTCTAATTATGTTGAAAAAAACGAGATTAAAAGCCCACTTGGCTGCATCACCATGGTGCTAATTGGCTGCAATTAATGAGATGGCAGCACTGATGTTAGAAAGAGCCCAGGCCAGAAAGGAAGATCACTGATCAGCTAAAAATTAAGGTAAACCAAGAAGATCTCCCCACATTACTTACACTCTGCAGCCAGCCTTGGAAAAGCTTATCAGGAGAGGGGCAGGAAAATGGGAAAGAGAAGTCCCAAAATTCACAGCGCTTCAAAACTGACCAGAAGAGACACAGGCTGTCCACCAACTCCGTGCACACCATAAAACCCTGTGGCAGGTGGCAAGCACAGGTCTGAAAATGAATAGTTGTCCCGGCTGTTAATGTTGTAAGAGACAATTCATATGGATTTATTTGCTACCAATGTCTATAAGGTGATGCAGAGAGAGAGGGTAAGACAACATCTTTGAAGGGCCAAGACTCGGAGTCACGTGGAACCTACACCAAGATCAAGAATAATCCATGAGGGAGCAGTTTCACATAGCCTGCTCAGCTTTCCTGCTTCAGCAAAATCTTTGTCCTGCAAGACGGAAATACTTGGCCAGGAGTAGGGATTCAGATTTGAATGAGCAGCCTTAGCACAGCTCTCATAATTTTCCTTCACTGAATCAAGCTCAAAAAAACCCACAAACCAGGAAGCAACATAACAAATAGGATTGAACTGCCCTATAAAATGTTTCCACGAAAATGTAAATGTCTGATCCAAGGCTCTGGAGTCAGTTGTCATCTTCTCACTACTCCTAAAGATCTGTTCAGACATGTATAACATATCTTGTCCATTTTTTGTCCACATAGAAAGCTATAAAAAAAGCCAAGAGAAAAACATTAATTTTAAACAATAGTAGGCCAATAATGCTCACTCTCTTCACAGCTGTTGTGGGGACTATAGCAGTTTCAGTGCTTTAAAAGATGTGAGTCCTGTGTTAACCACAAAGTAGTATCAAGAAAAATGCCTGGCTCTCAGAAATAATTTGCATTTGTGTAGCTTTCACCTCTTTCAGCTCAAAAGATAAGGTCTCAGCTTCTCAGTAAGTCAAATTCCTATGGGAGTCATAAATATGGATATGTATGTATAAAAGAACAAAAAAACTTAAAATCCTAACCAACAAGTCCAAGTTCTATTTTCTTAAAAATCTATGGCTTGATTTTCTTCTCATTTTGTCCTAAGGAAGATGCAATTATTAATCACCCATTCATTGAATGAGCCCTGAGTTTATCTTGTTGCCTTCCCTGGGATACCCATGGCTCACAAATTTAGGTGTGTCCATCCTGGGAGCAGGAAGGCATCCAGATGAGAGTAACACCATAATGTCCTGCCTCTTTTTCGTCTCTCCCTCTCAACGCTGGCACTGCCACACAGCCACACAGCTCTATGCTCTGTTGGCTTGGGAAGATGTAGAAGAGCAGTTTGGAGAGCAATGTGAGCACAAACAGGGCTCACTTCAGTACAGGTTGCTGTTGCCATGCACAAAGAGGCTCTGCAAAGGGGATCTTTACCATGTGTCCTGGCTGATGGCTACTCTCAGAGAGATAAAACTAAGGGTCGCTATGATAAATGAACCCATTGTCTCCAGTAAGGTGCCCTGCAAGCTGTGGCACTGGGAGAGCTGGGAGTGCTGCTGGGGCAGATCTGGAGCATGGTACTACTGAGTCACTTGACATGATGCCTGTGATGCAAGATGTCACCAAGGAAATAATGGACCAGCATTTTTCTTCCACATACTTGGGCTGTGAACAAAACAAATTCTGATAACAGTGTTCATGTTTTTATAAGTGAGTCAAAATTAATTCCTTGCCTTTTATGGTTTGACTTACTTTCACCAGCATGTACTGGTTCAGCTTATACCATCTATTTCATTAAAATAATTAGTATAAAGATTTATGCAACCTTTAGAAGACTTTCTGCCCTAAACCTAATTTGCCTTCTGTGTCACTCATGGGAAATTAAGGACTCAAATAATCAAGGAAGGAGGACTTCCTATATGAAAAAAGGTCTTAAGAGAACAGTCTTTCTGTGTCAGGATGCGCTTAGGCAAATACATTCTTTTCTTCACTTATGGTAATCCACATGCTTAGTGATAATAAACTTAATGCTGTATTGCTTTGACCCATCACCACTGCTCAGGATTTGCAGCATGATAGATCCCAGTCCTGACTTTTTGCCACATAAAATAAAATGAAAAAGCAATTTGTACAACCTCTTGTAGGAGCTCAAAGGAAATGTGGTCAAGATATGATTTAATTTAGGTGCGATAAGCTTCACACATTTCTCAGTCATTGGTCAATGAACTTTCTATCTCATTCATTAAATGGGTTCGATTATTTTAACCTTTTTTTTTTAACTCTTATGGAACCAACTAAGAGATACTCAAAGATATTAAAAGATGCTTAAAACAATGTAATACCTAAAATAATGTGAAGCATTACTAGGCGTGGCACAAACACAGGGAATCTGTACCAGAGAATAATCAAGATTTCTGAAGAGCTGAGAGGTGCTTTTGAGGGAAGGCAGCTGGATGTGGGCTCCTTCCCCATTCCCAAATCAGCCCTCCGCTGGCTGACTCAACTTGACACCACTTCACCCTTCCACAGCTTTTATCAGCCTGGTGATTACCCTTTCTCATGTAACTGTGGATCTGGGAGCAGATGTGCACAGCTGGCATGAGGTCAGAGCTGGATAAGAAAGTACCTGAAGGCCAGGAGAAGCTGTGACTCTACATCTCATATATGACATATTGCTGTCAACTGCAGGCTTTTAAACACTAAAACACTTCTGGTTGTCACATGGACTATGACAAACTCAGTGAGACAAAATACACAGGGTAAACCAACATCAGACACCATTATTATCTCCTTCATCAGTTTTAAAGAACTAGAGTAAAAATAAAATATATTTTGTTTTTATTTAGGTCACCATCCACAATTATTGCTTCCTTCTGCTGGCCCCTCCAACAAAAATGGGCAGCCTGATCCGGCAAAATATGTGCCTCATCATGGCAGGGAAGTTGGAAGCAGATGAGCTTCAAGATCCCTTCCAGCCCAACAATTCTGTGATGATACGAGTGCTGCCTTTCCTCAGTGTAAGTTTCTGTATTTATATGTATCCTTACAGCAACCAGAGGGGAGAAGAGCAGTGCCCCAGCATAGCCCACTAGTGAGTACAGCTGCTGGAAGAGGCTGATGCAAAATATTTGCTCAGATAATAAATCTTACCTTGCAAAAAATACCTTTGAGAGTGCAGAAGCAAACCAGCAATTTGACTTTTTTGAAGTCCTCTGTGGTAGCAGAGTAAAACAGGTGGCACTACCTCATTTTTCACTTCTCCCCAACTTGTCTGCTTACACAATGCTTTGTATCTTTCCTCTGTCATGGGATGTGGAGCTAAAAGTAAGGTGTGCCTGGGCAGGATGAATAAGTAGTGGTAAGTGCTTAATGCAAACACTCTGTGCACCTCTTGTATTGGGCATTAATCAATCAGCTTCCTGATCTCTAATTGCCACATTGGCTCAGTTTTTTCCTCTTTCTGTAAAGGAAAGGCAGAGTATTTACAGTATTTTCACGATTACAAGCTGCACCGTTTTGACTAAAATTTTGCTCCCACCCCTGAAATGCGACTTACACTCAGGAGTGGCTAATATGTGAATAATTTTCTGACATTTTCCAACCCCGCAAGTGCAAACCGAGATGCCGAGTCAAGCACCTGCCAGTAAAACCTGGGACTGTGTGATTGTTACAAATTGGTTACTCTGTTTCGTGGCGGGTGGCGCTGGGCTCCGCGCCAGCAGCACGAGGGTGGGGAGGTGGGGGAGCTCCCTCCTTCAGGCAGCACAGCCTGGGGCAGAGGTGAGGGGCTCCCTCCTGCTGGCCCTGCAGCTCAGGGGGAGGTAGGGGGGTTCCCTCCTGCTGGCCCCGCGGCTCGGGGGGAGGCAGGGGGCTCCCACCGCGGGTACCAGTGGGCTCCATGCCCCGCTGCCACTGCGGCGTGGCGCAGCGCTGGGCCAGGGCGAGCGAGCCCAGCAGCGGCTGGCCCCAAGCGGCCCCACCAAGCGGCAGCGCCGAGCTGGGCCACCTGGCCCTGTCGGCAGCCCTGAGCCCTCATGGCCCGAGCCAAGCCAGTAAACCCCGCCATCCCACGATTCTGTTACTATTTGGCAGCTTTGTTGTACGTGGGTCCTCCCTGCGAATGACAGAGCGGCTTATAATTGAGTGCGGCTTGTGTATGGACAAAGAACGAAATGTTTGCCAACACCCGGAGATGCGGCTTACAGTCAGTGCGGCTTGTAATCGTGAAATTACTGTAAATCTGCAATCAAAGGAATTCAGCGTGCTTAGTGTACATGAACTTGAGAAGATGCTTGCTACTTTCAGTGTGTGAAAAAAAACAAAACAGAAAGGTAGCCTCTAAGAAGTGGAGGAAATTTTGTAACATGACAAAGGTTTCATGATTGGTCAGGAAAGCAGCCTCCCTTCATCTTAAAAAAGATGCTTAAAGAATCAGAAAACCAAGAAGGTCATGTAAAGCCTTTGCTGCAAAAGAAAAGCATATGCTACCCAGTGATAAATATCCTTTTGCATGCAGCAAATAAACTGAGGAGCTCACAATGCCCAACAAATAAAGCGAACTCTGAAGGACAACCAAAGGAGCAAAAGATGAGAGAACAGTCGACACATGGCAGTGACTGACACATCTTCCTGCAGGAGAGGGGCCACTGCACACTCTGTGCCATTGCTGGGCCAGAGGCACAGGCTCTTGGTCTGTGGGCAGGAAGGTGACAGAGGGAAAGTGCTGGAGTGATTTCAGCCTGGGACACTGCATTGCTGCAGCCCTGAAGGAGAAAAGCTTACACCTGATTTTGAAAGCAAGCAAGATATAAAGTGTTTTCCAAGGTGATGCATTATTAAGTAGAGAGAGGCAAGCCCAGCGATCCCAGAATAACAACACTTCGGGATGAAACAGGTCAAGAGGCATGTGTTGGTTTTGCATGGCATGGTTTTGGTAGCAGGGGGCCACAGAGGTGGCTTCTATGAGAAGCTGCTGGAAGCTTCCACCATGTCTGGCAGAGCAATCTCTGATGGCTCTGAAGATGGATGTGCTGCTGGCCAAGCCTGGGCCAATTACAGATGTTGAGAATGTCTCTGTGATAACATATTTAAGAAGAAAATCAAACCAAAATGGGACACAGTTTTTTCCTAGCCAGAGAAGAGGAAGAGGTGAGAATATGTGAGGAAAACAACATGGAGACCACAAAGTCAGTGGAGAAGGAGGGGGAGGAGGTGCTGCAGGTGCCAGAGCTGAGATTCCTCTGCAGGCCATGGTGAGACCATGGTGAGGCAGCTGTGCCCCTGCAGCCCATGGGATCCATGGGGGATGGAGGGATCCACCCACAGCCCATGGGATCCATGGGGGATGCAGAGATCCTCCCACAGCCCATGAGGATCCATGGGGGATGGAGGGATCCACCCACAGACCATGGAGATCCATGGGGATGCAGAGATCCACCCACAGACCATGGGATCCATGGGGGATGCAGAGATCCTCCCACAGTCCATGAGGATCCATGGGGGATGGAGGGATCCACCCACAGACCATGGAGATCCATGGGGATGCAGAGATCCACCCACAGACCATGGGATCCATGGGGGATGCAGAGATCCATGCACAGCCCGTGGAGGAGGTGCCCATGACAGAGTGGGTGGATGCCTGGGGGAGGCTGGAGAGGATCCCTGCTTCCAGGCTGGAGCAGCTTGTCCTTGGAGAACTGCACCCCATGGAAAAGAGAGACACAGGTCACTGCAGTTGTGGGAGGAGTACTGCTTGTGAGATTGGAACAATGCTGGAGAAGTTCATGGAGAACTGTTTCCCATGGGAAGGGACCCTACAGTTTGACAAGGGAAGGACTCCTCTTTCTGAGCAGTGGAAGAAAACCTCAGGTGATGAATTGACCAAACCTCCCCTTCCATGTGTCTCTGAGCTGTCAGTGGGAAGGAGGGAGGGGTTGGGTGAGGGAAAGGTGTTTATAAGGGCTTATTTTACTTGTCATTATCCTCTTGTGACTTTGTTATTGATAATTCACTTTATACTTCTAAGATGAACCTCTGTCTCCCTCGGAGAGTTTTCTCCCAGTCCTTATGCCAACTCATGAACCCTTAATTTTTTTTCCTCTCCTCTGCCCAGCTGTAGCTGGAGAGGGTAAGTAAGCAGCTTTTGTGGGTGCCTGGCATTTGGCCAATGTCAAAACACAACAGTCTAGAAGGAGTTTCTTGTACCACTGCCAGCAGAAATGAGCTTTTGTCACCATCTCACTCAGTTTCATGTATTTCTCAGCTGGTCCATGCCAAAACGGACATTACAAAACTTTACTTTTTTGGGTTTGGAAATCAAAATGCAGCAAAGAAATACAGTGTGAACACTGACAGCAAGCAAAAATTCATGCCTCCTCTTTCAGTTTCAGGGCCATTATCTTACTGTATCAAATTGTAGGGCAGTTTGGTTAAATAATTGACTCCTTTACATGCACACAAAATAAGAAAGAAAATATTTCTAAAACCAAAAGGCTCTAGATATTTGCCTGTTCTCCACTCCCCTGGTTGGTGTTCAGTATTTCAGACCGTGGCTTGGCTAGCCCCATACTCTGAGTAAGCATTACATTCTCACAAACACAATTTTCTCCTATTTTTATTCTTAGGTACAACCTAAAATTATAAAAAAGCCAATTTGCCAATTGTCCAGAGGGACAGTGGAGGCTAGAGGATTGCAGTATTCCTCAAAGACTCTGGTAATTTCTCAAATGACAAAGACTAAGCAAATCTGGCTTTTCATCTGCAGCCTCCAGTTAAATCACCTTCAAAGTTTGAGCTTGGGAAAGCAGCATCTAGTCTTTCTTGTTTATGCACAGCAGGTTCAGCTATGTGGTGGAGCAAAGTCTCCTTACAGAAGTTCTAAAACAAGAACTTGGCATCAAAGCCTCCCTATTCCTGCAAGAGAGGAGATTATGACCATGTAGCTTTGGAGTTGAATCAACTTCTTGGATGATTCATATTTCAAGATCAAGATGAATCTTCATCTTCCAGGCCTATCTGTACTCATAGTTGCAATCTCTTTGAGATATAATATGAACAAAATTTAGGTCAAACCAACACGAATGAAAGTTATTCAGTGGCCCGTAATATACTCATGGAGATGATCAGTAAGTTTTTAAGAATTTTAAAAGAAAAACTCAAAGGCTGATAAGGTCTCTCCTGCTGAACTCTCTGACTTCTGATTTATATCAGTCCTCATTCCAGATTCCTCACTCTGCTTGTAAATAATCTTCTTGCAAAAGAGTGGTTAACATTCTTGACACTAATTCCAAAGTATTATTTTTGAGTGAAATGTACATACTGCAATAATGAGATTACCTAAGAAATTAAAAATATTTTTTAGAAACAGTATAAAGAAAGCCTAGCTATCTAGTCCTAGGTACAACAGGACTGAAGACAATACAAGAGGCTATGATGTTTTCTAGTTTTGTCAGTGTGAATGTGCTGTAGTGATTTACAGACCTACCATACAGAACGAAAACATGATTACATACCCAGAGGTGTGAAACATTGATATCACAGCTGTGAAGACTTGGCTCCTGTTTGCAGGTCGAGGAAGGGTTTCAGATCTCCTCTATAAGCCTGAGTCAGGTTTCTGACAAAGTCATTAAGAACTATTAAATGCCAAACATCCACTGTTCTCCAAACACCTCCCAGATCTAAGGGTTATGTTTTGAGAAGAACACCAACCACAGCATTTGGCTTTGATCAGGTCAGCAAGGCCTTTTACCACCCACGTGGTGAATAACCAGTTCAACAGATTTGACCAGCACAGAACAACCTTCCTCCAGTTCTTGCTTCAGTGTCATTTGCATAGGCTTTCCAAGCCCTAGGATTGCTTATTTTCCATTTCTTCCTAATTTTGCTTTCAGGTGAAAGGCTTGCCTGTGCTGCCAATCATGCTTTCATTCTTGCGGTTCTGGTGAGGAAAACCTGCTGCATTTTATTAGGCTCTCATAAATCTTCTGAAGTCTGAGGATTTTATCACCTTCTGTGCTTCATCTTGTCAGTGATTTTATTTTTTTATCTTGTCCCATTTGCTCCCTGAGACAATTTCAGCCTTCAAAAGTCCCCTGATCCCACCTTTCCCTCAGCTTTGCCACTCCTTTGGTTTAGTCTGATTTGGTTAGTGACGCTTTCAGCTCTGATGCAGGGGCAAATTGTAGCTGAATCTCAGTAGATGAAGGGATTGCTATCAGTCTCTGCCTTGCACCTTTATCCAGGAGGAGGTTCAGGCAGAAGCAGAAAGAGGTTTCTCGTAGCCCTTTCCCAAGCTGATCGAATCTGCTTCAATTATGCTTGCTCATGAATTAAATATCACCCCTTCCCCAAGCACACTCTGTACCAGGTGGATGTGGGGAACAAGCACAGCTGATTACAGTATGATTTACACTGAGCTGCCAAGGGAAACATCCCGTGCTCCTCCACAACCTTTTCTTTTTCACAAGATCTGAGATGAGTTGATTTTAAGCACAGCCATGAAACCTGACAAGCACACTTTATACTTCCCAAGCACATCCTCAGAGCATCACCACGTAAATCCTCTGGCAGCTTTTCGGAGTGTATTCCCCTTAACCCTTCCACAGCACCTCTATCTGGGACATTTGAAGGACAGGTGGAGGCAACAGACTTTGCTCAAAGAGAGGAGAGCAGGTTATCAATTGCAAATCAAAGGCTTTATCAGCACAGTTGTGGATCATAACATAGAATGGGAAGAACTAGAAAACCTTGAGGAATTGGGAAAAATTGAAGCAGAAAGAACTCTGTATTGCAAGGAGATGGTCAGGCACTTGAGGTTTAACAAAGCAATTTACCCTGTTTTGGAGTGCAAAAGAGGAGTGTGTATTGAGGAGAGGTAATGTAAAGCAAAAAATAACAAGATTTTGGCAAGGGAGCTGGGCTGAACGGCCATCAGCTCACAGAAAATTTCCTCCTAAATGGTGGTATGAATAAATATTTACAGTGGAGCCAGAGATGCCAATATCAATGCACAACCATCATTGCTACACTTAATTTTACACAGCAGTGAGATTCCTGGAGTGTACTGCTTAACTCTTATTGCTTCTGTGATTTTGTTGGCCATAGAAATTGTGCCTTGGTGAAAAATTATGCCCATTACTTCTGAGCAAGGGGGGAAAGGAGCACTATGGGATGAGATGCTAAGTGAATCTGGCCAGGGATTTGCTTGGAGATTATATTTGATCACTTCCAAGGCCAAGTAATTCATGGTGATCACCACAACCTCTCCCAATAGGTGCTTATTTATACACAGAAATCATAAAATGATCGTAGATATCCTTGGAAGTGGTCAAGGCCAGGGGCCATGAGCAACCTGATCTAGTGGGGGACATCATTCCCCATGGTGAAGGGGCTGAAACTAGATGAACCCAATAGGTTCTAGGGTTTTATGTTCATTTGATGATTTTATTCCTGTACATATTTACCTCAAAGGAGCTTGGCATTACTCAAGCGAAAATAATTTTCAAAAGCTAGCTTGTTTTTCTCTCAAGCTGGATATTTTCTTGAAGTCCTGTGAGCCAAGTCAGCTGGGGAATACATGGAGCTGCTCTTCCTCCTGGGGGATTTCCTGGCTCGGTTTTCTTGATATGACTTCTCGGTTGCCAGACCTTTTCTGTACACATGTCCTTCTCTAGATTAACTTTCAGGCAGGTGAAATCCCCAGACAGATAATTTTGCGGTGAAATAACTAGATAGTACAGGCTTCTATAGGTCCTGCTGAGAGCAGTTCACATGTACAAACCATCACTCATGGAAAAGTCAGACAGAATTAAGAAAAATCACTGTAGGAAAATAAGACCAAATTAGCCCAAATTTAGAGAAATGCGCTATCACAAGTATATCACAAGAGACAGTTTCACATCTGAAAGGGCTTTTCAATCCACATCTGAAAGGTAGTATAAAAATGTTGCAGGTTATTTGGTTTAGCCTTTCAAACAGTATAAATTGGCAAGTTCAGCCCCGATATTAATCACAAGATAAATGTTAAGTCAACCTGAGTTCTTTTTGTTGAATTTTTCAGCCTGCACTGCCACATTTGTGACCATTTTTCTTACGTCTTGAGGGCTGAAGTAAAAAATAAACCACTTTTTTGATGAAAGGTGATACTCAGAGAGAACCAAAAAATTCCCACTGCCTGTGGTGTTTTGTGACCCCCAACACAATGACACACATGGTAGGAGTTCACAACAGTTCAACTTCATCAGGGCTGTACCTCCATTGCAGTCGGAGCCCTCCTCATTGGGTTATTTCTCCCAGAAATGCTCCTCTGCAAGATCTCACACCCTTTGAAAGATCATCAGATTGTGTTATGTATCACGATACACAATAACAAATAAAATGCTATTTGCTTTATCCCCAGAAGGCAGCTTCTTAACAAGAGAATAATAATTATTTACAAGATTTCTTAGCAACACATTCAAACTTACAGATAAAGGACCCTTTGAGCACAATAAGTTTTGGTATGAATCATCACTCTCTCCAGCTGTTTAATTACTCTGAGATTGCAAGTGCACATGATGGTCTGCACTTTTATTAATAAAATATCCATTATTTTTCTTTTATGTGGAGCCAGGGCACACTAGGAGTCCTTCTGCAGCTGAGCCCTTTATGCCTACAATATGACTTAGGTAAAATATGCCCTCAAACACTTTTGGATCATGATGGATTTAAGTGCTAGCAATCCTGGTCTAATCGTAAAGCGACTTTGAAATACTATACATTTGAAAAAAAAAGTCAAAATTTTTCAGGAAACAGGCTTTGGGCATATTCAAGTGATAGAGAGGAATATGTCTTGCTGAGAACAGCTCTTTGAAGTTCTTCCCATCTGGATAATGAACGATTAAAGAACAAATGAGTTAAGCCAACTTAAATGCATAGCTGTGCCCTGAGCACCGTTCATCTATGGAGCACCCAGAGCATTTCAAAAGAGAGGAAGTATTTCTGTGCAAAAGAGCATTACATACAGATCTGCATGCCCCCAGCTGCTGACAGAGCTCAGAAAAACCCATGTGAGCACGAAACCAAACCGTGTGTGATCCAACAAACTCAGTTCCACATGAATGGCATGCATCTGATTTGTAGCCCTGGGTTAAGAGACACATCAGTTGTGGTTAGGAAAAAGACTAATCTCAGACTCATGGATGCTATATGGGAAATAACATAAGATCTGGTGTGAAAGCATTCGCCCATAGGAAGAAAGTCATGATCTTATCCCTCAACATTAGGACTTACTTTCTAGGTGGTGCTGGCAGAGAAGGAATCAGGCACACTCTCTGGTCCCTAAATTCAAGTGCTCTGTTAATTCTTACCTCCCTTTCAAGGCTGTCACCAATGTGGTAATTGTTGTTGCATCCTTTTCCTGCACCCAGCAGCTCTGTGTTTGCATGATGGCAGTGCTAAGAGCTTCTTCTGTCTCACACAGGTAGGACAGATCCATACTTCATGTCCCTTGGGGAGGTCAGGGAAGGGATTTCCATTTGGGAAACTCCTCCCTGAGTTACTCACCCTTGACAGAGAAATCAATGCAGCACCCTGAATAGATAGTACATAATTCATTACAGTGGAGAAAAGGCAGACAGTCCTCAGACATCTGTGCTTTTCCTTTTTAAAATCAAGAGAATGGCAGTAAATAAATGAACATATGGAGGAATTGAGGACAGGAGGCAAATAATGCCTGCTGATCCCCTGGAGCTAAGGGATTCCCCAATCACCTGCAGAAACACCATCTGAGAGAAAAAGCACAGACAGGAGCTGAGAGCAAATATATTTAGCTCAAGAGGAATTAGATGCAAACTACTGTCATTCCAATTTGAAAAGCATATCCTGAAAAAGGATACTAAAGGCTAAATCCTTCCTTTTCAATCTGACAACCCAAATTCCATGTGAGACTATGTCCAGTAAAACACCACTTAAGTCACCAGAGGAGCTGCAAAAGACAGCAATGTTCCAACATCGTTTTTTAGCTCTGGACATTACTGTGTCACTGTAAGCTGCAGGGGATGTGTAAGGATGTGGCATAATGCTTGTTTGCAGAACTTCTATGGCTAATTGACATTACTGCAGAGGTCCCCAGACAGTCTCTGGTAGCACTGGATGGATGAACCATGGAAAACTGTCTAATGTTGCCTCCTGTGTGGTACCCAAAAAGAGGCCATATTTCTGACAGAAACTCCATCGAAGAATTCATGGACAGAAATATACCTAAATATGTTAAATCTGATCAAGCACACTTGTAATGAATTTTTCTTCAACCAATATAATTACACGTTGCATATTTCCTCTAATTTCCAGATTCATTTTGAGACAAGCTAAATCCCTAAGGGACAATCAAGCATCTCATCCAAGAAATATCAACATAGAAGGAAAACTTTACTTTCAACCAGAAAGACCAGCTGCAGAACCTCACAAAGGACTGTTTTCTGTTTTGTTATTCTCTGTGTTTAGCTCATCCATCCAGGGAAGTAACAGGATGTGAAGACAAATTGCAGGAGAAGGAGATTGTTGCTAATGATTTCCCTTTCAATTGCTTGCTCAGCTTTACCTTTGCTAGGAAGGATTACCTGTTGCTGATAAAAGATGTCATCTTCACTCAGATTAATTGCACTCAAATTAATTGCTGGCATGGACCAAGGCTGGCTATGTGTAACATTATTTCAGCATGTTGAATCTAAAAAAGTTTTAAGCAGAACTTGCTGTAATAGGACAGCATATGGTTCGTCCAGTTAGATACAGAATTTCTGACCCCGTTACTCACATCTAAATAATCCTTTTAATGTGATCTGAACCATGATGCTTGGGTTTTCAATCCTTTTCTTTCTCATTACATCTTCTCCCTTTATGTCTGCTTTTCCTACTTTCCAACATGATTCATCACAGCACGTTGCCCTGAGCTTTATTAGGTGACTTGTGGCAGCCCATTTCCCAGCTAAGAGCCCTGCAGGAGCAGTGTTCTGTGCTGCTGAAATTGCATCCCCTTAAATTATGCCACTTTCATGATTATATCTCCCCACAGCTCATGGTGAGTGCCTCACATGCTATAAAACACGGTAACACCACTGACTTCACCCAAGGCCCAGCAGCAGGCACATGTTGAGGATTGAAGCCAGCTTCAACCACCCTTTTTAAGATTTTGCTGATGCAGTGAGGACAACCAACCTCTCCATCTACCAAAGCCTCCAAGAAAATTCATGTATGCTGTGCTGGTGTAGCCATCAGGTGACACAGCCTCATAGATGATGTGCTGGTGCCACTCCAAAAGGAAGAGGACCACAATTCTTCCTCTGAGGTTTTGTGACACCAGGGTTGGGATTAGCATTAGCTTCGCCACCTGTAAATTTTCACTAGGTTTTGCACCTGCCTCATTAGCTATGAAAGAATATGAGAAGTGGAGACGAGAAGCTAAAAGAACCTTAAAGGTTTTACTCTGTCCATACCCAAACTTGGCACTCAGCAATGTTGTAAGTGTTCATTTGCCACCAGCCTGAGGGAACACTCCGACTCAAAGTGCTGAAGGAATCACTCCCCAGCAAGGCTCTACCTGGAGATCAGAGGAACAGAGCAAAGGAATCAGGTTTCCTCACCTCTAGCTGCAATCTGCTTTGAGAGGCAAAGCATGCCTGAGCCTGGCCAAAGCTCTTTACAGGCTAAACCAGGAGTCTTGAGCTTAAAAAAAGTGCTCATTGATGGGTATATAAAGGGTGATACTAAACTCTTAGTTTTGTCCTATCAAGCATCAAGCTCAGTTCTAGTGAAAGAAAACACGACATTGTGGCTGCTCTGCAGAGACAGACTACAACACAACCACGAGGCACTCCTGTTCATAGTTCTGAGCAAAATCCAGACACACACAGTGCCTCTCAGGACCTGTCCTGGGGACTGGTCAATCAGAATCAAGGCTGCCATTTTATGCAGGGCTTACTTAGGCAAAGTTCTATTACATACCTCATGTGCCAAAGTGGGGTGTCCCACAACTGGAATGCAGGAGAAGACACACATGGGCCTGAAGGAAGACAGCAGAATCTGCTTCACAAGCCCCATGATCTCATGTGAGCCTCTTCCTTTGAGCTGCCACCCCAAATCCAAATAAACACAAAGCCCCACAATACCCAATCAATATGTGATCAACTGTTCCAGCACAATTCAGCTGCTTCATGGCGATCGCGTAGCTCCATTACCAAAGGTTCTGTCAATATACTGGCAAGCAGCAAGAAAGTTAAATTAGTTCAGTTCATACATATTTAAGTACCATGACCTACATTATCAAGCTCAGGCTTCAAATATTTGTAATAGCACAATTAGCCCCAGGCACGTTATCTCACTAGTATCAGCAACTGTATATATTTATCTACAAATCACACAGAGGGGAATTAAATGTTGCTGTCACTGTTGTCAGGGAAACAAACTTCTTCTAAATTTTTAATTTTTTAATTTAAAGTGTTGTATTCTAAGCAGGGATGGTTATTAAAATTGTATGAGGATAAAGGGAAAACAAAATGTGGTGTATCTACCTATGGTGGAATTGATGTTCACTGTAATTACAGCAGGTAACAGAGGGGAAAATGTAGCTGTCATGCAAGACTGTGGTTATGAATGTTTCTGCACATTACTTATGATTACTGTTGCTTAAGAAGAAAAAATAGGTTATTGTGTATGTGTAAATTCTTGTCAAAAACTGTGGGTTAGAATACACAATTTACCTTGTGTACTGCAATTTTTATGTAAATACTAAGATCATCACCATAAAAATGGTTGTTCAGTAGAGACAGACTTACAATTACATAAATGATAATTTGTGTAGTAAGACTTAATAACTGATATCCTAATCTAGTACTTTCACAGAATTGGTGGTACAGTGAATTCTCCCTATTTGAGCAAACATCTTCTAAAGCCTCCAGAGATGGACTACCATATCTGTTGGGGAAATTGCTGCACTATCTTGTTAAGGCATTTCTGCAGAAGCAAAACCAGGCAAGAGTAAGAGGAAAACAACACATTTTGAATAACATAAGGTAAGACAGCCAGTGTCCAGCCTTATAGACCCTAGAATCACTTGTAATGCATTTCAATGAGCAAGAGACAATACATATAAATAATTTTTGAGCCCACTCCTCAAAAAACCTGGATGCCCAAAGATTTACCATCCTCTGCAAATCCAGACTCACTGCCACATTCTCTCCACTTTCCGTCTCCCTGTGCTAAATCACATCCAGAGTTTGCCTTTCAAACTAATGTGTGATCAGTATAGCCAGAAAATGATGCTGTGCTCCCAGTCCATATTGGAGCAGTGCAGGAAAAGAGACAAATCACACTGCAGAGCTGGGAACAGAGGTGGGCAGCACTCGTCCCTGGGCTGCCTGCACCCTTGGGGTCCTCCTTACCATCTGGCCAGGACTCTTCTTCCTATGCCATGCAGTAAAGGAGCATTTGGCAACAGAGTTGGAAGGAAAAGTTTGTTTTTCTGCCTTTCCTGGCCTTGTTTGTGTTACCTGAGCTAATGGCTGGCAAGGGAGGGATCTCTGGGGTACCCTGTGTGCCTGCACAAATCTTGGCTTTCATTTCTCAAACATGCAAACCATCTGTCAACAGCTCCCATACTGGGAGCAGGGGTGGGGGATGCTTTGGAGCCTTTCACTGCTCTCGTGTCCTAGCATGGCCCTCTGGAGCAGAGATGTGCCCTTACCCAGCCCTGCAGCTGAGCTGGTCCCGTGTATGCACAGTCACACGGTCAGACTGGCTGTAGGGGATGTGCCCAGAGCTGGGAGATGTGCAGGATAGCTTGGCTAAACCCACGAGCAGCCAACCACTCCAGACCAGTCTGCCCAGACCACCCCAGGCCCCTGCGGTGCCACTTGCACCATCCCCCTGCAGCTGCACTGAGGAGAGAATACTGGAGGATTTTTTTATAATTAGTAGTTGGATTTGGCCTATGGCCTGTTAATGTGGGATACAATTCTGCTGGTTTCCACTCCCAGGCTCTTTATTCTTTTTCCTTTTTACAGCTATGGATTTGTTTGGTTTTCTCTCACGTCTGTCCCTGAATAGAAGACCTAACAACATCAGTTCTTGGACATTTTTGTGATGGGGCTAGTAAATCAACATAATCTACAGCACTAGCTGCAGATTAACCCCTTGGTGTGCCAATAAGTCCCCAGCTTCAGTGACTTCCACTTGATGGAGTTGGAAAACCCTTGACATTTTGCACCAAGGAGTTAATTTGAAAAGGGATGAGTGTTCAGTTTCAGGTACAAGCTTAGGTTTAATAATAAGGAAATGAAAACTTTAAGTTACCTTGAAATCAACCAGTATAAAATTGTCCTTGAAGGTGTATTCCTATGTGAAGGTGAAAACAGGGGGTTCACATCATTAAGGTGGAGGAAGAGAGAGGAAATTAAAGAGAAAGGTACAGTAAATTCACGAATACAAGCCGCACGGAATATAAGCCGCACTGCTGGTGTGTTGGCAACATTGTTGCCTTTGTTAATAGATAAGCCGCACCCGGAATATTAGCCGCACTTTAGTTCGCAGCGAA
The DNA here is from genome assembly GCF_009819885.2 of Catharus ustulatus. NCBI lineage: Eukaryota > Metazoa > Chordata > Aves > Passeriformes > Turdidae > Catharus > Catharus ustulatus. Next base: position 5,116,131 of record NC_046223.1, on the reverse strand, counting down.
CTTTCACAAAGTCGTCATTTAGTAACACAATCGCGGATTGCAGGGGTTTACTGGCTTACTGCCGACCTCGGAAACATTGTTTCCAAGTGAAAAAAGACACAGACGATAGCTGCGGCACCGTTCCCTGCAAGTTTTATTTACAAGCCGAAAAAGACATGAACAATAGTGTGGTCATTTTGCGAGCATTCCCAACGGATCCGCGTTGCCTTTAAACAGCCGCTGAGCCGCGCGGGCGGGCAGCCAAGCACTGAGCGGAGCCACATCTCCGCGCCGGCATGGCCACCCGCTCAGCCCCGCGGGCGAGCGGCTGAGGTCCCCGAACTCAGCTCTTTCCCCGTCACACGCATCGGCACAAATGCGCCTGTCCTGTGAGCTCAGCGAGCGCTGCCCCGCCCCCGCCTGCTCAGCCACACGCCCCCTGCCTGCTCAGCCGCCCCGCCCCTGCCCGCTCAGCCGCACGCCCCCCGCCCGCTCAGCCGCATGCCCCCTGCCCGCTCAGCCGCACGCCCCCGCCCGCTCAGCCGCCCCACCCCCGCCCGCTCAGCCGCACGCCCCCTTCTCCGCGTGAGCCCAGCTACCCGCGCAGCCGCACAAGGGCGGCCAACCGCGCAGCCGCAGAAAACTGAAAACACTTAAAAAAATACAGAAAAATATCACACTTTTATTAAACTTTTAAACAGTTTCATTTTTCATTCATCAGCCGCTTCATCAGCGGCTTCATCTTCCATGAAACCGCCAAAGTCTTCGTCCTCCGTATCGGAAACCAGCAGCTGGGCAATTGTAGGATCCAGCGAACGTGAGGCGGTTTCGCCGGCACCTTCACCATCAGAGTTATCACCTTCGGTACTCCCGATGGCATTGCTGGTCAGTCCAGGAATGATGTCGGCTTTGGCGAACCCTCGGCTGATAGTTCGGGTAGTTACTTTACCCCAGGCATCCAGTATCCACTGGCACACTGTAGCGTAACTTGCCCTGCGCAGCCTCCCGGTGTTGGTATAGGAGTGTTCGCCTTCCAACATCCACTCTTCCCACAGAGATCGCACTTTAGCCTTGAAGGAACGAATAATACCTATGTCCAGCGGCTGCAGTTCTTTGGTCAAGCCACCCGGTATTACAGCAAGCTTCGTCTTCTTTATTCTCACGATTTCTTTCACGGTTTCCGTCGTATGGGCACGCATGGAATCCAAAATTAGCAGTCCCGGTAACTGATTAAAGAACCTATGCAATGTGCCACCGTAAACTTCCGTTAGCCAAATATTCATTGCTTTTTCATCCATCCAGCCTTTTGAATTAACATGAACCTTTAGTCCCTTTGGAAATCTGTCTTTAGGGAGGGTTTTTCTTTTAAAAATGACCATGGGGCGTAATTTCTGCCCAGCTAGCGAAACGCCGAGGACGACCGTGAACGATGTCTTTTCATTCCCCGTGGTTCTTACCGGCACCGTCGGTGTTCCGGTGTGCTCCACGGTCCTCGTCAGCGGCATATCAAATGTGAGGGGTACTTCGTCCATGTTAATAATACAATGCGGCTGTATACTATGTTCAGAGATCTTGTTTTTGCAGTAACTCCAGAACCTGGCTAACTTTTCTTTGTAGTCCGCCGGCAACCGCTGACACACCGTGGTCCGTGTATGGACAGAGAGCTTCTGTCGCCTCATAAAGCGGAAGCACCAAGACGCTCCTGCTTGAAATTCTTCTATATGCTATTGCTTTGCAATTGCTTTGGCTTGTATCCGAATGGCAACAGTAGATACACTTCGGCCAGCTGCCCTTCGCTCAGAAATCCACTGATAAAGTCTTTCTTCCAGCTCTGGCCATTGTGCTCTGCGGCCACGGAAACTTTTCTTTGTCTTCCTTGCGAGACGAAGTTTGTCCTCTTGCTGTCTCCACCTACGTACCATGCATTCATTAACGTGGAACGCTCTAGCTGCAGGTCTATTCCCATGTTCTTTTGCATAGCTAATCGCTTTCACTTTAAACTCCGCGTCGTACGCTACTCTCTTCTCCGCAGCCATGCCGAGGGAAGAAGTCGCCGAGGGGAGAACGAGCCGAGAAGAGAACACGCTGAGGGCAGAGCACGCCGAAAAAGAACGAGGCGCGGGAACTCATCCTGCTAAATACCCCCCCGTCCCCCAGTAATGCCGTCATCCACAGGCAGACAATAAGCTGTTCTCTGATTGGTTCATCGTCGGAACACCGGGAAACCATGGATTTCAGACAGTTTTGACTCGGGACTGGACCAGCATGATACTAGGTAAGGGCAGATATCACATTTTTGTCCATGGATTAGCCACACCAGAATATTGGCCGCATTTCCGGGTTTCCACCAAAATTTTAGTATTCTTGCTGTGGCTTGTATTCGTGAAATTACTGTACTTCAGCTTCCTTTCTCCCCGCCTCATCTCTACAGTATGTAAGGGAACAGCAGAATTGTACAAGGCAGTGAAAAGAGATAAAAACGACACATGCATTTACAGTAATTTCACGACTATAAGGCACACCCTTTTGACTAAAATTTTCCCCGGAACCTGGAAGTGCACCTTATAGTCCAGTGCGCCTTATGTGATGGACAAAGTTCAAAAAATTTGCCTACCCGGAAGTGAGAGCTGCGAGCCACGCGGGGAGCCGGCAGGGCCGTGACTGCCAGATGGAGGCAGGGCAGAGCAGCAGCGGGCAAGCCCCGGCCCCGTGGAGGTGGAGCCGCCCCTCCAGAGGCACGCCCTGGCCCCGTGCAGGCAGAGCCGCCCCTCTAGAGGCATGCCCGGGCCCCGTGGAGGTGGCACGGAGAGGCGGCGGCCATAGCCCGGCCCTGGAGAGGCAGCACGGAGGGGTGGCGGCCATGCCCTGGCCCTGCCGGATACAGGTGGGTCTGGGGGCCCACGGCACCGCCCCTGCCGGGTACAGGTGGGCCCCAGGGCCAATGGCTGCCGGCTTGAGGCAGAGCCTCAGCCAGAAATCGCGTGGAGGGAGCTGGGGGCGGAGCCTCGCTGCAAAAAAAAAGTGCGCCCTCTAGTCTGGTGCACCTTATCTGATCTACAAAGTTGCAAATTTTGCCGACTCCCGGGGGTGCGCCTTATAGTCCGGTGCGCCTTATGGTCGTGAAATTACTGTACTTAACAAAACAAATGAAACTGAAAAGTGATTTACTTTAAAAAGGGCTTGACAAAAGGAACCAAAGGAATGGAATATCATTGGTAACCTGCAGAGAAACCACAGAGTAGCTTCTTCACCTTGACTTGCAGGAAGTGGTAGGAAGTTAGCAGTGAGTCCTGAGTGTCATCAAGCTGGATAACCTGGGGACTGGCTGTTAGACTTGGTTGTTGAGGTGCCAGAGCTGCACCATCAACTTTCTCAGTCCTCTTCTGCCTCTGCCATCCTGCCACCACTAGTTTCTTGCGTTTTGAATGGCTGTCTGCCAAGGAAAGAAAAGTGTGTACTTGAATGATGAATATTGGCCAAAGTACAGACAAATCAAAGGCTCACAAAAAAATCAGTTATTTAAGTTCAAAGTATCTTGTCCTGGTTTTGGCTGGGGTAGAGCTACTTTTCTTCCTACAGGCTGGTACAGTGCTGTGCTTTGGATTTAGGATAAGAAAATGTTGATAACACACTGATTAGCTGATGCTAAGCAGCATTTACACTAAGGCAAGGACTTTTCTGCTTCTCAAACCACACCAGCATGGAAGAGGCTGGGAGGGGCATAAGTGCTGGGACAGCTGACCCCAGCTGGTCAAAAGGATATTCCAGTTCACATGGTCCAGCATAAAGCTGGGGGAAAGCTGCTCAGGAGCCACTGCTTGGGAATTGGCTGGGCAGCACTCAGCAAGCAGTGAGCAACTGCACTGTACATTATTTGATTTGTATATTCTAATTACAGAAATTTAACGATTACAAGCCATACCTGATTATAAACCTCATCTCCAGGTGTCAGTAATGTTTAGGTCTTTGTCTATATATAAGCCACACCGGATTATAAACCGCACTGTCGTTCACAGTGAGGACCCGCATGCAACAAAGTAACAAATTAGTAACAATCACGGAATCATGGGGCTTACTGGCAGGTGCTCAATTTGCAAACTTTTTTCACCGATCAGGGTAGCCTTTAAATGCAGCCTTAAAAACTAAAAAAAAATACAGAGAAAGATCACTCACTTTTATTAAACCTGCCAGCTCTGCTCTCAAACAGGGGGACGAGAGCAGCGGGGCCGGGTGGGCTGGGGACCGGCTGCCCTGGGCTGTCAGAAGTGGCAGGGGCTGCAGGCAGCAAAGTTTCCTGGTGAGCAGCAGCGCCCTGCTGAGTGCCACGCTGGCCCGCACCGGTGCTGGGGTGCCGGGCTGGCCCCGCTGCTCGCTGTCCGGGCCAGTGCCCTACCCTGGTCGCTGCATGGGACTGGGCGGGAGTGCAGAGCCCGGGCCCGCCAGTGTTGGGGGCAGTGAGCCTGGCAGAGCTGCTCAGAGGGGCCCTGCAGGTGGAGGTGCCACTGCCCGGTTGCTGCTCCACTGCCGGGGGCTGGGGAAGCGGCCCCGCTGCCCTGCCTCCCTGGGGCCGGGGAAGTGGCCTCACTGCCCCCCCTTCCTGGGGTCGGGGAAGTGCCCCATCATCCGTATATTGGCTGCTCCGGATTACAAGCAGCACTTCTGGGTTCAGACCAAAATTTTAGTCAATATGGTGCGGCTTATAATCGTGAAATTACTGTACCTTTTCATTATTATTATTATTATTATTATTATTATTATTATTATTACTATCCCTACCATTTCTGTCCTATTTCAAGCTACAATTTTTACTTTTTTCCTCAGTTTTCTCCACCATCGCACAAGGGCTGGGAAGTGAGTGCGCTCCTGTGTGGCATTTATTTATTTCTCCAGTTAAACCACAACATCTTCCCGGAGAGAGATACTGTTGGAGGTTAGGATTTTTCCTTTTTCTCTGTTTTTCTTTCTCTCAGAGAATTTTCTCCCATTTGTTGCCTAAGACATGAGAATGATACTTAAAGCATGTGGCCAAGATGGGGGTAAAGGGTGCAGCTGGCTGCACCTACTATTAGCTGGTGCCTCTTTCTTGGGAAGGCCAGAGATACTGAGAGATTTTGGCATGGGGGTGAGGGGCTGGTCTCAGCTCCTTTGTCTCTCTTGCTCTTGGGACAGGAGATGAGATGGTGCTGCTGTTTTTGTGAGGACAATTCGCTGCCACCACAGTTCTGTTCTTCACTGCTTCTCCTACCGTGAATGAGGCTTTGTTCATCAGAGCAGCCATTGAACTGGCACCTTTTCAACACACTGGTGGGGAAGGACCCTCACCATCTACCCGGGTGCCTAAGGGGAAAGTCCTGTATCCCAACTCCTTCCCCACTCCACAGGGAGTGTCTCCTGGTTGTTTGCAAGAGCCTGGCTGCCACTGCTGCTTTGGGTATTTTGCAACGTTTTAACCTGACATCCCAAGTCCATCCGGGTCCCGATACCGCTTTGGAGTTTTTGCTACACTGGGGTATGGTTACATCTGGAATTCCAGCCTGCTGCTCCAAAGTCCTTGCTACAATCTATGGTGCCATCAGGATTGGCACCAGGACCGGCTGCCCCCATTTCCAACCCATGAGTTTGCAAAAGCAGCACCTTTTCTCTATCTCTCCCTTCAGCCCACCCACCATTTCTGTGAGGGAGTGGCCCCATGCCACAGCACCCCCTGCAGGCACACAGGAATTATTGCAGCTGCCCTGCCCGGCTGGGAGCCAACAGCGTCTCCTGCCGGAACTGCACCCAGGGGAAAGTGCAGAGAGAGAGATGCTGGGACTAGGTTTGTGCTGCTGTTGGATGCTGCTGTTTTGTTTGTCTGCCTTGGATGTATATATATATATATATATATATGTAGTAGTAAAGGACTGTTACTCCTTTTCCCATATCTTTGCCTGAAAACCACGTAATTTCAAAGTTACAATTACTTGGAGGGAAAGGGATCACATTTTCCATTCCAAGGGAGCTTCCAACCTTCCCTGGAAGACACCTGGTCCTTTAAACCAGGACAGATATTGACCAAGAAATTTCTAGCAGAGAGTTCTGTGCAGCCTTAATGACCACAGTTCAAGACTTCATGCCTGGGTAATAAATCACTTAATCCAAGAAAGTCCTGTTGTTGCTGATTTTCCAGAGTATCATCAAGGCAGTCTCCTTTAGCAGCCTTGTCAAAGGTAATACAACAGTCTTCACAATGGTATAGTGAAAATTATTGTGGGCCTTTGCGTGCAGGATGCCAGATGAGTGATAATAAACAGGCCGAAATTTGCCCTGTAAAATCTTGTCATGTTTTTAAAAGCCAGATTACTCATTATGACTTTTAAATTCCACCCTTGATTTAATTCACATAGAATGAAGTATATGTTGCCAGTACACCCAGCAGAGTTCCAGTCCCCTAAAACTAAATCTCTGTTCCACCACTACAAAAGAACATACATAATGAGCTGTGCTGAGATGCTCTCTTTTGATGATAAACATGACAAATTTGAGCAATTCTGGTTCCATTCAATAAATAATGTTATGCAAATATTAAGTTACCACAGATTAAGAAGTTAGTGATACCTTTGCTTTTTCAACAAGCACTTGGTTTTGTTTTGTTTGCTTTTTCTGGGGTTTTTTTTAAATTTTCTTGCAACCTTTTTTTTTTCATACTTTCATTCTCCATTGCCTTTCCGAACAACACCTAGAACTACTCACACAAAAGATACAGCCAGAGTCTGGCATGTAATTAAGATGTTAAGAGGTAACTTCATCTGGGCACATAAACTTGAGCACCTGCTCATGAAAGCAGGTGCCAAAATCAATACATTCAGGCAGCCTGGAAGCTTGTCTGAGGTTCTGATTTCACACATTGCTGAGCGACCTTTTTGTGTTGGAACCCAAAGGATGTCCACTGTACCTCCTGGAAGCACTTGCTTCCCAGGACTGGCATTTTCTTTTATCCACACTGCATTAATGAACACTCCCAAGCTTAAAACAGGACAGATCCGAACACAGGACAGACTGAGATACGTATTTAATTGTTCACATTCTCTTATGCTAATCATTCAGAGGACTCCATTCCCACCATCTTACACTAATCTTTCAGAGGGCTCTGCTGCCTCTGCATTGTCCAGCACTGTTATCCTGTTGCTCAGCTACAAAAATAATGAGAATTGGAGGTGGTTATGGATGAAAATGTGCCATGGCTTGTTTTCTCAGCAGTAGAGCATTGCCTTCTCTTCTGTTGAACTCAATGAGAAAAACAGGTGATTTGATATACACATCATTAGTTTCCATAGAACAAATCTTGAAGCTCTCATTATCAGTAGATTCATTTTGCACCTATTATCAGCATGCTACTCTGCACCATGGAGAAGAGTAATTTGCAACCCATACATCTCCAAGGTACTCATATTTGGGGGAAAAAAATACCAAAACAACCATGATGCAGAAGTCCTGAAAACAACACTGATTTCCCAGGTACAACAACACCACCATTAACAATTTTCACCTGCTTATTTTTGAGATTCTGATTTCTGTTGTAATTCCCAATATCAAAAATCAAGGACATCAATTTTTGCAAAACACAACTAAAATGTGGTTTCAGTTGATTATCTCCGATCCATTTAAGGAAACAGAAAAATAGATAATGTCTCAAGGTAATATTAAAACAGGTTAATGTGGAGAAAATACACTTTTGAGCAAGGATAGTGACAAAAGGCAGAGTCCCAGGAAGACCTAAACAAGGCATTAGGTAGAAGGCTTTCAGCCCCACAAAAACCTTGAAGAAAGGCTCATGTCAGACATTGATTACAATTGAAAAATATATAGGAATGATCATGAAAAAGTGCAGTAACACCCCAAAATGCTGTAGTATACAAGACCTTTGAAGGCTCAGATCTCAAAAGATCAAAACTGCATGTTGCACTTTGCAACAGGAGATGAGAACAAGTTATCAGAAGATGAAAGCTACCATTTGTCATATAATAAAGGATTTGCTTTCTCTTCAACTCTTCCCAGCACATTTTTATAAACCATCTGTAAAGCAAGACTACAGACAGGAAGTAATTGAAAACTTACAAAGAATCAAAACAAGCCACCCAGACAAAACTGTCATGAGAAGATACAAGAAGCTAGCAAAAGAAACTGAGAAGGACTTTGAAAGAGCCTGTAAACTTGTTTTTTCTTAGACCAACTTCTTTTTCTGAGACCAGTTTCAAAAAAACCAACACCAAAGGGCTGCCAAAACTCTCTGTGAGTGAAAAAACTGTGCTACCTGCTCCAATGTCAGAACAACTTTGGAGAAAACTGTCAGTATTTTTAAAGAAAACAAAGTTGTAAAGAAGAATAAAGATACAAGGTTTCCCATGCTGCTACTTGCATTTTTACCTCTAAGGCTTGTTAAATACTGCAGACATGAGGCTAAAGCTTCTGTCCAAAATCTGACCTCCACTTTGTCAAACATGAATGTTCACGCATAATGGCTTCCCCACACATTCCTTTTAAAACTCCATCTCAAAAAGACAAAAGAACAGTATCATTTGTGATTGGGTATTTTCAGTCACTTGGATGAGCTCTTTTATAGATTTAACTACACTAGACAGGTGGCATAAGGAAGTTTACCTGTTTCCAACAAAATTCATTTTCAGATCACAGTTCATTTTCCTTGTTTCTTTCTCAAGTTGCACCAGGGGAGGTCTAGATCAGATAGTAAGAAAGACTTCTTTGCTGAAAGGGTAGTATGGCATTGGGACAGGATGCCCAGGGAAATGGTGGAATCACCAACCTTTGAAATAAAAGGATGGGGAACTTGGGTACATGTTTTACTGGTAACACAGTAGCACTGGGTTAATGGTTGAACTTGATGATCTTAGAGGCCTTTTCCAACCTTAGCTGATTACATTTTATTATATTTTTGTTCCTATTCAACTTTGTTTTCATTGTATTAGGAATAAAAATGTTCATTTACAACAGCATTATGGTTTGCCACCAATAATAACAAAACACTCTCTTAAAATAATAAAACAACAATTTAAAAAAGCGGCAGGACCCAGTATATTAAAAATTCACTTTACAGCTTTGCCAAGAAAATTTATCCAGGCTTTAAGCCTTTAACTGGTTCAAGGCCTATACAACTGCATAGACCTTAACTGCTCATGAAGCCTTTCCTGCAGAGGAATATCTTCTATTTCCCATTATGAGGTTGCATGCCAGTAAGTTTTTGCTCTTTAGCTTATCAAGCATATTTTTTTCCAGAATCTAATGAAACACAGAGAAAATAAACCCAGAGATGGACGCAAGAAACTTGCTAAGTTAAAAATAATTATTTTTTTCCATTTTTGGGACTTTGGTGAGCTGGGAGCATATAAAATTTCAAGCTTTATCACAGTCTAATACAAACCTATTTCTTCTTCCCACCTGTAGGAGCAAGGAGATTGCCAGGATCCATTTACTGGCAGGGCTTTGAGAGCTGCTCAACCTCTTGTCTATGAGCAGCAGCATATTCAGGGGAAAAGCACTTTCAGTTAAAGAAGAGCAGGGTCAAGACCAACAATAAGGCTTTCCTCGAAGTTTTTTTGAATTTTGATCATGTTATGCACGGAAAAAAAGCCAAGTACCACCTCCAGTGTGATTTTTTGCCTTTTTTTTGTGCGTTCCTATGGATGAAAAACTGCTGTAGGCTCAGTAAGAACATGAGTCAAGTGGATTGGTGATTTTAATGGAGACATGATTTCAGTTGCATGGGTAAGTGTGATAGCCCCATTATAGTAAAGTACTTAAACACACACTTTGCCTGAAATATATATAGGACTGGAGTTAGGCTTTACTTAAGGACATTTTCAATTACTGAGGGACTTGGGAAAAAAAAAACCAACCATACCAGGCCTGAAAATAACTTTCACAATGTTGTTGAAAGTGTCAGTATGTTGAAAATAAAATTAATGGACAATTTTAGAGCCTGAGGATATCTACAGAGAAATGCAATTGAAACATCTTTAAAATGACTAGCAATTTCGACATGCATTTTAGCTTCTAGTGAAAACTTCTCAAAAAGCCTGGATTTAAAGACTGTAGGTTTTAAACAGCCATCGTATTTTTTACTGATGCAATTATTCAAAGATGCCTCCTAGCTTAGCCCGAGCTTGCCATCATTGATTAAACTTGGATACCAGTGAAAGATAGGTAAGAAGGTGGAAAAAGCTGGTAGCCTGGGGTTGTGGTCCTAATCTCATGCTTACATTCGCAACTCTGTAGCTTTTAACTTGATGACATTTTAAATAGTGATTAAATAACTTTGTTATTTGCAATGTGCACATTTAACACTGCAGATCAGATAAACTAGACAACATAAATTAACCACCTTAGAGGCAGGTTTACATCACTTGAGCATCTGGTCCTCGCTGAATCAATTTGTACTGTAGACAGGAATCCAGTAAAAGCCTTCTTTTAAATTCAAGTGAAAAAAATTAATATTAAAATTTTTCACGTAACTTAATTCTTTGTGACACTGAGTTTTCTTAAACAGGATCTCTAAATCCAAAGAGATCGAAAATACCTCTAGGAGTCCTGTTTGCTTTTGCCTTTTCATAACCAGCATTCACCATGCAGTACAATGGAGATCTGCTTGGCACATTGGTAGTTTTTCAGGAAAGACAACTGCAGGAAATGGATTTATCTGTGCAGCAGATAAAGTAGGTTACCATTTTTTGGCTTCTAGATCTTTTCATAGAAGTGTCACAAAAGGAAATAATGCTCTACAGTTATGCAAAATCATTTTTCTAAAGACTCTGAGGCATTAATTCTTTATCATACTTCATTGTAATGAGGTAGGAAGAGAGACAGGGTAAGGGAGGAGAAATAGAAGAGTCACTGGCTTTGAAGTGAGATTTAGTGAGAGCATCCCTAATTTCTGCCTCTGAAGCACTCATATGAGCATCGGAACAAGACAGCCACATGCATTTACCAGTCTTCCATTACCTACTGCAACACCAAACCCCAGTTACTCAGGTCACCCCAGGAACCCAGCAAGCACCCAACCTCCACTTTCTGATCTGGGAAGCACCAGCAAAGGCAAATGGCAGAGTGAAGAAGGAAGGGAAGACACAGCCTTGTGGTCAGGAGGATGAAATGTGCCCAGAGGGCCCTGGGAGAGCCTGAAGAGGTGTAATAAAGGTACTGGGCAGAGCAAGAATCATGAGGCTGGGTCCCTGTCAGTGATCAAGCACAGGCAGTGCTCCAGTGCATGAGGGAGTCCAGGAACATCCAGGACTCAGTGAATAAAAACAATTTGGGAATCAATAGGTTTGATTGGAATGCTTAGCTTCCTAATCACAGGTATTAAGATACTTGAGTCAGTTAGAGTCAGAAAAAGTCATACATATTCAAAGGCAATAAAACCTACCCTGCTGATAATAGAAATTTTACCCTAACTTTTGTGTTCCCTGAAATGAGTCAAAATTATAAAAATACTCTCAAAATTCAAATCACCCATTCTAATTTTTTTTCTTTTTCTTTTAAAATTTATTTAGAAATGCTTATTGTGGCAGGCTATGCTTACCAATGGAACCCAGCTATCTTTACACATCACAGTAGAATCATAGAAGGATCTGGTTTGGAAAGGACCTTAAAAGTCCTCTAGTTCTAATGCCCCTGCCACAGGCAGGGACACCTTCCTCGTGTTTCTCATCAGGTTTCTCCCAGCCCCATCCAGCCTGGCCTTGACCACCTCCAGTGAAGGGGCTCCTCACAGCTTCTCTGGGCAACTTGTGCCTGTGCCTCACAACCCTTACAGTCAAGAATTTCTTTCTAATATCTACAAAAAAAGCTTAAGGCCATTCCCTTCACCCATGCATGCCTTTGTCCCTCTCCAGCCTTCGAAGCTGCAGGCTCCCTGTAGGTATGGGAAGGGGCTCTAGAAGGTCTTCCCAGGCCACCAAATTTGTCAGGCATGATTTGTCTTTAGTGAAAGTATACTGGTAGTCACCAATTACCACATTATTTACCATGAGCCTCAACACAGTTTCCAAAAGGACTTACTCCATAATTTGCCATGCACTGAGGTAAGACTGACTGGCCTTCCTGGGCCTGGAAAGACTCTGGGTCTTCCTTTTTTCCCTTTTTAGAAATCAGAGTTATGTTTCCCCTTCTCCAGTCAATGGGAACTTAACGGGAGTGCCAGTACTTCTTAAATATGATGAATAGTGCCTTAGACACTTCCTTGACCACTTTCCTCAGGGCCACGGATGTATCTTCTCAAATGTAAAATACTGTTGTTCCTATAATTTAGCATGAAATAAATATGCAACCACTGTTGTTACTTTAGGTTTTAATAATAATTTTCAATGACATTAAATAGCTTGGCTACCATAACCTATCAGTAGTCAGTGATGTCAACTCATAAAAAATGCACACTCTGAACAAACAGCACACAAAACTTACCTTTCATTATGCATTTTAATAACTGGAAGTCATTTAATTCTGATTTTTATACAACCAATTATACATTAACATGTACACATACACAATTCCAGTCACAGTGTATACATATTTTGAATCTGCAGCAATATAAAATAAGTTCTACCTGTATATACATGTGCAAGTCTGAATAAGTCCTGAGTCATTTTAAAGTACTGTTATTTAAATCCTGTAAATTTTAATGGATGTAAATAAATCTCAGGTTTTACAACTATTGTGAAGAAGCTATTTAAAAAATATATATATAGCACTTTTCTTCAGCTTTATGCATAAGCTATGAGCTCTGTACAGTGCATAGTTTTCATTTACAGTCTGAATGATTACGAAATCTGAAAAGATGCTGACCATGCTTATTTGGTAACTATTGCTTCCTTTGCTTCTTGATTAATGGTGAGTGATCTGTTCTGCCTCCAAACAACCAAACTCTGTAAGACTGACAGGGTTGAATTTATATTCTTTCTGCTGTATATACTTTTGTAAGCATTCAAGTTACCGAGGCCCTTTAATTCTTCTGAGAAAAACTATACAATTATACAGTCAAATAGTTAAACAGTGGATCTGGAAGGGGAAGAAAATGAAACAACAGTGGAATATGATCATTACCTTAAACACGACACAATGATATAAAGAAACAAAACAGGAACTGTTCTTTAAGGAACAGCTTGGACAGAAACCAAAAGGCCACTCAGAAACCCTCTGTCAGCATGACACACTGCCATGGTAAACATGAGATGCTCTCAAACGGCCAGAACAAATTATCTGAGCAAATCGGAAGGAAGCACTGTTGCCAAGATGGGGATCCAAACTCATCATGAGAGTCAGAATCTTTGTACAGTATTAACAGACCAACTTACACAAAAATGTCTGTACACCCCATGCCAGGAGAATGCAGGCACCAACTTGAGAGGTGGTAAAGGACACAGGTTAGCATGGAGGTGTAGCTGTCTCTAACTGGTGCTGTTTGGATGTAACTTTCCAGGTATGGAGGAGACACTCTCTTTTCTTTCCCTCATTACTCTTGCACAAAAGTGAAGGCACCATTGCAGCCACACTCCATCAGCACAAGGATCCTGGCCCAAAACTTAGCTGGTCCCATGGCTGCTATAGTCAAAAACGCCTTTCCTGAAGAAGGGTGAGAATTCACAGATGGTGTATTTTGACAACGTTAGTCCCACTTTATCAATGTTCAGTGGAGACGATGGAGATTTCAGCATTGCAGAGAAAAAGCTCCTGAGGTATTTCTGTGGAATGAAATGTAACATGTTATAAGGTTTACTTGATCAAATTGATGACAATCATTTTGAAATATAAAATGAACAGTAAAAACACCCCAAAATATTTCCATGGGCTGTGAATAAACAGCATTTAATAATGTGAATAAACAGCTTTTAATAACCATTAGCATTTAAATCTATTTTTAAAACCGTCTACTGAAATGTCTGTATTAAATTCAGGAAAAACAGAAAATAAGTATTTTCCACTTCCTTCTTATGACCAGCTTGGCAATTCTTTTATTCTGTTGTTGTGTGATGCTTCCTTGTTTATTCTGCAGTCATGTAATGCTATCTGCTAATCATGACACGCTAATACTATTGTCTAGCATTACCAACCTCAAATCCATTCTGCAGGATATTCACTACATATGGACACAAAATAACTTTAAAAACCTTTCCTTTTTTTTTCTTTTTTTTTTTCCAGTCTTACTAATGAGAAGCATGTGGGAGACACTTGCTTTCTTTTCCCATAAGTTAAAGTTAATATTCACTGTGCAACTTGCAGTCACATCTGTACCTAGAGAAATTGGGGGATGTACATTAAGACAGTTTTCACAAACCTAACAAAGCTTCCATCATATGTGGGTTCATTTAGCGTGACTTAATAACTTATAAATATAACTTTTGAACAATACACTCTAGGTAAAAAGTTTGATCAGACAGATACTATAAATGCATCCATTGTCACTCAAACACCTGCAAGGGAAATCTCACCTGGAGGGATAAACTCCTTTTCTGTACTACAGACTGACCATAAAAAGAGACAACTTTCAAATCATTCACTGGTCTTGGATTCCATGGGAAATATATTTGCAAGCCAGAGAAGCATATTCTCCTCTGAAGAAGACAACATTTAGTTATTTGAATGGAGCAGCTTTGGGGTCATGGAAGTGGTTTGCTCAGGAAACTTGTCCAATTATTCACTCATTTCTCAGGAAGAATTCCTCTAAACTATAACAACCCATTATCTTTTTAAGAAATCAGCTGTTTCAATATTGCAAAAAGAAGGAAAACAAACCAAAAAAAAAAGCAAACAAAAAAAAGCAGCTGAGATAAAAAACTATTCTCTTAGCAGAAATGGTGAATTTTCTATTTCATTTAGATCTGCCACAGGTTGTATTAATGTTCATGAAAAAAATTCATTACAAAAATGCCTTCAAGATGAACAGCAATAGACTAAGAGGTAATTTAAAGTGAGAAACAGAGAAGCATTTTTCATAATTAGTTCTCAAAGGAGGGCTCTTTACAAGAAGTCCCAAACCAGTAATTCCTGAAGGATGAATATGGTAGAAAATCAAATGTAAAACTGTGCTGAAAAGTTACTGCAATAATTCTAGTTTATGACTATCAAAGGCTCAAAGGTACCAAAATATCTCACTGACACACACATCACAAGACCTACTGCATTCACCTTAGTATGTATGGCCAGATAATTGACTGTCATGCCTTTTCTGCAAAGCCATTACTCATTGTTTTGGCATTATAGCTCTTATGGCAAATTAAAAAATCCCTCTGCTCTAAGCACACACTTATGTGACACACTAGGAACAGCAGGTACACTTCTTTTCCACATCTGTGTTCCAGAGTTGAATATCAGATTCTTTGAACACAAAAAAGATCCTTGGGAAAATGTCAACAAGCAGACCCTACCAGATAACAATGGAATTAATTTTGTGTGAAGGATTCCTGCCATATGGCTTGATAATCTGTGCTCTTCAACAACCACCTCTGAACAAATTAGCCTTCTTATAAAACCCAGACCTGTGTTTACCCTGTTTGCAATGCTGTTTTGTTAATATGGCCCAGAGCTGCTGTGCCCTTGACACAAAGAAGCTGTTGCTTCATTGAAATACAGGCTGCTCTGCCCAAAGATGCTGGCTGGGAGTGTTCCCCTGTAGTAAGGAAACAGTGACTAATGGCAGAATTGCTCACAAGCATTGGTCAAAGAGTTGTGGCATGGCACTACAGGGGAACGTTGTTCTGTCCTGTTGGCTGCAATGGACAGAAGTGGAAGAAAGTGACAGGAGAAAGAGTGCTCCTTGCAACGTATAGAAAGATGCTTCCCAGATTGTGACAAGGAGAGGAAGAGGGTCACAGCAAGTTGGGAGAAGGGCAGGAGCACACCAACACCAAGAGCCAGAAATGACAAAAAGTTCCTTAGAGATCCAGAAGGGATTCAGCACGGACTTTGGTGCAGCCCAGGAGGCCACTGCAAGCAGCTGGAGTAGGAGCTAGGCTGGATGAAAGGATCTCCTCTGCCAGCACTCAGTGTATTAAAATCCATTTCTAGTAGCATATATAATTTTTGTCTATTTACAGAACTCTTTTGATGTGTCCTTGAAAAAAAAAATCAGCAGAGACTGGCAAGCTCAGGATACCTTCATAGGTCCAAATGTTATACAAATTAATGATGTGATTTCCTACTGATAGCAACATTGTTCCTGGCATGCAAAGCACTGTGCAATAGCTACTAGGGTTGTATGATTATCCAGGATAGAAAAAACTAGTTAGCTGCCAAAAACATTCCAACACACTTGATTTTACTACTCATTTTTTTTTGTTAAGACTCTGACCATTTCTTCTGGATTATTTAGTCTGGTAATCAGTGTTCTTCCAAATACACTTTGGAGTTTCATTTCACTAATAGCATTTGACCTGCTACGCTGCTGGTTTGCTGGAAAATATCCTAATGATATGTTTGTAAATGTCTCAGTGTGAGGGCACAAGACCCTGGCACTGTAACAGAGATGTAAAATGGGCAACTTACACATCAATCATGTTGCTTGTTCTGACTAAACACTCACTCAGAAACACCCATTTAGGGAATGGAAATACTCTGCGTGTACAAAACAAGGACAGAAAGCCAGGTTAAAAACTGATCCAAAATAGGAAAAGCAGTGGTGTTTGCCCTCTCTGAAGGCAATTCAACCTTCAAGCCTTCTATCTAAAAATTTATGACAGCTGTACCTGCAAGTTTTAACTTTGCAAATGAAACTAAACTGGAGAAAGTGGTATGAGGCCCAAAGGCTTTTCTTTCTTTACCTAGTCAGAGTAGTTTTCCCTCCCTTTTAATTATGCGAACAGCAAAGTGGAAACCATTTAAAAAGCTCATTAAAAATCATTTTAATAGGGTTCACCTTTTTAGCAGTAGGCCAGTGTTCATCTTGTGCTCAATTCATTAGCAAAACAGTCATTCTAATAATTTTTGCACTACTTCGTGATGTGGGGACTTCGTAATTTTATACATTTTAATGTAAAGCCATAACTTAATTTAAAGTTATTTAAGTTAATACAATCAAAATGTGAAAGTCTTCTTATCATCCTTTCAATTGTGGCATATTAAAGAGGAATTCAGTTCAGTGACATTGTTCTCCTAATCCATTACTAACACTGATAGCCTCAGAGACCAATAGCAGAACTTAGCAAGAATTTGATTTTTTCATTAAAATTTGGTGTGCTTAAAAACTCATCAACTCTGGTACTTTCAGAAAGTGAAAACACTTCGAGCTTTTGCTTTCATATCGCTATTTCTAGCAATTTCCTAAAAAAAGTCAGTGCTCAAAATACTTTAGAAGTTACATTTTAAAACTGGCATTAGAAATACCACCTACTAATATATGCCAGAGTTGAAAGCACCAGAAAATTTACTAAGATAAACCTTACAAGGTTTTCGAGATTTTTTTTTAGACAATAACTTCTTTTCTGTGAAACAATACCAGCTTTTCAAGATGTAGATGTCAATCTGCTTCATCACAGAAAGCTTTACCACAAGGTCATAGAAGGTCACTGGTGACAGAGGCAGGACTAATTAACTTGCTCATCTAACTTCTAACATGGGCTCCTCTCTCCCTTGAACACAGATGCTAGTTCCTCCCAGCACCAATCACATAATTATTCCGTTGACGAGTGTTAAGTGGGGCAGGCTTTAAATCAGATCTTGATTTGAATTATCCATAGAGCAAAGCATACACAGGTATCACAGTTCTTTCTATAGGATACAAATTCAATTACCAAAAAAATCACAAAGCCAGACAGATTGAAGCATATTTCCTGAGTCTGAAAAACCACATTATGTCGTAATTAGGTATTTGCAAAGTCAGTTCTTCCCAAGGAAGACTCTACCCCAAAGCAAGCAGACAGGCACATCATTCGCTTCCAATCTGTGATCACAAAAACAAGGATCTGTTTAAAAGACAAGGCATGCAAAGGGAGCCTGCTGGAATGCAGAAATGACAGGGCATATACTCCTGCATTTGTCTCCTAAAAAGAAACTCTTGGGCATACGGAAAGGAAAATCAACATTTGGGGACCTTTCTCCAAATTAACCAATTTTCTCTACTTTGGACATTTCCACCAATATGTTGAAAAGAAAAAAAAAAATTACTTCCAAGGTGGTTTTTCAAAATACCAAGTACTGCAGAAATGCCAGCTATTCTGTCTAACTACATCCTACTGCCAAAAATAAAGCTGGGCTGAAATGGCACTGACAAGTGGGGGTGTCCCATAGAGACTTCAGGTTGGCGAAAGGCCCTGTCTAGGACATGCTTTATATAGAATATGGTAAGAAAATATACAAGTTACCAAGAAAAATAGGATTCAAACTTTTCATTGGCTCTGCTTCTTCCTGTGGGCTTTTTTTTTCTTTTTTTTTTTTTACAAACTGAGTTCCAATGAAGCAGGTTTTCCTATGCAAAATATCCCAACATTACATGCCTAGGCATATTTAAGCTGTCCAAACTGAGGTATTTTGGAGGCAGTAATCCCAGCAGGCTCCTCCTGCAGGTCACAAGTCATTTCATCCCAGTTAAGTTCCCCCTTTACGCCTTCCACTCAAACCATCTCCCCTTCCCGCTGGGCCTACCTAAGGCCCAAGGAATTTTTCTCACATTTCTTCCCTAAAAGATGGGAAAAACTATAATTAAAGAGAGACAAAAGATCTGACTACAATGGGGAAGAGGGGGCAAGGTGTGTAGTTGGCTGCAGTCTCTTAGCTGGGGAGTTTTCTCTTGGAAAGTGCGGAGATCGAAGGAGAGATGGTTGTGGTCTTGGTGCAGGACTGCGGTTGCAAGGAGAATTCACTGCTACCGCCTTTCACTGCTTCTCCTTATTGTGGGTGAGCCTTTGCTCACAAGAGCAACCATGGAACTGGGACCTTTTCAATACCCAACAACACTAGGAGGGACCCTCCCTATCTGCTTGGGTGCCTCAGGGGAAACCCAGGACCCCGACCCCTGACACCTCTCCAAAGGGAGTACAGTAAATTCACGAATACAAGCCGCACGGAATATAAGCCGCACTGCTGGTGTGTTGGCAACATTGTTGCCTTTGTTAATAGATAAGCCGCACCCGGAATATTAGCCGCACTTTAGTTCGCAGCGAACTTTCACAAAGTCGTCATTTAGTAACACAATCGCGGGATCGCCGGGGCTTACTGGCTTACTGCCGACCTCGGAAACATTGTTTCCAAGTGAAAAAAGACACACCCTTTATTTACAAGCCGAAAAAGACAGGAACAATAGTGTGGTCATTTTGTGAGCATTCCCAATGGATCCGCGTTGCCTTTAAACAGCCGCTCAGCCGCGCGGGCAGGCAGCTGAGCTCCGAGCGGAGCCACATCTCCGTGCTGGCACAGGAGCGGCCGTTGTAGCCCTTGCGGCCCGCGGGGGGAGCGGCCCCGTTTTAGCCCCCGCGGCCCGCGGGGGGAGCGCCGCTCTGGCCCTCGCAGCCCGCGGGGGGAGCGGCCCCGTTTTAGCCCCCGCGGCCCGCGGGGGGAGCGCCGCTCTGGCCCTCGCAGCCCCGCGGGGGCTAGCGGCCCCGTTTTAGCCCCCGCGGCCCGCGGGGGGAGCGCCGCTCTGGCCCTCGCAGCCCATGGGGGAAGCGGCCCCGTTTTAGCCCCCGCGGCCCGCGGGGGGAGCGCCGCTCTGGCCCTCGCAGCCCACGGGGGAAGCGGCCCCGTTTTAGCCCCCGTGGCCCGCGGGGGGAGCGCCGCTCTGGCCCTCGCAGCCCGCGGGGGGAGCGGCCCCATTGTAGCCGTTGCGACTGCGGGGGGAGCGGCCGTTGTAGCCCTCTCCCTGCGGGCTGAGCAGCTCCCCCAGCCCTCTCCCTGCGAGCCGATTGCCCGCTTCATCCCTCTCCCTGCGGGGAGAGAGGCTCCCCCAGCCCTCTCCCTGCGAGCCCAGCCAGCCCCGTAGCCGCACAAGACTGAAAACACTTTAAAAAGTACAGAGAAATATCACACACTTTTATCGAACTGCCGAGGTAACTCACCCCGATAACACCCCCCGCCCCTCAGTAACGCCGCCATCCACAGGCAGGCAATAAGCTGTTCTCTGATTGGTTCATCGTCGGAACAACGGGAAACCATGGATTTCAGACTGTTTTGGCTCGGGACTGGACCAGCATGATACTAGGTAAGGGCAGACATCACATTTTTGTCCATAGATTAGCCGCACCGGAATATTGGCCGCATTTTCGGGTTTCCACCAAAATTTTAGTCTTCTTGCTGCGGCTTGTATTCGTGAAATTACTGTATCTTCCGGTTGTTCGCAGGAGCCTGAGTGCCATTGCTTAAGGGTTTTTTTTGTGCTACACTTCAACTCAACACCCCATGTCCACCCAGACCGGCTGCTCCTGCCACTGCTTCAGGGTTTTTGCTGCATTTTGTTTGCCACCCTAGGTCTGCTAGCCTCTGCTGTTCAGCCCTCTGCTCAGGAGTTACTGCAAGAGTTCAGCTTGCCACCTGGAGTGGCACTGAGACCGGGTGCTCCCTGTGGGGCTTGCAAAGGGTATTGCCACCTTCCCTTTTCCTGTCGTCTTAGTCGCCATTTCTGTAAGGGAGCGGCCCTGCGCCACAGCGCCCCCTGCAAGCATGGGGAAATTATCGCAGCCGCCCTGCCTGGCCAGGAGCCACCAGCGCCCCCTGCCGACTGTGCCTGGAACTGCACCCAGGTGAAATCAGCTGCAAAGAGTGGGGAGAGACTTCATTGGGTTTTCTGTTCTTGTTTGTCTTATTATCTATAGTATATAGTAAAGTATACTTTACTATACACTGCATAACTATATATATATTCTAGTAAAGAACTGTTACTCCTCATATCTTTGTTGGAAAGCCCTGTAATTTCAAAGTTATAATCATCTGGAGAGAAACCTTGGCAGACACCAGGTTTTTAAACCAAGGCACTGGGGCATTAGGAGTAAAGGCTAGCTTAATGCTCTGATAGGTCTCCAAGTAGTTTCAGATCCATTTCTGGATTTATTAGATTTGAGCAAGGAGGGAAAGAATTTGCAGATAGCAAGACTATAGAATATGAGGTACCACTGCTTTGGAGTAATCCAAAAGGAGGGGGGACTGTACCAGATTACAACTAATATCTTCCACCAATTCCAGAGTCAGATCAATTCCCCACTCACCAGATACAACTTGCTGAGAAACATTTTGGTCTTTTTTGGGCTTTTACTTTTTCTAATAAAGAAAACATGAAGCTTCAATTCTTTTCCCCAACACCCTGACATATGTTGCAAGATAAAATAAAAGATTTGAATGAAGTATGTGAGCAGAACAGCATGTGATATTCAATATCTCAAGTGATATTTCAGGCCCCTTAGGAAGTACCTAATGTCACCTGCGGATCTGAACACATTTATCTCCTGCACATATCCTTAGGTCATTCTGTGTGGTTGTGATTTCAGAGCAATGGGAAAAAGACTTACTGCCTAGGAGACTACCTAGTGCCTGAAGGATCTTATTTCTGTGGAAAAACTTGGAGAGAAAACATCTATAATTACGATGGGATCACCTGGCCCATTACCTTTTGCTGAAAGATCAGGATGGTTGAGTTCTCCTTACAAAACACCCTGCAAAATTAGACACTGTCAAAGCTCTGCAAAGCTTCCTCGAGGAGCCAAGTTAGACAACTGCCTCCAGAATGTGACTGTCCCTGGTGCCAGAGACCTTGCTCAAGTTGCTGGCAATTTGTGTATGCACTTTTTAGGAGAAAAAAAGACAGATCCACATGTTTGAAAATGGCAAGTCTCTACTGCAAAAGTCACAGTGATGCTGGGTGATTTTTTGCCTCTTTTCTTTTATATAGTCTCTGTATTCTTTATACATATATTTTTAGCTTTGTAGCTTATTATTGCTAGTTTTCCCAGTACTCTTTCCTGCCCTAATAGGCAGAAAGACAAAAGACATTCCAAAGCCCCTATCCTATCTTGGTTCTTCTTAGGAAGCAAGGCAGAAAAACAGCTCTTTAGGATATATTTTTCATAAACTAGTTCAGTTTCCATCTAAGGGGGGAGGATTTAGAAGGGGTTTTATCTGGGGGGGGAATTGCATTACCACTGGTGCTCCTAATTGATGATTTTTATCAATTATGCTAATTTTCTAAATTTATAAAAACAGTATTCACTTCATGGGAGTGAGCTTTTGTGGACATTTTCCATATCTGCCCCTGGAGGCCTCCAATAAAGACCAGGCTTTATATTACTCTCTCTACTAATATTATCTTGAAAGTGTGTGTTGTTTCATTTATAGGTTCTTAAGGCATCAACATCATATTAATAGAGGAGGGGTTATTTGCTTCAGGATGGCAGGCATTAATTAGCCTCATGGCTGGATGAACGCAAACCAAGAATAAAGGATTGGCTCATTTTAATCAAACCCTTCCTGCTCACTTTGATTAGGTCTAATCAGAAGCAAGGCTTTTTACAGGCAATGCCTAGTAGGTAGCAAGTAAATAAATAAATAAATAAATAAATAAATAAATAAATAAATAATAAAGTAGACTGAGAACATCCCAATCAGTAATACCTTACCCTGTGTTTGCATATCTTACAAGTCTACATACAACACCAACACCCACACCATTTCTCATCTAAGACAAATTCTATGTCGTGAGTTTCCCTTAACAGAAATAATGTAACTAGGGCATATTATGCTAGGTCACTTTTTAAATATTTACTAGCAAATATCTTGCCAATTTGACTATGACAAAGTCAAACTCTTAACTTGTTAGACTGAAGCTATTAGCCAAGAAGCTACATGCGAGGAGATGAGATTGAAAGCTCCTACCAAAAATGTAATGTAGCTCTGTCTTGGGGTAAATCATAATGTTATTGTATTCCGTATCTATCTGCAGACTCCATAAAATTGTTACTGTACCTTTAACACCCTACAAATGAGAACCCTGTGTATGGAGGCGTTATCATGAGTACTTTTAAAATTGTCACTCTTAGGCAGCTTCCAGTTCTTTTGCCACGTGGTACTTGCTTTGCGGGTTACCTGGTCTTTGTTCAGGCAAAGGCCTTCTTTCGCTTTCTCGGTTCTCTTTTATTTTTTTGGTTTTTTTTTTTTTTTCTTTTTTTTTTCCTTGGCTAAGAGTTAGCCATTTTGAGCTGCCTTGAGGTCAATTCCACAGGCACCCACCTCTGCATTGAGCGGGGCAGCCCCACTCCAGTCCATGCTGTCCTAACTCGTCAATGGTCCCTGACCAAAGAGGGAGGACCACAAGTCATCCAAGCTCGCCCAGACACCTTCCCTGTCATCTCTTGCCACAAGGAATGTGAAGTCCCTCTGTGAGTTCTAGCCCTTGACCTATCAGACCTCCAGCTGTCAGGGAGATAAGCAGAGTGGGGATAGGCATGGGAGGAAGGCTGACACCACCTTTCCCTTTGTCCTTCAAACCATGTGTTTAGCTGTAGAGTGCCATCTTGGGGAATGTCCCCAGCATATTCAGATATCTCTTCATTCTTGGGGGGTCCACAAAATTTAGCAATTTCATATGTAGTAGTTATTTACCATTATTTTTTGTGTGTTGCTGTTCTGCTTGCTAGTAAACTGTTATTTCTTTACTTATCTAATAGTATCTCGTTCCTTATTTGTGGGAAGGGATTGTTTGAACCCTTAAGGGGAGACATCTCATTTCAGAATGTTGTGCTTTAAAACTGTTTCACACCAAAGCAAATTTAGTGCCCAACTTAAATTGGGCACTACACGGGAAAAGAGAGAAAGTAAAAATCAGCACTCTTGCTCTGAAGACCTTGTATTGGGTACAACACTCACTGGTCACCATGCTGCCTGCTTTAATAATGGTTTTCTGGCATTTAGGTATTTATATTTATCCTCTGATACTGACAATCCTACCCCAGGTATTTATCTTTTTCACATCAAGGACAAAAGCCAGCATTGCTGTGTTGATATACTCTGTGACAATAACGTATGAAAAGATAACATCAGAGGCAATGAGAGTAATTATCTGGGATGTGTATTCCCTGCTCTTTTCCTGTCCTGGTCTCAGCTGCCTCTTTTGTGGGGTTATTAAAAATTGTATCCAGCCAGTTGTGGGGGAAAAGTAGGGGACAGTTTTTCCCAGTCTTTTACCTCCTTCTCTCCTTTCAGGCCTGGCATGTCACATTTTAAGAATGTTCAGTAGCCTCTGGATGTTAAAGACATCACATTTTTCAATTCTGTTAACTCTCCTTTACATGGCCTACAGCATTTTCAGAATCAGAGCTGAGATTTCCAAAAAGGTTGTCCAGAGATCTACCCAGTAGTGGAAAATTCAGAATGGTGTGGGATGTGGGCTTTGGACATAGTTGCGTGAGAGAAGTGGCCAAGACTCTGCCTCTACACTGACTTGTGGATGGTAGCAAACACTGTGTAGGGGTGGCTGGAAAGGTGGAAGAAGGCCAACTGGCAGCACAGTAGAAAACCAATCTGAGTGGCTGAAGAATGGCAAGACATTGCTACCCAGAGAAGTGGACAGTGCAAGTCTATCATGTGGATGCCCATGTGCCTAACTGTCAAACTAATGAGGAGCACCGCAAATATGAACAGGTGGATTGGGCTGCCAAAATCAAGGTGTCACAAGTAGATTTGGATTGATAACACAAAGGGGAGTTGTTAGGTAGGCCCATCAGGGAAGAAATGACACATATCCATGAGCTCATGACTGAGGGTGGACTTAACCACACATGCCATAGCTCAGGTTATCCATGACTGTGAGATGTGTGATACAATAAAACAGGCCAAGAGGGTGAAGTCCCTGTGATATGAGGGGTGGTGGTCCAAATGTATGTATGGGGGGCCTGGCAGATTGATTACATCACACTGCTGCAAGCCTGCCAAGACAAGCACTATGTGCCCCCAAAGGTAGATGCAACTACTGGGCGGTTGGAGATGTCTCTGTGTCTCACACCACTGCCCAGAACACCATCCTTGGCCTTGAAAAAACAAGTCCTGTGGTGGCATGGTACCCCTAGGAGAACTGAGTCAGACAACAGGACTCATTTCAAGAACAGCCTTATAAACATCTGGGCTAGGGAACACGGTATTGAACAGGCGTACCAGATTCCTTATCACATACCAGCTGCAGCTAAAGTTGAGCAGTGCAATGGACTATTAAAAACAGCACTGAAAGCAAGGGATGGTGGGACTATCAAGCAGTGGGATCTGCATTTAGCAAAGGCTATGTGGCTAGTTAACATCAGAAATTCCACTAACTGAGCTGGCCCTGTCCAATCCAAACCCGTGTACAGCAGATAAAGCCCCTGTTGTGCATATGAGAGATATGTTAAAAAAAAAAAAAACCTGTTTGGATTAATTCTCCCTTGAGCAAAGGCAAACCTACCTGTGGGATTGTTTTTACTCAAGGTTAAGCACGGAGATGGGGAAACATGTTGTGTACCTCAGGGGAATTTGACTTTGTGTGAGAACAGCCTGTAAGGCTGGAATGTACCACTGGTTGCTGGATGTCACTGCCACTGCATATTTTAATTATGGACAATGAGAATGGACTTCTCCAGTCATATCAGTCATGGACAAAATGAACATTGTCCATATCTGGGGGATAGTCAGTGACCACTGAAATAGTAATTCTATATAGTTATATGTACATGTGTACAGATACCTGTGTTTACTGTTGGGATAGTCCTGGGGTAATCCATAATGTTACTGAATTCCATATCTACTAATGCCTTCCATTATTGTTACTGTATCATAAGACTCTACTGAAATGAGAACCCTGTGTGTGGAGAGGCTGTTATCATGAGTGCTTTTAAAACTGGCACTCTGAGGGAGCTTCCAGCTTTTTTTTGCCATGGGGTATTCGCTTTGTGGGTTACCTGGTCTTTGTTTAGGCAGAGGCTTTACTTCCCTTTTGGGGTTCTCTTTTCAATTTTCTTCCCTCAGCTCAGAGAGTTACGAGTTTTGAACTGCCTTGGGGAGAATGCCACAGACACTTTCCATACAACACTCCTTTGGGCATGTTTAGAGGTACCTAAATGACTCTGGAACTAAGCAAGAACCAAGCTTCTTTAAGCAGTTGAATTGCACTGAAAAATACCAGAACTTACATTTTTAGCCTCTTGGGAAAGTTTCCCTATGTTTTTCATGCATAGCATAATGCAGATTCCTTGGTTTCCTCCAAAGTTGTACATGGGAAGCAGATTTTACCTCTACATCTCCAGAAGTGCTTGAGTGACACTAAAATTTAATTTTACCCAGGGTGGTACTGAAATTTACTCAAATTGATATACCTTTTTGAATTTTCTTAATGTGCAAGCATTCTGAAAGATGTCAGTTATGATTCAAGGTGAAACTGCTCTCTCAGGTTTTCAAAACCCAAACTATTCATTAGAGCTATTTGGAGCATTTTTCTGTGCAAGTCTAATGGCATAAGCACATTATGGTGAATTATATTAAGCCACATCAATTGAATTAACTTCTGAAGTCAGTCTACATCACAAATTACAATCTTATTCTGCTAAAATTTGTTTAAAATCCACAGGACTTATTATTTCTTATAATGTCTGCATGCTAAAAGCTTACATTTATTGGCTTTAGGCAGCTCCAATGAAAACTGAATTGCAGGCTGGCAGGGAAGCAAAAAAAAGGCAGCAAGGGCTATGATTTACAGGTGGTCTATCAGTGTGAGTCTTCTTTGGGAAATGAATGGCTATACTGGAAAGGATCAAAACAGACCTGACTAGTGAAGGAACCAATCTCTTCTCCAGAGCACAAGTCAAAACAAGTCCTGTCAAAATTTATTTAGAAAGAGCAGGATTCAATTTAGCATGCATCCCTGGCCCAGTACTGACAGTGTGTCTTTTGCTGGAGTGGGCTTGGCAAACACCTACCAAACAACTTGACATGCATCACCCTCTGCTTCGTCTGGTGAAATCCCATGCTGAAGGATGAGTGATACACTTGCTTTGGAAAGGGGTAGCACTGAATTCAACGCAGTGTCCTTGGCTGAGCACTCCTTTTATTCATCTGCCCACATCTGTATGCGCAGAGCCATTAACAGAGATTGTGATGAAGGTACACAACTTAAAATTTGATTTGTAGGAGTATGTTAGGAAATTTATTCTGTCCTGACAGCAAAACACACTAGGATATGGAGCTAAACTGCAGCTCAAACTATATGCTGTCCCATTTTCTAAACTTACTAAATCATGATAAACATACCTCCTTATTTTCTGGTACTCTGAAATACCTAAAAAGGAAAGAGTAAATTAAAAAGGTCTTTAAATTGAAAATCCTATTTAATTCTTTGGTTGTAATGGAGATAAACATTTGATCACAAAAGATAATTTTTGAGGTAGGGACCTGAAGCTATACACCTAAAGAAAGAAAGAAAGACTAAAATTCTTCTAAAGAGATATGTAATTATGCCATGTTGCTTCTAGTAAACTTTGCAGAACAAGGTTTCAGACCTGATTTTGAATTAAGCCTAGTGTTTGAGCAAATGACAACACAATTGCAATTCCTTTTGCATCCAGTAGCCTGTTGAACCAGAGCTTAAAATTAACTCATCCAGAAAATAGCCTCAGGTTATTGTTCCTTCTAAATTACCATCTTTATCATGCGTTTCTATTACGAGAATAATGTCTTGTAATAAGTAACACAATGTCTTAGCTGAAGGTCTATAATATTTAATCAAAGTTAATGTTTTATTGGTATGGGATCAACGCCTGACTTACGCAAAGTTCTGCTTCTTTATATCTAGTGACTGCAACCAGTAAGTAAAATTACAGTAATTTCATGCGTATAAGGTGTACCTTTCTGAATAAAATTTTGGTCCAAATCTGGAAGTGCGCCTTATACCCCAGAGTGCCTTATATATGGACAAAGTTCTGAAATTTGCCAATCCAGAAGTGCGAGCCGGCAGCCTGGGGCAGCCCGCGAGAGCAGGCAGCCCGCAGCAGCCCGCGAGCGCCAGTAGCCCGCGGCAGACTGGAGCAGCACATGGCAGCCTGCGAGAGCCGGAAGCCTAGGGCAGCCCAGGACAGCCCACGAGAGTCGGTAGCCCACGGTAGCCGGCACCGGGTGGGAGTGCCGGAGCCCGTGGCATGGGGAGGGTGCCTGGGGCTGCGTTTAAAAGCTATGCTGATCCGTGAAAAATGTTTGCAAATTGAGCACCTGCCAATAAACCCCGCGATCGCGCGATTCCGTTACTAATTCGTTACTTTGTTGCATGCGGATCCTTGCTGCAAAAAACAAGTGCGCCTTATACTCTGATGTGCCTTATATATGGACAAAGTTCGGAAATTTGCTGACATCCTGAAGTGCGCCTTATACTCCAGTGCGCCTTATACTCGTGAAATTGCTGTAATTTTATTCATTCAGTTTTTGAAGCTAACAGGGTCTCACACAAGAAGAGGAATCACCCGAAAAAAGATTAAATATCTTGCTGCTGCATAATGTTGACCGGGGACGGGGCTGGAGACAAACACGTCCCTCTGTGATCCATGTGACAAAAGCTCTTTTCATTGTTCTGCACCCTCCTTAAAATAGAGAGTTTTAGTTTCCTGGGCATACACATGTGATTGGTTACTCATTGCCTTGGCCAATGATATGTCTGCACTTGGGGTTCAATGGATTGGCTGGGATCCTCTGTGTTTGTTCAAATCCATCCTACTGGGGCCACAGCTTCTAGGCTGGTTGAGTTTTGGGGCTGCAGCTTTTAGACCAGTTGCAATGTGACACTGCTGAGAGCTGCTGCAACTCCTCTTTGGGGGCTCTGCTTCAAAACCAGAAAAGTCATGTGCCTTGGACTGTCCTAATGATGCGGTGATGGATGGGAACCTGACATGTGAACCTGCTCTCAAACTTTGCTAACTGCAAAGTCTTACTCTCTGCCAGAGAGACTTCAGTGCTGTTGCTGAAAAGCAGTTGCTTTTCAAAAATCTTTAATTTTTCAGTGGTTACTAGTGGTTATGAAAGGTACCTGGTGCAGACTGACTATACCTAAATTAGAAAATTATCTATGACATGGATTTCGTACAACTGATATTCACAATATGGCCCAGCCACACATGCACTTCTCTTGTCTTTGTGGATGCATCTGTGCTCTTTCCTTCCCTGATCCCACTGCATTCCTGTTCCTCTAGTGGGAAATTAAAGCCATCATTCCAAGACATTGTATTCTGTCATTCAGACTATGGGTATGAAACAAACTTCCCTAGGATTATCAAATACCAACATTTGCAGCGGTTTGCTTTTGCACTAGCAGTGCTACTGGTGTGCATTCGTATCTGTGAAAAAAGACAAGAACTTCCTTTTATTTTCCAATATGTATCTGAATGTGTTCTGAATTCCATCTTGCCTAGATTCTGCTAAGAACAGTGTTCACCACCACACTGTCAGAGGCAAACATTCATCCTTCAAAAGCCAGGCTAGTGAGCAGTTGCATAAAGCTCCTTTTAGAATGCTTTGGCATTAGGGATGTTGTAAGCTGATGCTTGTATCTCATAATTTCCTTTTAGTAATCACTTTGAACAAACATGTATACAATAACTTTGAAAGGTCTTTGTGACTAATGTCAGTCAGGAAAGAAATCAAATAGAAATGGTAACTCTAACCCCACTTGATAGGAGTTTTGTGATCTAAGAATCAATTCACCAATAACTAGCATAGGTTCTCTCAGTTAAATATATTTAGAAATGGGGCAGTGAAACAAAGACTTGTGGGGAGTACTAATGAAGTTCATTCTGAATATTCAGGTGATGAATAATCTAAAATCTCAGTATAATATTTCTGTCCTCATGACTTCAAGGAAAACCTCAAGGTCTGAGGCAGATTCAGGCATTCTGTTTGCTCAAATTTGTTGACAAATATTTTGAGGGTTTTTACCTTCTCAGACATTTCTATAGCTGGTTTCCACCAAGGTGTTAATTCAAAAACTACTAAGACACTTAAACAACAAGAATCAATCCAAGTTCAAGAAAAAGGTGCCATTTTCATTATTTCACCTTTTTCTTAAGAACCATATTCCTGGAGCCAACTCAGCAGTCCTAGAAATCATAACCTCCAAAGGAACTCAAATGAAAATACAAACTAAAAACTAAACAAAGGATTTGACTTCCAAGTTAATCTCATTTTGGAAGGTTAATTCTGGCTGAAGGTAACAGCAATATTTCAGCCAGTTCAGTGTCTACAACACTTTCCCCAGACAGTTCTACAGATTGGACAGCAAAATTGAATTATGTAGCTCATTCAAGATTGATTTCTGCCTCTTGCATTAACACCCATCATTGAAATCCTCATTGGCAGACATGGAAGTGAGGAAGTGAGGAGGTTAAGGACAATTACATTATTAATTTTAAATAAATTGAGCATATCTATCTTTTAAAGAGGTTCAAAGCACCAAGAAAAAAGAAGAGCAGAGGCAATGCCAGGAAGATGTATATGCTTCTACAGAACTTCACATAGGTTCACATTACCATACTGTTAACAGGTTGACTTTCATTCCCTGAGTTCTGTAAGTGGCAGGAAAAGACAACACATGACTTCTACAGACTGCAGAACTTCATTTCTAGATCACAGATCACAGGATATTCTGAGTTGGGAGGGACCCATAAGGATCAAGTCCAGCTCTTAATGAGATGGCCAGTCTGGGGATATGGAGCCCACAACCTTGGTGTTACCAGCACCACACTCTAACCATCTGTTGGTCCCTAAAAACCTCAGCAGGTATTTTGTGTGTTTCCCCTTTTGCTGTCTGCAAACTAATCTGAGGAAATGCAGCCCTGCAAACAGAGAAGAGGAAACAGGGAACAGAGACAAGGAGACAGACTGAGGCCTGGGAGAGTTTTTGTTTTCCTTTAAGCAACAACCTGTTCTGATTTTGTTAGTGCAACAGTTGTTTTTTCCTAAACACTCTGGTGACAGCAAGGGCAGGACAGAAAGTCTAGTGGGTCCACGAATGCAAGGCTTCTGACTGAAGAGTCAAGAAACACAGCTCAATCTGCTACGTCAGCTTAGACTCCTGCCCAGTTTCTCTGGTTGCATAGTAGGAAAACAGGGCTAAAAATAATCTTCATTACTACAACAAAGCATGAGTCTAAGAGAAGAAGAAAAAAGAGTAGTCAGGAGAATTATATGATACAGAAACACAGAAATTTCAGGGATTTCAGGAAAATTTCTCTTTAGTGTCATTCACAGACCTAGCAACTCACCAAGGAATAAAAGATACTTTGCAGTTTAAACAGGAATAGATACATTCACTGACTCAAGTATTTCTTGTGGCAAGTACTTCCTTTACAAAGCTTGTCCTTAAAAATATATGAAAAAATGAATATACATAATCTGAATTCACTTTTAAAAAGGAACCTATACTCTTACCTACTGATTTCTGTTTGCAAGAAAGGATAGCTACACACTAACTTCTGTTCATTAACTTTACTCAAAAGAATTCTTGGCTATTTTATTTAAGGTGGAGTCAATCAAGCAAGCTTGGCTCTGAAGTGAAATCACAGTCTTGAAACTACAAACCAATTAATTTAGAGTTTTGTCCTGCAACAGGTCCCCGATGAAAAGTTAAATTAATAGATTGCAATAGGGTATTTTGAGTAGATAATTTTAAATATAATTAAGATGTTTTCTCTTAAGATGTATAGGTTAAAACTCGCACATTATTTTCCAAAGCTCTATGGTAACGTCAAATACAGTCCAAAAGACTTGATAGTATACCAACAAACACCAAAACAAAAGTGTTTACAGTGCAACTACATATAATGTTGGAGATCAAAGTCGAGTTCTCAGGTTCATTTCACACAAAAATACTTCATGTAATGTGCTTTCCTACAAACAAGGCCTTGTGAAGCTTTCAGTTAGTTAGCATTTGTACCAGCTAGGATAAATAAAAGAACTTAATGTTATACACAAACCTTGAAAATACTATGATTTAAAAATCACAATCCTTATTATTTGAGGCTCTCTGGATTCTTTTACTCCAAGTAATTTCACCTCTATTATGATTAAATATGCCCACTTCTAAGCCCAGGCTAAAATAAGGTAACAGTACATCTCAATCTTCAAACAAAGGAAACTCCACAACAGCCAGCCCCACTGATTCTAATTGTCTGGAAAAGTACCAAAAATCCCACTGCTCTTCTATTGTGGCAGAAATCCTAGAGTTGATGTGTAGGAAAAACTAAATTCTTCCTAAACTGTCTTGCAAAGGGACAAATCTAATTAGGCACAAGGAACTGCAGTTGCTAAGAGACAACCTGTGGGAAGCACTGAACTACCCAAAGCTATTTCAATGCAAGAAGTTCAGGAAAAATGATATGGAGTTCCAGCCTATTTAAGATGCATGAATTACCAATGTAAAAACCTGGAAGAGCAGAGCAATTTCTTTATCACCACCACTAGGATGACCACTCCACTAATAATCTTACATTACAAAATATTTGTACAGAACACTTACTGGATTGGTATTTCATATTTTTAGTCAATAAAACTAGCTCAGATGTTGAATAAAAAGATACATTTGTGTTGGTCTGCTAGCTGTGCTTTGCCTTTTCTAAAAATGGTGAATTAGCCATTAGGTCTTGATTAAGCAAGTGGAACAACCAAACAAACTTTTATACCCAACTGCAGCTATATCAACACATCACCTGTGAAGCTTGAAAGAGATTGCAAAGGGTTTTCAGCAAATCAAGGAACATAATCAGGTGTGAAAGACAACTGAATACAAGCCATGTTTCTACTTGATACCAAGGTCTAACACTCTCACCTTCCACCTGGCCAAATTTCCATGTGAGAAATACACTACAGTCCAAAAACCAAGGACCCAAGTCCCTCACAGAGACACTCCCTCCATTTACTACTTTCCAGATATACTACTGATGTATGCTCAAGGCTCACATCAGACTGAAAGCCACAAGGCATGAATGGTGAGTATTTGAAATAGAACTGCAGCCTGGGCCACCTGCCACTTTTGCAGCATAACTGCAAGATGTTCACAGCACAACTCAAGATGTTCCTCGAGCCTTCAAAGCATTACATGACTTTGGAAACTGTCACTGCTTACATGGTTTCTCTCGCTCTTCACCAAGGAGGCTGCAGCTGTGTGAGCTTTCCAGCTACTGGCAAAGCCAGAGCAAAGCGTTGCAAAGCATGTAGTGAAAAGAAAATACCATGATTAGAGATCTAGACATCAAGAGTTTTTGATCAGCTTCTTGCATCAAATTCCTCATGGCAAGAATACTAATATTTGATTGGCTCCTTGTCTTCTTTATTTAACTTGCTCTTAGCCACAAGGGATCTTCAGTTTCTCAACACTATGAGTTATCAGGACTATTGAGTGGAATGGCCAAGGGGCATATGGTAAAACATATTCACGTGAACAGCTGTCATATATTTTTATGCTTGTAAAAGATATAGGTAATAAAGTTATAATGACCCAATTTAGTTAAAATAGATATAATATAATTTTAAATTAAAACCTGGCTATATAGAGAGCTTTAAGTACTACATGGCCATGATCAAAGCATCGTTATACACAGCGGTTTTAACATTAGAATCATTACAATAAAATCTGTTAGTAAACCAGTGAAAGGTCAGAAAGATTAAGGGATTAAATTTTTTACAAAAATATGCAAATTGAGTAATAGACTGGAATATGGGCATGCCTTTATGCTATTTATTGAGGATGTGAAAGAAAAAAAAATTCATTTTGTGCTTCATGTAAGAAAGCCTCACATCAGAAGTCAGTGGGAGTATGTTTTGTTGGCAGATCAAAGAAAAAGGTGAAGTACATAGAAAAAATTCAAACCACCTAAGAAAAGATTTCAATTGTAAGCAATCTATTTTATATTAATTTCTCTAAAGCTCTACCTAATGCTATTTTAGCTCTACAAAGAATGTAATTCTTAATGACATGCATGATTAAGTAATCCCCATGTTGCTACAATATAGTTGCAGGGTGTACAGTTTAGTCTTTGATCATGCCTCTTCTTCTTTCCCAAAACCCCATCTCCTGCCCCTGGGCTGCAGTAAAACATGCATTAACACAGAAATATAAAGACCTAATATGTGATAGAAATTCAGAATCATTGCTATCCACACAGCACTGTGGAACTACCAAAATAACTCAAATCCTCAAACTCAATAATCTTGTCCACAACAAAATTATTTTTTTAAATTAATTGAAAGAAAAAGAATATGTTCACAAAGCTGGGTTACAAAATAAAACTCAAAGACGCCTAAATATCATTTTACTTCTGTCATGAGATATTTGGATATACTATGATAAAATTGTAAATCTTCAACTAACAGATTGCATTTAAAGTAGCAGTATTTTTTTTAAATCTTGTCTTGCACAGAGACCAGCTGTCTACAGTAAACACCTACCTCACCTACCACCTTTCCCCCTTAAATAAATCTATCTCCTATGAACATCTCTGAGAGTTCCTTTTTTTCCCTAGACTAGAAGTAATTTATTTTTTAAGAGATGTTTCCTTACTTTGCAATGTACTGCTGCCATCTCCTGTGTTAAACGAGGCAGAAAATAAGTTGATACTTTAAAAAAGGCTATTTAATGTTGATCATATGAGAATGGCTTCTGTTGGTCAAGCAGGGAGTACTCCACCTAAACACACAGCAAAAGCCTGTAAAAAGTTAGGATTACCTCTAAGTGACACCGTCGTTCTGCAATCACTCGCTCATCCTTGTTTCCAAAGAGTTTCTTTGGAGGGAACTCTAAAGTGGCAACCTGGAAGACAATAAAGGATGAATCAGCATCAGAAGTGACAAGCTGAAATGAGAAAATTCTGTTTAAACTACAAAGCAACTAGGAAGAAACTGCCAAATATTAATGAGCTACACTGTATGCTATTAGTAAAATACCACATTATACATTTCTACTGAGATTATTGTGATCTGCTCTGTAGTATTGCTAAGACAACAATACATTTTGTCATCAGAGAGTGACTGAAAGAAAATTTAGGAATTGGACTGCCACTGTTTGCCCACAAAAACATTAAAAATTTGCAATCCAAATATGATGTGATAGTATCAAATAGGAAGTAAGAACAATTTTTGCAGGAAAAGCGTATCTTGAAAGACTGCATTTAGACTCTTAAAATCTGTGGTCTCCAACTGATTGGTAGTATAATTTGTTTGGTTTTACTTATATTCTATCATAAATGTAAGACCATTGGACCTAAGAATCATCACTGAAGTCATGCTCTGGGACATGCATTGCTGGACTCCAGTCAACACCTGACTTGAAGCTCTTGTGCCCTGAACTACCACTTCTTGCAACTCAGTTGAGCTCAATGCCATTCAAACATGTGTCCATGCTGGAAGCTGACAGTTTTAATTTCACACATGCAGGTAAAATCCTGCTTTATCACACTGAAAATGAGAACAAGGCAGTGGCACAACCGCTAAAAACAACTATTCAGATCTCTACTTCTAGTTCTTCCAGAGAAGTGTTCAAAGTTATCTCTTCATTTCTTTTTCCATCCTATGAGGGGGTGGGTCTGGGAGAGAGAGAAAAAGAGAGAGAGAAGGAGAGAGGGAAGGAACTGCCTCCTCTTTTTGTATATCAATAATGCTTGAACTAATTAAAGGCAGCTGCATCTGGAAAACACACAAAAGACTCAAAAGTTGTAATTAGTACCACTTGGTCTGCTTAGCCATTGCTGGGACCAATGCAGGAGAAAGCATAATTCTCTCTCATAATTTGTGTTTGCACTTGAAAGGTAAATCAAACCAGCACTCACGAGATAGAATAACACAACCTCCCACTGGCATTGCTGGAGTTGTTTTGCAGGTGAAATCCCTGTGTAAAACTGCCTCCTGCATTAATTCCCCAGGTTGCCTGATGATATTGAACCAATAAAAAAGATGTATCATTTTCTAGTCTATGAGCACATACAGGACTGTAGAGAATTTATGGCTGGTTACAAGGAGCAGACATACATTGATTTAAATGAGGAGCTCCATTATTAACATCGAATGTAAGCATCTTTAAAATACAGAGGAATTCTGCAATATGAATAATTTATTCCCATTCTCTGGTTCAACTCCAACTTCAATAATTTTAAAGAAATGTCTAGACATCTTAAAATGATAAAAGTGATATGGGGCACCAAAGGAGACGGAAGAGATGTCTGTTCTCCATCAATCTTGCCAGTGTGTCTCAATTATATTCGTCAAATTTCTCCAACCATATCCTTCTTCTCAGTGTACCTGCTTCTTCATGTTGGCAGGACAAACAGTGCACAACCAAACAGTATTGTATAATAATGTCCTGGGGACTTATTTTCACAGCACTGCTCACTTCTTCACCTATACATGATTATAAGTGCTAATATTTTCAAGGACTTCAAAATCCCACACCTGCAGAAACAGTGTTTTATTAAACAGTACTGCATCATGTCACTATCAGGAACAAAGAAAGTAAAACAACTACCACCACAATCCCCTCCTGGCTACAGGGAGATTGTTTTTTATATTTATTTGCTAATAAATACTTTCATTATAGAGTTTTAAAATAGCGTCCATTAAAAACCAAATTGCACAATGAACCTACAGCATCCTCAGACCTACTCTGTGGAGTCAAAGCAAGGTCTTACAGCCAAAATCAGGAATTTCTTTACCCAAGTTAAGTTTCATCTGAACAGGAATTTGGGAACTAATTCTACATAACTTTGGGATGAGCAAGTTGTTTTCCTAAGCTTTCTGGATTCATCTTAGAAGAAAACCAGTTGTATTTTATAAAATCAATGTGTTTTGTTAAACAATTTAAAACAGAAGTAGCTACTCACATTGTTTTAACATTTCTTAACTCCCAAATCACTACCATGCATATATCTCTGAAACCAAACCAAAGTCCATTACTACCGTCATGAATTTAATATGCAAGATGAAGGTCTCATCCAATAAACTTTGCTCTACAATGTTCAAAGTCATAACACATACCTGTATGAAAATCATGAGTTTATTGCTGGTCAAGATGTGGGGATCTGAATATTTTGTATGTAATAAAAGCCACCAGAATGTCAATGTGCCAACCTATTCTTGACATACATATATAAAGTTAGTATGTTTGTAATATGCCAGTGTTGCCAGTATGTGTATAGAATATACCTATTTATGTATATATGTCACTTGGAAGGATTTTTCATCCTGCAGAAGTATGTTATAAAAGGACTAATCAATTACTGCAGATGGCATCTCTATGTGGTCAGATGCAGAAGTTACATAAACCTCAGACCTGTTGGAACATTTCTGAGTCCCACATTTTCCCAGTGGTCTCCTGGCTCCTCTTTTAGCCAAATGATTGGCTGATGGCTAGCGCACGAAAAAAGTACAAAGACTATTTCCATCACACAACAAATGACCATCCATCTACATGACAGAAAATGCTCCAGCCATAAATTTCATCATCACTTCAGCAACTCAGTTATTTCAATGGGTTCTACTCCACTCATGCCCACAGTCTAATGCCCACTAAAATGAGAAAGAAACATTGAAAACTCTGCAGGCTTAAGTTTCAGGCTATCCAAACACTTAATGTAGACATGACAGCACTAGTTCCCACTGACTTTGCAGCTTGAAAATTATCTTTGTAACATAAGAACCGGATGCATCCATGCAGTGAGGTGAATTATGTAGTCCTTTATGTGTCTGAAATTTCAGTGTAATAAGAAGCCAGTCCATTGTACTATATTTATATAAAAATACATTATTAGGATATTTACCAGAGATAGTGTGCTTATTATACATATATATACACATGCATACACACACAC
Source organism: Catharus ustulatus (assembly GCF_009819885.2). Lineage (NCBI taxonomy): Eukaryota > Metazoa > Chordata > Aves > Passeriformes > Turdidae > Catharus > Catharus ustulatus. Next base: position 5,078,341 of record NC_046223.1, on the reverse strand, counting down.
ACACACACACACACCATTGTGTGACTTCGTATTTCAATGCAGGGAAAAGTACGTTGTTGCAAGAGATCCACAAATATACAGACTGACAATAAAACATTCTTATCTCATCATAGTTTTGATTCATAAAAAATGAATTTTAAAAAGCTCAGCAACACAAATACACTGAAGTAATGATAAATGTTACAGTAACTGTCTATAAAAATCCTCTATCCTAATGTACTATTTGATATACAGACTCTGAACATAATTGTGTGAGATTCAGCAAAGCAAGGTTTAATAGAAATTTGATGTTTATTTAAAATACTTTACTCATTTAAGCCAAAGTGCTGTAGCAAATATTTCAATAAATTCAAATTTTGCTATTAGTGGTGCTAGAGCACCTTTATGAAACTGCACAGTAACTTCAGTGGAGATAATCACTGTTACAGACTAATGCACACAGTACAGTATGTGACTGAGCAGCATTTGTTCTGGCACTGAAATATGTAAGAGATCTTGCAGGTATGGATTTTGCATCAAGATGTTTGCCTTGGCTCAAACACTATTAAGGGAACTTCACGCTATGCAGATTCAGGAGTATAAATTATTCTTTCAGAATTAAATGTTTGTGTACCCTCTAGCTCAAATTAATTTTTCGAGGGTCTCACCTTGACTATGAGATGAATGTTTTGTGACAATGCAAGATGTAACACTGGAATTCGACAGGCAGCAAGGTAAATTATTGTCCTTCCATGGAATTTCTGAAGCACTCTACTCCCTTCCCTGCCCCACTTCCTCCAGTGGCAATGGAAGCATTTGGCAGACATTTTTTGGCAGGGATGTTTTGTCATTTTCTAGGGCTGCTGATGAGATGATGTATTTTCCATCAGGGGAAATTAAGAGGCATATTCCCCAGCCTGATAGGAAGAGAGGGCTTGAATGATTTCCTGTGAAGCTTCTGCATGTAGTGTGCAAGATTTCTAATTTTTATTCTGACAGCAGAAGCATCTCTCTACTAAAATTAATCACCACATCACTGCAATTCAAATTTCATTATATCCATAGCAGTGTGCACACACATGCACACTTGTACCATGGGCAAGGCTGGGACCATGCTTAGACCCAAAAGGAAAAGCCAGATTTTAAAATATAGTACAGAGAGACCTCAAAACTGCATATCAGCACTTCTAATGTCTTTTAGACATTAAACTTTTTACAGTTAATGATGTTTATCCTACCTGGCAATCATTGTTAGGCAGTAGCAGTTGTGGAGAGAGGCAAACAGTCATTTGCAATTTACTCCCTAATTCTTTATAATAAATAAAGGCCATGTTTTATTTCTGGGTCTAGTATTACTTAAAGGCGTGTTATTTGTCTGTTTCAGCAATATTATCTGAAAGAAACAATACCTGCCTGCCACAATGGAGTATTTGTGAGTTAGTAGAATCAAATTTACACAGTATTAGGTTCAGTCCTCAAGCGGAAGGTGCTTCATACCCAGTCCACGTTATTCTAGTAAACTTTAAATAGCTGAATGGATTCCTCTTCTTCACATTCCAGTCAGGATACTGGTTTTTGGCAGATATTTAATGCTGGTAACAGCAGATGGCCAAACAGCAAGTGACCCTTTTTTGGTCACCTATTGTATCTTACATACAACTCTGACCTTAGGATTCTAGAAACAGCACATACCTAACAACATCTGTATGAAAGCAAACCCTTTAAAGTGAAACCAACTACTGAGCCCCAGGGAGAGATGCAAATTTGGAGACTGGCCTTTTGGAAAACAAAAGAGTGAAAATGAAGGTTCCGAACACATGAAATGCTCTGCCTGAGATGGGGTGCACTCTCACTTCAGAATCTTTATGAAAAATAGTCATCAGCATTTGAAGGGTATCCTGTAATTTCTATTATAATCTGTTGGAGACTTTTCACTGACATTACATCTGCTTGGGGACCTGCAGGATTTAATTCAGTTCAGGGGTTTTATGGTACAGCAGAATAGAACATGTTAATGAAAACTTTTGTACAGTACTTTGTAGATGATATTTCAACATATAGTGGACCAAAGTAAAATACCACATAATACAGCCACGTAGGCTTGTCACTTCTAAAACACAAAATTGTTCCAAGAGTTATGCTCCCTAAACATTAAAAAAAATTACATTTTCTGACATCAAGCAAAAATCTACAGGATTGAAACATCCCATTATTTTTGGTTGGCACAGTCTATGTTTTAGTGCCTACAATAAGGTAAAAGACTTTTTTAAAGAAGAAAAACAGGGCATACATTGATGGAGGTTGAGTCATCTTTAATCTTTCATCTGAAATTCTCTTTTTACTTCAATGTTTTGATACATTTAAATGGGGGAAAAGGAGGAAAAAAAGAAAATTAAGGAAATGCTAACTATTAAAATTAAATACTCAGTCATCTTTAATTCTCATGTTACTTTTACAACTCTGAATTTTCTCATTTTTCAAAAAGTAGGTCTGACTTTTGATCCTTTGTACCAGAAATCTGTCACAGATGAGAAAAATCAAAGAGAAGAACGTGGCATGGCTTTTCAGCCACTGTGGCTGCACCTGACTTGATTTTGCAGGGAGTAATGAAAAAAAAACCTCCTACTTTTAGTTTCTGAAGTATAAAGAAACTTAAGCCTCAATTTCTCAATATATACTAAGACTCCCAGAGCCTAAAGAAACTAGACAGAAACTGTTTTTAACTAGGAACTTGCACCCAGTATTTAGGGATTTGTCAAGGAGCAAAAAAACTCCAAAACAACCAAACTACCACAAGCCTAATTTCTTTATTTTTATTTATAATTTGTCTGAAATAAATTATCATTTCTACACAATTTATTAAGAAAGGAGTAGGCAAAGGTAGAAAGTTAACTGGACAGATTAAAGGCCGCTTTATAAATTCTGAAAACAATCGAATGGAGATCAAAAGAGAAATCATATATATAAATTAATATACTATCCACTAATAATGAAAACAACAAAATAACATATAAAAATACCTAAGTCTCATTTTCAGCTGATATAACTTAAACTACAGTAATTTCATGACCATAAGGCACACCGGACTATAAGGCGCACCCCCGGGAGTCGGCAAAATTTGCAACTTTATAGATCAGATAAGGCGCACTGGACTATAGGGCGCACATTTTTTTTTGCAGCGAGGCTCCGCCCCCAGCTCCCTCCACGCGGTTGCTGGCCGAGGCTCCGCCTCAAGCCGGCAGCCATTGGCCCCGGGGCCCGCCTGTACCCGGCAGGGGTGGTGCCGTGGGCCCCCAGGCCCGCCTGTATCCGGCGGGGCCGGGGCATGGCCGCCACCCCTCCGTGCTGCCTCTCCGGGGCCGGGCTATGGCCGTCGCCCCTCCGTGCTGCCTCCACGGGGTCGGGGGGTGCCTGTGTAGGGGCCGTGCCGCCTGCACGGGGACGGGGGTTGCCTCTAGAGGGGCCGTGCTGCCTGCACGGGGCCGGGGGGTGCCTGTGTAGGGGCGGCTCCGCCTCCACGGGGCCAGGGCGTGCCTCTGGAGGGGCGGCTCCGCCTCCACGGGGCCCGGGCGTGCCTCTGGAGGGGCGGCTCCGCCTCCACGGGGCCCGGGCGTGCCTCTGGAGGGGCAGCTCCGCCTCCACAGGGCTGGGGTGTGCCCGCCACTGCTCCGCCCCGCCTCCACCTGGCAGTCACGGCCCTGCCGGCCCCCTCCGTGGCTCGCAGCTCTCACTTCCGGGTAGGCAAATTTTTTGAACTTTGTCCATCAGATAAGGTGCACCGGACTATAAGGCGCACTTCCGGGTTCTGGGGAAAATTTTAGTCAAAAGAGTGCGCCTTATAGTCGTGAAATTACTGTATTTAAAGTTGAGTGAAGAAACCTCTAAACTTATTCTCCTTTAAACAAAATAGTAGCACAATCCTCCATTGTGTAAACCCTTCAGTGCTCTCCCAACATGTACGCTGCAAGTAAGTCAAGCACTCAGAGGACAGAAGGATTAAAGACATTATTTTCCATTATCAATTAAGCAGGGAGAGGGAATATCCAGGGAATTATTTTCTGGATATTCAGCTTGTCACTTACTTTCCCTCTTCCATTTCTAGTATTTTCTCTTTACTTTTTCCATCTCTCCAACATGTTCTTCCCCCACTTCCCAGCTTCCCAACTTGTCTCTGCTTCAATGCTATGCTTCCCTCCTTTCCTTCATGACCTACCTAATTTTTTTCCCTACTCCACTGGGCCATTTGCAATCCTCCCTAATATCTGCAAGAAGGGGAGAGGGATTTGATATTCTCAAGAGGCAGCATATCCAAGGATTAGCCAAAACTCTGAGGTGGACCCATATCAGCCTTCTAATGGAGTGAACTCCCTCGAGAAGGTTGAACAGCAGCAACACAAATCAGTATTTATTATAACAAACAGGGTTAATTAACCTCCTAAACTGAGAAAAACTCAAATGACCAGGAAATAGGAACATGAAAAAGGATGTAAGCAATCTTCCTCCTACACAAAAGGTCTCTGCAGAGGGGTCCCCAGTACTAGCCCAACAGTCAATCCTGTCTTTGAGGGGAGCAAACTTTGCTCCCGAGGTCTTTGTAGTGTTTCTGAGAGCTAAGGAGCTACTTTAGGCTCATCCCTGCTGTGTCTCAGCTCCCAGGGTTGCAGCTCTCTGTGTTTTTTCTCCTTGCTGCTACAGGTAGCAAGTCTGGATCTCACTCAAACACACAGAAGGGAAAGAGCATCTCCCTCCTTCCTTGGATAAGTCTACTCTGAAAAGTGGTAAATAAATTGGTTGGCAAATACTTCCCTTCTGACAAATGCAAGAGATTGCAGCAACATTCTAGAGTTCTGGGGTATTTTGCCCCCTGGTATTTTCTGTACACAATTTATGCCACAATTTGGTTTCTAGTCCCTTCACAGCACAGACTTTTCAAAGAAGCTGTTTGCCCCACATACATGAGAACACTCTCTTCTTTCTGCTATCCATCCTTTTTGCTCCATGTCAAAGATTTACCTAACCACAGTACTGGTTCAACCTTTTCATTTCTGGCTGGCAGGGACAACTCCTGGTTTGCACACTGCTTTTTGCTTGGCCCCTAATGCCAGCAGCCCAGTGAGCCAAGTCTGTTTTATTCCCTACAGTACACACCCCATTGAGGTCAGAGTGCACTGGAGACCTTCCTAGGGTTAACCTGTCAAACAGGCAATTTGGTAGCTTTTCCACTTTACTTAGACTGGTTGCTTTTTTCCTACTTATCTCACTGGAACACCATGCATATTTATATCTATAGCTGTACCTACACGTATCTATATATATCTATATATATTAGTACAAGAAGCACAAGCACTAACATCTCCTCCCATAAATATATGCAGTTCTGTTTCAAGTCAGGATGCTGTTACTAACCCCCAATAAACTGGTATTCACCAATACATGAGTGTCTCAGGACTCACAAGATCTCATATCTATGCTGTCTTCAGTTCTGGGTAATTCTCTTTGAACTTTCAAGATCTTTTGCCAATTACCTTCCTCAGACAGGCACAATTCACAATTGTTTCTCCAAAGATGGACAAGAACACAAAAAGAGAAATTCTTCTCTGAACTACCCTGAAACATCCCTATGATGATGCAAAATGACCAAATAGGATCAAACATCAAAGATTTCTCACTTTGAATCATGCCTATCTGCCCATCAAACAATCATTTGTAATTATCAAAACTATTTGAGAGCTCTCATATCCATGTTTCTCCTTTAAAGCAGCAAGATGACCTAGACTTAATCTGCAGTTCTGGAGCTATGGTGAGATGTGGAGGCTGTGGTTTATCAATGTAATTTTAAGTCAATTTAGTTTGCCTCCTGCTACTGAAAAAAATCTAATTAACTGCTGCCAAAGAGATTACCTTGCACTGTAGGAGTATTTTCCTTAAAGCAATTCTAGACTACTCAACATAACAGCATACCAAATTAGAGCCATAAACAAGAGTCCATATAATATTTGCCAAATTACTTCATTGTTTGGTCCATTTTAGCTGTACAATAACATTTAAATACAGAATACCCATGAAAATGAGCAATAGGACGTAACAAAGTTGATGCAAATCTTGCATATTTCTACAATATTATGCAGTTTGGGGATTTTAATCTTTTATAAAAATCAGAAGCTAATATAGCCAGGACATCTTTCTAAATAGAAACCAATTCCTGTATAACTCTTAGGATTACCAATAAAGGAGAGACAGAAAAAAATGGGCCAGATGGCAAAGAAAATAGTTTAAGTTTCATATGCAGGCATACAAAAGGCAGAATAAGATAGTGTAGAAGCAGCATATATCAAGGCTATAACTGCCTTAGAGGTAAACCAGTCAAAACCAAATAAAAACATCTAAATTTGAGTTGTAGATGTGTTTGGAAAATAAGCATGAAAAATTCCTAACTATGTCTTTGCAACCTTGATTTTGCTCCCTTGTTCATCTATCCCTTGCCCCAAGAGAGAAGTCTCTGGGGGGAAAAATACCAGCATGGCATGGCAGACCATCACCGAAGACAAGGGTATGTGCCAACATAGAGATTAAATGGACAAGTTTAATACCCACTATCTATGCTCTTAGGTCATGATTTTGCCAACTAAACATAATCTTTCTTCATGCAGTCTCAGGTCTTGGTTAGTTCTTTAAAGAAATAGTAACATTTGCTGCTTTTGTGAGGTTGTGTCTTCAAAGTTCAACACATTAATCAATCTTCATAAAGGTACGACTCAAACCCCTCTTGTCAAAAAGGTTATAAAGTTATTTTCTGGAGATCTCTGTAGGGTTTATTTTTCTTTCAAAAATGATTTAGGGTTTGATTCATTATGTTCCTGTTGTGATTTCCAACAAGATCAAGGCCATACATGCAATAGCACAAGGTGGGCCATGCATCAACCTCCACCTTCACCACGGCTGCATACAACCTTGTCCCAACTCTGCACCACACTCCTGCTGACACTACAGTGCCTATCGCGCCACTTTGACTCCACGCTGAGAAGTCACAATACCATTTGATTTATACTACAGAAACAGGCTAGAGAAGGAGATTGCCACAGCAGATTTTACAGCTCTCCCTAAGAAGACTTGCTTGTTGCACATGAACTCATCTCAGTGACATCTGGCAGCATTTATGACATATCCCCATCTCATGTGGCTGACTGATGCCATAAATTTCAGTCACCCTTGCCTTTGAGAAATGTTAATAATGAAAACTCATCAACAAGCAGTAATGATTTGTACTGCTGACTAGATGGATGCCTTTCTGACTACTCAAAATTAATGGCAGATCTCAGGGTCTTAAAGAACAGCTGTCACAGAGAAATACACCGGCAAACAAACATGCAGTATGCCTTCAAGTGTGATTTGTTAGAAGATATAAATAGCTAACTCTCACAACAAACCGGACTGATTAGAAGGAGAAGTTACACAGCCTTCTGCGTCATTTAAAGTGATGAAAGCAGAGAAAAGGCAGTACAGGCACGCAAATGGGAAGCTTAAAAGGAGTGACTTAGTTCCCCCTCCAACAGTAAGAGTGATAGATGGTCACATAGGCTATACATTCCTTTTCACTTGTGTCTAGTCATACAGACACTTTACAACTAGCTGTTTTGCCACCAACTTAAAAACTCACTGTAAGCCTCACTGTCTTAGGTTGCAATGCAGGATGTAACCAAAAGTATGTATTCTATCACTTCTGTTAAACCAGGTGGGGCAGCGATCTTTATCTCTCCCACAATCCATCCTCTCCCCAGGAAGGTATCTTCTGTTTATGGGCCTGGAGTTCCACTGCATGACTGATAAAATTACATCATCCCATTGGGAGATGCTCCACCCAGGAGGAGGAGCCAAGCACTCCTACCTGGATATAATCTGAGATTTGGAACACCACAGGCAGCCTTGTTACACTGGATTCCAGAGGAAGACCAGACCCTTCTACACCACCACTGGACCTTCAGAGGAAAACTGCACCCTTCTACAGGAGCACTGCTTCAACAGAACCACATCTGTCACTCCAGGAGGACTGCAGCCACCATTTAATCAGACTGCTACCAACACCCTGGCTGACGGGATGTCAGGCTGTATTCTGACTCTGTCAGTGTTTTTGTACTACTGCATTTTATTTTAATTTTCCTATTAAATTGTAGTTCTGAATTGGGATCTCCCACTGGTTTGCTTTCAAACCAGCACACTCATACAAATTTTCCTTCCACTATTGCTGTTGCCACCAGGTAAAGCTTAAATTGACAGGTAACTAAATAAATGTAATAAACTTAACAGATATATTTTCAGGAGCTTGCTTGGCAAAGAATTTGGAATGTGCAGGGCAGAAAAGCAACTCTGGATACAGAAAGACCACTGTTACTATCAGTTTCATGAGCAGTACTGTATTTAGTACTGCTCTTGAGAGTCAGGATGGTGGGTAAGTAGATATTTGTTTCCAATTATAATAGAATTTCTTGATCAAGCACTTAAAGCTAAATGCTTCATAAGCAAGACCCACATAGACATGGAAATCTCAAAGACACACTCATGAAAAAGCCAACATGGTACTGACCCAACATCATTACTCAGGGCAGGGGAGAAAACAGGGATGTGTTTTACCATTGCAAGATTACATGTCATTAATTTCATAATTCCCATCTATCGAATGCTTTCTATAACAATGTTTTTCCCCAGTAAACACTGCTTCACTGCATCTAGAGTCATGTTGGTACACCTACACAAGTTTTAGTAACCCAGGAAAACAAGGGAAAACTAAAAAAAACCCACTTTTTTTTTTAACAGCAACTTTACAATGAGTTACAGCACATATGACCCTTCAGGTACAAATCAGAATGGAAATTATGCTACTCTACCTACTTAAATAAAACCCTGCAATACATTAATTTGCAATTACTTTACATTACTGGTACTATAAAAAACCTGAACTTACAAGTAAAGGTCTCCTCATTTATTCCCTGATTTAAAAATAAAATTGGAGTTAGATCTGAATGTACAGCGAGTAATTTAAGGATTTAAAATACTACTAAAGCTCTGTTTCAATTTTTTTCCAAAGAGGACATAATAAGACTAGGACATGCAGTGTTCAGATGCAGTTTTAAAAATTTTTTTGAAATTTCCTGGGAAATATAGAGTATACACTCAAACAGCTTCAGAGTATCTGCACTGCTGACAACATTGCACAACACAAATATCAAAGCATCATTGATACCCAGTAGTACCTACAGTTAAGTATGACAGAAAATAATAATAAATTCAATGGAGAAGAAATTAGCCAAACAAAACCATACCTTTAATTCTTTTTATTATTCACAGCATTTTAATCAACTATAGATAACCATGAATTAATAAAATGTTTTAACAATGTATCCCAAAGTTTGGCACCAATGAGAAAAGTGCTTTTCCATCTCACTCTCACTCACATCACTAACATTCTCATATTGAATTTTGGTTTTCAGACAAGGCCAGACAGCTTACCCTCCAACACTATTATTCCTGGCTTTGATTCTGAAATATGTCCTACAGGAAACTGGACATCCTCTGCTTTCAGTCTTCTTTTGACATCTTCAATTCTATACCAGCAGTTCAATATTTTTCCTGAAAGCCACTTTGTGTTTATTTTCATATTAAACCACAAGAGATTGTATTTTATTGATTTTTGTCAAGCAGGCAAGTCTAATGATTTTTTTTGGCTTGGGCTTTCTTGCTTTAGGCCCTCTAAAGGGATTGACAATTCTCTTTTGCAAGACAGAGCTCTCTGTCTGTTGTGTTGCAGAGACAGATAATAAAAGATCCCTTCACTTTTTAAAAAAATATATTTACATTACAGCAGTAAGGAGAGCTTTTACAGGAAGATCTCACCGTGAATACAAAACAAGGCCTTTAGAAACATATTTAGTAACTCTACTACCAGGTGCACAGGTCAGAGAAATTTTGTTTTTGCCTTTCTTCTAAAGTCAACTCATTTTTAACTGAGAAACACAGTATTATTTTCACCATATTGAGTCTGAAAGATCATTAGCAGGAACATGATAAACTAATACTTAAAAACATCCCTTTAACAAAAAATGCCTCTTGTAGATTGTAAAAATGCTAACCTTAAGGCTGGTTTTAGAATCGTGGTATGGTTTGGGTTGGGAAGGACGTTAAAGCCTTAAATCCCATTCACTCCAACCTCCCTGCCATGGGAAGAATGCCGTCTATTAGACCAGGTTGCTCCAAGCCCTGTACAACCTGGCCTTGAACTCTTCAGGGGATGATGCAGCCACAGCTTGCCTAGGCAACCTGTGCCAGTACCTCACCAACCTCACAGGGAAGAATTTCTTCCTAGGATCCAACCTAAACCTACCCTCTGCCAATTTAAAGCCATTCCCCCTTGTCCTGTCACCCCATGGCCTTGTAGAAAGTCCCTCTCCAGCTCTCTTGGAGCCCCTTTTTAGGTACTGGAAGGTGCTTAAGGTCTCTCCAGCATCTTCTCTTCCCATGGTGGCTCCCTCAATCTGTCTTCATGGGAGAGGCACTCCAGCACTCTGAGCATTTTTCCAGCCTTCCTCTGGACTCACTCCCACATATCCACCTACTGCCCACAATGCTTTAGATGCAGCCTGGGATGCAGCTGGCTTTCCAGCCTGCAAGCACACATTCCTGGGTCACACTGGTGCCATTGGCAAACATGCCCCTCCTTGTTTGGGAGCACAAGGCTCAGCATAGCACTTCTGCTCTTCTCTAGAGTAGCTAGAGAAACTATAAGCCATAAATGTATATTAAATGTGTAACAATTGTTACTAGATACAGAGAGGGAATTTTTTCAGAAGCTTTGTTGCAGATTACATCAGATAAGAGTCAGTTGTATCTCAATCCCATTTAGATAATGAATTGCTTATTTGATGAATATGGCAATGCCAAAATAAACGGTTAATATTCCAATTGTGCTGCAAAATCTGCTATCTGTATTTCCTTGTTTATTCTCCCCGTGGTTCCAAAGAGAGGAAAAACCTGAAATATCCTACTCAAAAGCTGCCTCATGAAGCACAAGAGAGACATCGTACAATTCTCCAGATTAGAGAGTAAATAAGGTTTAGCAAACAGTTTCACATGTGCAGTTGTGTCAGTAATAATATCTAAATATGTAAGAAAAAACCACAACAGGCAGTATAGTTGGTAACTGACAGTTTTTGTTACTCTCTATGGCATCTGCTCAAAATCAACCAGGGTCTTTTCACAAAATCTAGAGTTTGAGCTGGGTCACTGTATCAACTGGTATGAAAGGATTTGACTTGAAAGACCTACTTAATCTAGCAGCGTATTTCTGACAAATCCAACAAGAACAAGCTGTTCTTCACAAACCCCTTGGAAGGCAGTCAGACTGTCACTAACAGCTAATGATTAATGGAGCACATGTCCAAAAGTCCCCTGAAGGAAGGTAATAATAGAAAAAAAAAGAAACAGCAAAACCTCCAATCCTTCCCTCTACTTTTCACTAAGCAGCACGAAAACAGAGACACAGGGTCGCAGCCTAAGGCATTCCCCAAGTCAAGTGATAGTCAGAAACAGCTAAGAAATGGCTCAGTCTCAATGAGCACCTAAACCTCCACCTATATTGTCTAGGAATTCTTCTCAGAGGCATTCTTCTCTCACAGATAGCTGTTATCCACACACAACTGTTTTACTGATAAAACAATATGAATATTTTGATGTTACACAAGTTCAATTGAGCAGAGCCTTGAAAATCAGATAATCAAATGATCAAAGGAATCACTCTGTGAAATGATTTATAAATTACAACATGATTGACTTACACCTCTCTACATCCCTTTTTTCAATATCTATGTTACTTGTGTACAAGACTTTTGCACAGCACAATTAATGAAACCTGGCATTTGATTAAACCTGTTTAATTCTGAATCTATCAGAAGACTGACAAGGCTCAGAGAACTGTTTGGAAGCTCACAGGTTTCACTCGCTGCTAGGGAAAGACCAAAAAAGACCAGGTCCCATCAACAACTTCAGGAGGAAAGAAAGGAAAGGTGGAGAGATAGAGAGCAGTTGTATTTCTGCAGAACCATGTGGACTAACCCAAGAGAATTTTGTTGCATGAATCTAGTGCCCACAGTAACAACAAAAACAAATTTATCCCCAAACTGGGCTTTTACAAGGCTTTTACACATTCAGATTCAGTTTTTTGACAAGCAATTCACAGAGTGATTTGATGTTCCAACTAGAAATAGATTGAGAATTGTGTATTATGCTGGAAGCAAATATGCCAGAGGGTTTGCTGCCATCTCTGATGCTCCAGTCCTGATTAGCAACTATGAATTCAGAGGGACCATTTGGAATTAATACACTTCTCTGTAATCAAGGTTTCACTGAACTACATGATACGGTTAGCAGGGAAGTTTTTCACACGTTACTTACTGGAATGAATTCTCCTGTTCATTTGTAGATAGATGCACTGAGATGTGCTAAAAATTTCTTTTAAAAATTTCAGCAGTCTCATGCTGCAGAAAGCAAGGCCAGGTGAAGTTTCTAAGGATCTACCACTTAAATCCCATCTGTAAGTAGTGGCAAACTAGGGTTGTATGGAAGTACTACATATATAAACCTGCAGGCTTGCAGAATGCTCTGAACATAATACCATTAGGAACGGGAGCTGGAAACATGCATGTGACAAAATACGCTTCCCGTGTATGCACTTCCTGGATGTGCTGCGTGACAAGAATATGAATGTTAAAATTAACTATATACTAATTACTGTAATTTGTACTGAAGGAAGCTCAAGGCTACAATTGCATGCTTGTGTAATAGTATTTAAGGGTTTATACACAAACCTCTTTGTGTGTTCTAAAATTTACTACTTTTTTTTTCCATATTTATGGAAAGATGTATTACTAAGCCTACTAAATTTCCAGGCTAGAAAGTAAAAATTAAGGTCTGTCCTTCTTTTAGGATTCATATTTCAAAAACTATTTTCTAAATACTTTTCTTACATATAATTCTATAAGAATACACATTATGGCATTTGCTATTTCCAAGTACATCAATGTTGGAAATAATTTTCATTTTCACCTGTGCGCTAATACACAATTTCCATTTAAAAAAAGGCTTTTAGACTGTTTATATATTCTTGGTGCTTGGTGTTTGTCCTATGGTTCTTGTATTAAACCTGTGTGTCCTATTATATTTTACCATTGTTTAAAACCAAAACTACAGTATATTAGTCTTATTTGGAAAAAAAACAAACAAAATTTCCTACTTCCTATCCAGATATCCAGAAACATCCTTCCAGTTCAGCCAAAACACATCAACAAGCTTAATTCTTCACTGGATCAATTTTTCAAAGAAATAGACAAATTTTAAAATAATTGTTAGAGACTACGCTGACAAAGGGTCATAGGGCTCCATGAAAGAACCTGAACTGAGAATTCATGCCCAATAAAACCTGAACTTTCTAAAATAATGAGACAGATTTGTAGCAAGATATGTACTATCATGTTCAGCATTAAATACTACACCCTGCCCTCTCTAGTGTATGTAATCACTGATTTTAAATTACTTCTTGGTCTCAAGAGTTTCTAAACATCAATGTCAACAATGAATGAATTTGTGATTAGACCAGGACTTCAGTCACTGCAGGATCAAGACTCTGGTATAAGCACAGCAGGTTTCAGAACAAAATAATTTTCAACATTGTCTTAGGAAAGTTCAATTATTTACAACTGTACTAAGTCTATGCTATTTAAAACTGAACAATAGAAGAATCAAAATGTCCAGAATTTTGCAATCAATGTGAGCATACTACCTAAAGCTTACATACTAACTAAAATACAGTTACTAATGCCAGTAAATTAGAAAATCCAGCGGTAAAACCAGTAGTTTCAGGCCAACCAGCTCTAAAGCAATAAGCTTCTGACTTGTGCTGCCAAATTAGCTCCTAAGCTCCAGAAGCTCACTAGTTACATGGCAACGGGCTTGCGAGCCCTGCAAGCCAAGTACCTCAATCACAGAATATTAATATAAGATTTGCATTCAATAAAACTCTACAGCTGCAGTGTTATAAACCAGAACTGGAGCAGTCAGACAGCCAAGATCCCAGCCCAAGCACCGCCCCAAACACTGCACAAATCTGCTGGCTTATTGCTCTACTCCTGGTTGAATTCTTCACTGGAAGGGAGAATTCTAAATGTCTGATAAGACATTAAAAATAATTTAATCATTACATAAGTACACAGCAATTGCCTAATTGTCCTTGAGATTATTGGCAGGAAGGCGGGGGGGAGGGGGGTGGGGGAAGAATAAAAACCCCCAAATCACACCTACCACATTTTGAAAGTTAGTAAAATATTGCATTTCCCTGTTAGTAATCTCTTCCAGAATCCAAGGATTTTCTTCTAAAATTAATGACTTCACCTCAAATTCATCCCCTCTCCATTATCTGTGCCAGCAATTCATGGTGAAGATTTCTTCCACTTATTATTTATCAGGAGCACCAGATGTATGGAACACTTAAAAAGGAAGCAGAGATCCTTCCTTGGCAGTCACCCAAAAGAGGAGTACAGAGTCAAAAGGAAAGGACAGTGAGATCAGTCAATGGTGGCTCCATAAACAGTTCATGACTCTTCATTAATCATTACATAGTTGAACTACACCTGAACAATAAGCAGTAGTAGAAGAGTGTCTAAAATGAACTTAAGAAACAATTTAAAAATTGGTGCCTGCTCTATTTTATTAGCAAATTACACATTATGTGCTGGATGGTTGTGAGTATGGATGGATGAAATAGGTATTGCCATAACTGAGATGCAAACATTTGTATTTCTTCACTGAGATGCAAAATACTTTGGATGAAAAACAGGTAGACTACTTCTTGAGTTTTGAAAAATCTGAAAAATCTGAAAAATACAGTAATTTCACGATTATAAACCACATCATTTTGACTAAAATTTTGGTCCCAACCTGGAAGTGTGGATTATACTCCGGAGCGTCCAATACACGAACAAAGTTCGGAAATTTCCCAACCCAGAAGTTCGAGCCGCAGGCCAAACCAAGCTTGCGAATTGAGCACCTGCCAGTAAAACCTGCGATCATGTAATTGTTACAAATTGGTTACTTTGTTGCGCGGCAGGGTGAGCGGGCTCCTGCCAGCACCACAGGGCAGCGCTGGGCTGGGGCGAGGCTGGTAGCGGTGGTGCAGGCGGCGAGCCGGGTTGGGCGAACCCGGCAGCAGCAGTGGCAGCCGGTCAGGTAGCTCTGCCGAGCAGTAAACCCCGAGATTGCGTGATTCCTTTACTAATTCGTTACTTTGTTGCACATGGATCCTCGCTGTGAACGAAAGTGCGGCTTATAATCCGGTGCGGTTTATATATGGACAAAGAACGAAAAGCTGCCAACACCCGGAAGTGTGGCTTATAATCAGGTGCGGCTTGTAGTCGTGAAATTACCGTCTTTTAAAAAGTTGTTAATTAAGCTTGCAACAAATGTCTTTATTTCAGTATATTTTCGAAAACATTCACTTAGTACTTCTGAAAAATCTGAGAAATATTTTCTGCTATTTGAGTTTCATTCAATTCTTACAGGTTATGACCCATAATTATTTTTAAACTATAAACAGTCCCTTATACTCTGAAAGACACAAATATATACTTACATACAGACCTCCAAATTCAGATATTAGAGAAATTACTACATTTTGTTAAATAAGATAGAAGTCAATAGCTTTGGTAGTCTTGCTGAACAGGACACATGTATGTCCTTATGTCCATGAATGAGCCTATAAATGCAAGCATGCCTTGTAGCTTCTCCTTGGCAGCTCTCCAGGGATTTTCTAATATTTTAAGTCAAGAATCACTATTAACAATAAAAATGCCTCTATGGAAGCTGCTTTCCTTAAAAACATGTAGAGATTTTTATGCACACAGAAATAGTTTTCAAGATGACTGACAGGGAACTCCATAAGCAGAGCCTACGGTGAAAGCCCCACAAAACCTGGATGCAAGTGGAACTTAAGGACTCCCACATGAAGGAGGGACTTCATAAACCTTGGATTTGGTTAGGAGAAAGACAAATAGGAACAGTTTCTCAGCTCTCCTTTAAAGAGGGTAGAGACAAGAAACTGTTAGGAGAGTGAGATTTCCCTTGCCGCAAGATGTGGATCAGGAAGGAAAGTTTTCTGCAGAAACCAACATTCTGGAAGTATTCCAAAACCACTAACTGATAAGAAATGATGAAGACAGAGGGAAAATCAGGAGAATCTAACTATAGAGGTTCTCACTTCTCTATTGAGAATGAAGAGTCCATTTGCTCTCTGACTAAATCAGTAAGTGCATTCATTAGAAAGACTACTGCAACTGAAAGTCAAGCACGGTCTTAATTAAAAATCCAGAAGTAAAAAAATGGTCATTAACAACCTAGCTAGAGCTGGGAAAGGACAGCCATGTAGGGCCTCCCTCAAAAAGAGACACTGTTAAATGCTTGGTAGTCTGACCCTGCTGCAGCTTCTTCAGTCTTTCAAAATTTGCATGTGACACATTTTAGTTAGATAAGCAGTTGTCAGCAGCTCCTTAATTACATTAGAAGAAATGTGCAGATATATATTATAGATGACATCTTGTAAGAGCGGAAGATATTAGGTAAGTTTCTGCTTTTGAAAGAGATACTGTTTTTTAAAACCTTCCTAATAAATCAGTTTGCCAAGACATCCCTTTGAGAATTCAGTGGCAGAAACACGAAATGCAAGATCAGCAAATTATTAAAATACTGATATAGTAACTCAGAGCTGAGTGACTAATGAGCTGTAAAGTTCACTTCTAAAAGCAGGACACTCATCTATTAAACATGCCCACAGTATTTTCACTGTTCATTATAAATATTAATTTAGAGTGGGAAGGTGAACTGTGCAAAATAAAACTCAACTCTGATAGATTCTGATAAGATCCTTTTAAGGATCAAGTTTCTTTGGAATAATACATAGTGACTAAAGACACAACTCTGCCAAGTTTGGTATTAAAATGCATTTTAGCATCATGGTGAATCCTAAATTAGTTCAATGACAGATAAGCAGAAGCAGACAGATGAGTTTCAATTTACCAAACAAACTGAACTGCTACTCACATTGCAAAACTAATCCAAAATTACCATAAATAAGAGCTATGTTAAATAAAGGTAAAAATATGGAAAAGCATCAATCTTTCACATATGCAACACTGTTAATGAAATTCCTTCAAAGACAACAAATGTCAAACCTTTACTGCACAAAATATTTTGTGTTTCATCCATCACAACATGTTCTTCCCCCCTGATAAACAAGGACACAGTAGTTTGTAGAAATGCTGATCAGTAGGAGAAACCCACTGCATATTATATAGGTCTCTTATGCCCACAAATGTGCCCTTCCCTTGTGATGCTCCAAGTCTCAAAGCAGGAATGGACACAATACAAAAGTCTGTGCTGTGTAAAACAGAGAAGATATTCTCGGTGCTGCAAGGGTTTCCAGAACAGGTACTTGCATGGCAGGACCTATCTAAAAGCACTAGCTGACATGATCAAATGCTCATCTTGCTTCTCCTAATCTTTAGCATGCTTGGTATTTAGCAAACATGAGCGTATTTGAACTGCTCTGATAATTCAGTGAAGTGAAAGCTCAGTCAAAGCTGAAGAAAGATACTACTGGCAACCTTGTAAGACTTGGTGTTCGCAGTGACTTACAAAACTTCTTCACAAAGGAACGGACAGTTTAATAAAAATGTGTTTCCTACACAGAAATTAGACACTTATGCTCTGCAATAACTAACCAATAATTCTGTTAATGCACTAGATGTGGATCTCTGTAAGTTTACCTAGGACACAAATATATGGCAACATAGAAGTCTCAATAAGGAACAAACGGACACATTAAACTAGTGAATGTATTGACCTTGCAAGCAAAACGACAAATAGAGAGAAGGTGATAAAAGAAAATAAGCTGCAAAAGAAAACTGCCTCTATAAGATACTTATAAAGTGAGCAGCATAGAGAATGCAAAATGCAGATAAAATACACAGGAAAAATATTAACTATGAACTGTTAATGACAACAAAAACAGCTTCAGTTGGGAAGATTCCAAGATGAAGAAAACTATGTACCTGTGCTCTAGGCTGGGATCTTATCCTGTTGTACACTCTTGGATGCTGGACTTTATTTTGACTTAATAATACTATTCATGTTGTTTTTTCAAAACAAACAAATAAGAATAAAAAAACCAACCACTCCCTCCAGTAAAACCAAAAAAAACCACCTGAATTTGTACTGTCAGTCACAAATGTTTGATTCAAAAAGGTGAAATATGCTGCAGCACACAGGACATTTTAGTAGTGGCTTTAAGAACATCAGATGCTTCCTAAATCCAATTACTACCTATAAGAATGAAGTTGATCTCCTCTGATGCAGTTGTTAAAGAATTCAGTTATTCCTCAATGTCCTGTCAGGACCAATAACCAACTCTGAAGAAGACTACTTTAGCAGATTTTCCAAAATGGGGAAAACCAGTCTGCACAAGGATTCAGGCGGCCCTTTTCCATGTCAACTGGATGACTGTCTGGCTCTTTTTTCTAAAGTTAGATGCAATTAGGATATTCCTGTTGACAGACTATAACTCTAACATCCAAGAGGAAATGGTAAGTCATTCAAACATAAATATGACACCGACGTTCACAAGTAATACTTTTAAAGCATTTGTGTACAGAAAACATTTCAATTTCCCATTAAGAACTCAATTTTATGTTAAAAAAATTCTGTCATTTTAAAAAAGATGAATTACAGTAATTTCACAACTATAAGGCGCACTGGAGTATAAGGCACACTTCCAGGTGTCAGCAAATTTCCGAACTTTGTCCATATATGAAGCGCACTGGACTATAAGGTGCACTTTTTTTTTTGCAGCAAGGATCTGCGCGCAACAAAGTAATGAACTGGCAATGGAATCATGCGATTTCAGGGTTTACTGGCAGGTGCTCAATTTGCAAACATTTTTCACAGATTAGCGTAGCCTTTAAACGCAGCCCCAGGCGCCCTGCCTGTGCCACGGGTCCCGGCACTCCCCCCTTCCCCCTTGCGCCCGGGTTGATGCTGCCCCCGCCTTTCCCCCTTGTGCGTGGGCCACTGCTGCTGCTGCCGGGCTCGCCTCAGCCTGGCGGTGCCCAGCCGCCACGGGGCTCGCCTCAGTTTGGCACCGCCCGGCCACTGTGGCCGGGCAGGCTTGGCTCAGGGCTGCTGCGGACTCAAACTTCCGGGTTGGCACATTTCTGAACTTTGTCCATGTATAAGGCGCACCAGACTATAAGGTGCACTTCTGGGTTCGGACCAAAATTTTAGTCAAAAGGGTGCGCTTTATACTCATGAAATTACTGTAATTTTATTTTTATTCTCTCCTTTTTCCTTTAAAAACTCTTTCTTAGATATTTGGAGCACAGTAGTTTCCATTTTTGGTTTTCATGCTGTTTTGAAATGGGAACAGTCTTAAGCCCCAGACTCAAGGTCTGTTTCATGCTCATTTCATTTTTAGCTTAAAGCATATGTTAATGAAGACCACACAGGCATACGCATACTATTTGCATGTCTCTCCTTCTTTAACATATTCATATTTTTTAATCTACTGCCCATGAATACATGGCCCAAGCTTCTTTACTTGTGCTAACTCTCAAATCAGGGTTACTTTCATTGTTTGAATTATTTATTTCTTCTAATATCCAAGGGAACATGTAGGAAGAAAGAAAAATGTTAATAATTAAAAGTTAGACGTGAAAACTAAAAACTGTAATTCCATAAATGCTCACTCTAATGAACTAAAGCTCCATCAGGCACAGCTCCTCCTCCTAAATGCCCAGAATCTCTGAAGTGGTCAGATCAATTTTTCATTTTGCCGAAACCTGAAAGCTGAGAGGGTAGGAAAGGGTATCTGTGAAGCAATGCTCTTCTTTCAAACGAGAAATTGTCAGATGACAGGATCTGACTGCAAGTATCTTGCAATGAACAAAACAGCAAGCTCCAGGGAATGATGCCAGTCAGCAGTGAAGGGAATTTATGGTCAGAAGCAACACACAGAGTCACAGTTTCATTGCAACATCCATCCTGTATCAAGCACCCTTGGATCTCTGAAGTGCTGAAGGGCTTGTCAGTCTTATGGGACACATACATCTGAGAGGAGTCATAGAATCATAAAATCATTTGGGTTGGAAGAGACCTTTAAAGGCCATTGAGTCCAGCCCCCTGTCATGAGCAGGGACATCTTCAGCTAGATGAGGCTGCACAGAGTTCCAGCTAACCTATTCTTGAACATATCCAGTAATGAAGCATCCATGCTTCTCTATGTAAAAATTGTGCTGTTGTAAAATTTTTTTCTTACATTCTATTCTGAATCTGCCTTCTGCAGTTAAAACCATTGCTCCTTGTCCTACTGTAACAGCCCTGATGTAAAACCTGTCCCCATTTTTCTAATAACCCCCCTTCAAGAACTGAAAGGCAGCTGTAAGGTCTACCCAGAGCCTTCTCATCTCCAGGCTGAACAACCCCAACTCTCTCAGCCTCTCTCCAAAGGAGAGGTGCTCTGGCCATCTGATGTCCATGTCCACCCCTCCTGTGCTGAGGATTCCAGAGCTGATGGTTTGGTCTCACCAGAGCAGAGGTGGAGAATCACCTCACTAACCTGCAGGTCACTCTTTTGATGTAGCTCAGGACACGATTGGCTTTCAGGGTTGTGAGTACACATTGCTGGGTCACGCCCAGCCTCTCACCCACAGCACACCCAAATCCTTCTCGGCAGGGCTGCTCTGAATCCCCTCATTCCACATCCAGTACTCATTCTGTACCAGGAACTGCCTGCAACCAGGTGCACTTGGCCTTATTGAACCTCATAAGATTGCCACAGGCCTATTTCTTGAATTCATCTAGGTTCCTCTGGATGGCATCCCATCCCTCATGCTTGTGAGCTGCACTCAGCTTGGCGTCATCTTCAAACTTGCTAAAAGTATGCTTGTTCCTTCTGTGTCAGCTGATGGAGATATTTAACAGCACTGGTCCCAGTATGGAATCCTGAGGGATATGACTTTCCACTGACGTCCGTGTGAGCCTTAAGCCGTTGACCACCACCCGCTGGGTGTGGCCATCCAAGCAATCCCTCATCCACTAAAACAGTTCACCCATCAAATCCATCTCCTTCCAATTCAGAGAAAATAGATGTTGTGGGGACCACATGTCCTGGGATGATCCATAATACTGCTGTATTCCATATCTATCTGTGTCCAAGAATTGCTAGTCTCCTGAAGACTCTGCAGCCAGAGACCTTGTGTGTGTGAGGGAGTGCTATCGTGGGTATTTTCAAAACTGGCCCTCCCAGGCAGCTTCTGGTCCTTTGCCATGTGGTATTTATTTTGCAGGCTATTTGGTCTTTTCTCAGGCAAAGGTTTTTCCTCCCTTTTTGGGATTTCTTTGTTTTTGTTTCCACCCCCCCGCTGCCTCATCTCAGAGACAGTGCAGTGAGCAAGTTTGAGTTGCCTTGGGGCAAGCTCTGCAGTGTCTGCCAGTCACCATGGGCAGCCCTGCTCCAGCAAGCCAGTCCAAATCGATCAGCTGCCTGCTCCAGAAGAGAAGATTACAGGAGCAGAGCCTCTCTCTGGCAGCTTCGGCTTCACAACCATAACCATCCACAAAGACTGCATTTTGCCATTAGAAACTGTTTCAAAGTGAATTCGCCAACTCTGCTGGCAGCAAAAAAGGCCGCCCCATGCCGGCACTGACAGACTCGTCCTTTTCCCCTCATCCCACAGTTGCAAGTGCAGAGCACAGCAAAAGCAGAAGAGCCTGTAAATAGCAGCAGGAAGGAGCAGGCAGATCCCATAAGAGCCAGCAAGTCCTCATCTGCTGCTACAACTGCTCTGTAAAGCCCCTGCCTTCCCAAGAGGGATGTGATGGCATCTTGTCCTTTTGTCCCAAAAGCCTGAGGTTGTCCCTGCCTTGTGCCATCTCAGGAAAGGCTATTTCTGGCATTTTGGGTCTCTCTTTGTTTCACCAGAGTTGTGAGTTTTTCATAGTTTGGTATCTAGAAACTATTGACCTTTATTTTCTTGCCTGTTGGCATTCTGTTTGTTAGTAATGTGTTATTTTTTTCACTTATATCTACCCATATCTCATTGCTGGGAAGGGATTCGTTGGAATGAAGGGGAAGGTTACTCATTTCAGAGCACCCATCTCTTTAAACTCTTTAAACCAAGATACTGTGACAAAGGCCTTACAGATGAAAAGAGATGACACCTGCAGCTCTTCCCATGTGCACTGATATAGCCACTCCATCATAGGAGGTCACTAGATTGGTCAGGCAGGAACTGTGTTGCTGAAATTGTGCTGGCTGTCTGAAATCACCTCCCTTTTTGAGTAAAGATATTTCAAATTACTTTTTTTCAAGTCTCTACTCTTTTTGGTAAAATAAGTTTTACCAAAACTTACCTCTGGGTACTTCAGTTTTAAAGATTTATGCAATTCTCGAAAACGACTGTACCGCCGAAATACTGTCCATGTCTCATCCAAGACTGTTATCTAGAGCAGACAATATAAAAAGAAGGAACAGAAGTAAACCCACACAGTGTACAACACTAAAACTCATGCAGCATACAAGGTTTTAAAATTAAAATGTATAGCTCCTAGTTGTCATAAATCCAAAAACTTTTATAAGTTTACTTCATTTTTCTTTCATTACATTAAAGTTCATGACAGAAATGTATTTAATAAGGAGCACTGACTGCAAAGCAAAAAACACCTGAATGCATTTATTCCTTAATCCACAATGATTTGACAAAACTGTAAACACTTTAAAATATCCCCAATCCCTTCTCTGTGCAGCTATTTGACTCTCAGTATTACAATCAGTGGGCATTCCATTAATGAATAAATAACATCCAGAGTAAGTGTAGTGTAGCTTCTCAAAATATTCACAGAAATGTATATTCTTATACGTAGATATTGACAATTAAAAATACATATTTCTTGGACACACAGAGCTCATTACCACATAGAATGGGATTCCCGTTTGTAGGGTAAAATATTATACCAGCTTTTAGTAGAAGACATTCCTTTAAGACACGTCGGTCTGTGTCTTCAAAATGGTGATGAACATTCCATTTATACAGAAAATTTTCTTAAAATTAATATTTTTACTCCTATGAACAGGGTGCATAACAACAGGAGCAAAGAGGGAGGGCAAACTAACCTTACCATCACTAAGTTATTTGCAAAATTCTCACTCGAACTGAGATACTAAACACTATCTGAAATTAGGTGACATTAATTAAGGACATTTCTAACTGGGTCATAGAAGTGTTGTGACTAGAGCATTTGACTTCACAGTCAGAAGCCAAAAGTTTTTGTGCAGCTCTGGTGATCCAAGGCTACCAAGAAGCCAAGCTGCAGGGTGAGTGAACATTATTCTACACTCACTAGCAAAGATAGAGAGAGCCAACTGCATTGCTTAAACTTAACACTGCTGCATTTTGAATCAAATAGGCTTAATATGTGGCATTACCCCTGCCTAGCTATGATTTTATGCAGGAAGATGAAAAATAAGCAATTTCACAAAGACACGGGCTTTTTAACCTTAAAGGGACTCTTAAAGCTAACAAGTAGTTCTCTACTGAGTGCATCAAAAAGTTAAGGTGGCAAAGAAAGTTGCAACGGAGTAGGAAAACTGAATAAGAGAAACAGAAATCAGAGCAACAAAGCCAGAAGAAACCAAGCACAAATGCTGCTATCCCACACTTGCAACAAACTAATTTCTGGTCCATTCTTCTCCATCCCTCTTGCCTTTGCCGCTGTTTATGGAACAGGGAAATTACGGGAAGTGTCCTGAAATCCAGAAATTATTGCATGTTTTATGGCAAGAGAAATGAGGTTTGAGGTGGTCTTTTTCTTATTTTTACCTCAATTTTAAACCAAAGATGAAAGCAAATAAAACAGGCCTTCTCAAAACTTTTCACAATGAAACCACAATGAAAACTCATTATCTCTCAAAAAATTTGTCTTTCACATCACAAATAAGCTTCACTGCTAGTATGAGTCACCATCCCTGGAATTGCTCAAAAAAGGGTGGATATGGCACTCAAGGACATGGTTTATGGTGAACATGTTGGTGCTGCTGAGTTGACATTTGGACTTGATCATAAATGTTTTTCCAATCTTCTCAATTCTGTCATTTTAGGACACCTGCACAATGGACTACATTCCCTCAATATATTGTTAGCCGTGTCTCAAACTTTACAACTCAGGTGAACAGATGTAACATTCATAGGTAGGTTTAACTAAAATAAATCAATAACTGTTCAGGAATATGCATGTTACACTGATCTCAACCAACTAAGTATTCTGTTCTGAATAATTCAGGCAGAAGACTGTGTGATTTCAATGTTGGAGTAGACAATGGTCAAGTGTAACAGCTAATCACAAAGACATTACTCATCACTGCATTCTTTTTGCTTTAATTCTGTCATTTAATATTTTAGAGTTGTGAAAATTTGCTGCGCTAATTTCATTTGTATATCTTCTTTATTGAAAAGGGACCTCTTTTTTTGCCAACGATTTTCACAGATGAGAAGCAACCTACCACAAGGCATTCTGGACTCCTCCAGACACATAGCCTTGGGAATAGCAGACATGTCATGTTGGTTGTGCATCAGGCAGCTGTTTGGGTGATAGGGTGGCACCAAACTTACCCAAATCAAAATGCCTGTAGACATTTATTTATTAGCTTTCTTCTACAAAGTTTAATAACTTGTTAGAGATGGACAGGAAGAAAAACAGCAAAGCCATGCATCTGTGCTGCTTGAGAAGCGTTTTTGGGTGGCATGGTTTGACCTGACTTGGTCCAATCCATCATCCTCTTTGTTTACTTTTCAAATTCTTGTAATGAGACTAGCAGACAATTGCAAAAATTTATTGTTGTTATAGTTGGTATGATTGAAAAATAAATTTCAATGCTAAACAAAATCTTAACTGGCCCCCAAAGCACAGCAATAATGTTATTAGGACAGACAGAATCAAACTCCACTTGTATAAAGAGAATTACATTGTACCTGGCATGGCAACAGCACTTCTAGAACATGGCCTTTTACTCCTACAACTGATCCAACAAGTCTGGGTTGGGATTATTTCCCCCATTTAAAAAAAAAAAAAAAAGTATGACTGACTATATACTCTGTAGGAATGGGACAGGGACATACATATGCAGATGTTTAGAGCAACAAGTAAAGCAATTCTGAAATGCCCTTTCTTTTTAACGCAATTTGCTAACAGAGTTAAAAGTATTTTCTTAAGAACAAAAGCTATATGGTCAAGTACATCTGCAAGACAGATTTTGAAATTTTCTTATCTAGGCACTGCTATGATCCTGGATTTGCCTTAGCATTGCGGGTTGGTTTGTTTTTCTCATTCAAAGGTACCATTTCCTATGTAAAACGTATAAATCTGAAAGGAGATATCATGGTCCTGTGTCCTTATCTCTTCTTCTCATGATGGCTGATAGAAAATAACCTAAGAGAAATTTTCAATCGATTCCACTGAAAAGAACAGAACTTGTTCTCTTTCTGCATCATAGCAACAGAAGTAACACTGTGGCTGGGGGAGAAAAAAACAATATTCCACCTATTTCTGATGGCAATTAGAAAAAAAACAGGAAATGCCTAATTTCTTTATCTGGGCTGGTTAAACTGTCTACAGTCATCATGAGGACTCGTATTTCTTCAAATGGACCTTGTTGAAACTGTACCTCACATTATGAAAACAGCATCTAGAAAAGCTAGAAGTTTTCTAAAAATTTCTTATAACCTTTTTTATTTTATTATTGAGGGTATTGATCTGATAAGGTTGACAGAATACTAGATTTTTTATTAATTTAGGCAGTTATGGGGTATGCATAATTTTCTTAAAAGAACTATGTATTAATGAGAACTACTTCTGCTTTACTCCCACTCTGTAGCAGTTCACCAAACTCAGAAATAAATTTAGACTAGAAATGTGGACTTTTTGAGCAGATCCAACACAGCATCTGGTTGAACAGAAATGCAATTGGATCCGAAGGAAAGCATGGTTTTAGGGTGCATCTGCCTGGATCTTTTCTTACAGAGTACTCGTCAGACATCACTGAAAGGCTTTGAAACACAAGAAAAACAGTTTTGAAAGAATATCAAACAAGATAAAAAAAAGGAGGGAGCTCAGAACAAAGAGGGAAAGCTGAATAAGAATGAGAAGGTTTATCTACAATTTTCACTATAGTCAGAGGATCCCTGCAGGGCTGTGCTTGATTCCAGACTTTGTTTCCATCATCTGCTCTCAGGAGACCCAGCATGTCTTTATGAGTGCTGGAGTTCCACCTTCCCTGCTGCCTTGCTGCTCCTCTGCCAACCACAGGTACTGTCGGCAACCATGGGCACTGTCTGTAACAGATGCCACTGGTTTTATTGATGCAAAAGCTCTTCCCACACTGTTTCTAGCACAGCCTTGTCTGACTATCCTGACACAACATGAAAGGAAGGGGAGATTACAAGAATAGTTCTCTGGTATACTAATTCAGATCTAACATAAATATGTTTAGACCTGATTAAGCTATTACTGTTTCATCATGTCTTTGAAGACAACACATAAAACCGTCACTCAAATGGAAGCTTTTTTGGAAATGAATCAATTAATACAGAATACTTAATAGCAGACTAGCACAAACAGCTCCATGACATACTCCTTCTGCAAAAGAAGCTGCTGTCTTAGCGCTAATAAATTATCAATTTCTTCCTGTTTTGAATTGTCTCCACTCAGTTCTTATAGGACTCACTCAGCATATTTAATTAGAATCTGGATCCAGTGAAAGAACCAGAGTAGACTGAGCATCCTGCTGGCCTATTCCCATACATGTCTATATTGACAAGATGCTGAACCTGCACTAAAACAAAATATTGTTGTACAGTCAGTTAGGGTTGAAAGACTCATGAATTGACCATGAAGCTGCCAAGGAAAGTGGAACTCATTCTCTTTCTTGCAGCATATAAACAAAATAATCTTTACTACTGCATGTCACAAGAAGAAATTTATACATTTGTTATATACAGAAGTTTATTATATTTGTTCCTCTATATAACAATATGCAGGATTTAACAACAAACACAATGACTAGAAACATCTGTTGAAGAAAATACCTCTGAGATACCTAGGATTCAGAGTTTTGGGGACTGTCTTAAAATTCAACTCAATCATCACTTGTCACTTTGTCAGGTTCCAAAGTCCTATGACATGCAACCCATTTTCAGCAACCCATTTTCCCGAAAGCAAGAGGAACCTTTCTGAAGAAAGCCTATTTAGGACCTAGCAAAGGAAATGAGATTAGCAACACCTCAGTCCTTTCCCACAACTGAAATATATTTCAGATTACCTGAAAATAAACTTGAACTAAGTGAAGTAAGGTTGAAATCAGGAATTATTTTGACAGCTGACATGGTATTCTGACCTATGAGGAAGAGATTAAATGAATAGGTACATTTAATTTCCCCCCTCTGCCACATTTTCCTGATTTTTAAGGCAAAAGAAAAAACACAAACCCACTATTACATGTGTTCTAATTTTCTACAGAATAACTGTAGGAGCTTCTGGAGATTAATACACATCAAAGTAGAGCTGGGAGCACTGCACAGAAAAGGTTTAAAATAGAAAAGTTTCTGGAAGGTCTGTGGATTGTAACATGGACCTAAATCCTGACTACAGCAGAAGCAATCCACTGTGACACAGAGACCTGGAGGGAAAGGAAAAAGCATTAGCAGTTGATTGATTTATGTGAGGGAATGACTATAAGAAACATCCCCAAAACTGCCAGACTGCACGTACCCTTTCAACTGCTCCTTCATACTAAGATCTTGCAGAGGCTTACATGGGCTTTACTGATGAAGGAAGAATACTTGGAAAAGAAATCCATCAATATATTCAGAACAGAATATGTTCTGAATATGTTCTACCTTTTTACTTCAGGTATCTTCATTAACCATTACCTAGTCTAGTAAATCCCATGTGCTGAAAATTGAGTCCTTTGGGAAGTTTCATGTGCACTTACTCATCTGTCAGCATCTCCCTGGCTCCAGGCTTTCACTAGCCCCAGGAAAATCAAAGTTCAACAGGTAAAAGAAGGTATTCCACCCACAAATGGTGTGGTATGTTTCAAAATAAAAATTTAATTAGCAAAAGCAAAGCTAAGCCTGCCCATCTTAAAAAAAAACCTTTTCAAAAGAGAACACAGTTCAAAAATGGTCCTTGATACTGCAAGGAAGGTTTCTCCTCCACCTCATAGCAGCTAATGAAGCACCTGGCAGCACATTCAGTAGAGGAGGCTGCCAGTTCTGTCTCTGATACCATATACATCAGTTACGCTACAGATATGTCCATACACACTGAGAACACATTTCCAATTAGACTTTAGATCTTGTTTTGAAAAAACACTTGGCTGTGTACCAGAGGAAACAAAATTAATATGTTTTTTTCTCCCCCAAGCATTTCTGCACAGAAAATCAACTGAGAGTTTGGAGAAGCAACACCTTGGAAATGCAGAATGGGAAGAATCAGAACAACAAAGAGAGTCTGAAAAGAATCAAGTCTTTGTCATGCATATGTGCAAAATACTTCAATAACGCTTTCAATGCTTTTGTTATTTCAGGTAAATATTTCACGTCTAAGCCTTTTCTATACCTAACACTTGCATCTCAATAAAGGGCTTTCCTATAACTAATATGCATTTAATTCTCATCTCTGGAACTCTTCAGATTGAACTGACACTGGCTCTGGAACTGCTCATCCAGGAGTTTGGCCACTAGACTCCTCTGTACAATCAACCCACTTGGAAAATGCTTGTCTTTATAGTGTCCATTCTTCTCACCTCTCTTATTTAACAGTATTGAGGCCACTTACATAAGAGAAAGAGAACCAAAAATTGCTCTTAGTGAATAAAAGCATTAAAGAAAAGCACTTACCTTTATTTCAAACTCATAATGCTCATCCTTTCCCTGCCCACACAGGACATACCGTGGAATACTAATTTTAATTGGGTCCTTTAGGTCATCTGGATTTGCTCCCAGTGAACGACAGATCATCCGCTTTCATGTACATACCAAATAGGGAGAAGAAAGGAAAATCAAAATCACTACATAAGGAAAAAAAAGAAAAACTTCACTGAAAATGAGATAGTGTTCCTGGTCAGAGGAGAGGGAAAAGAGGAGGCAGAAATTACTTCTAAAATAAAGAAATTCTTTGAAAACAAAGTGGATCTTGTCTTATAAGCAAGCATACTTTTATGCATACAAAAATTAAGGTGAAGTGTCTTAATAAATATTCCTTTATTTGAAAAGGCATTTTCAGCCTAGATATCAAAAAGAAAGGAATGCAGATTTTTTATTACCTCCTTTTTAAAAAAATCAGTCTACTAATCAAGCTTTCACAGTTAATTCTAATTTTTGTACATCTCTACCTTTTATAACAAACATTTCCAACATTATACAAAGCTGCAAGGGTCTAGGTAATTCAGAATGTTCTTAAACTTTAAAAGTTCAAACACATTTTATAATTAAATAAGCAATCCTCTGTCAGAACAGCTTCCTACTATTTTTTTTTAATATCTGAATCCCAGAAAACCCAACTATGATAAATTTGCACAGTCTGGACAAAACAATCTAAAAATTTATTTCCAATGAGGTCTCATTCCTCTGACAGCCAGATGGAATATGTAACTCCGAAACTATGCCAAAATAAAACATTTCTGCAACTGAAAAGATTAATGCTTTGCACTCACTATGCCCAAAAGCAGCATAAGCATTTAGAGTGAATAAGTACAGAAGATGCCTTTAAGGGAAGTCCTCTACTTGCTCCATTGAACATATTTGGTCTGAAAACCTTAATGAACTGGCACTTAAAAAAATAACAGCAGCATGACAAATATAAATTAGCAACCAAAAAGACTGAAAAACTATCACTTCAAAGTTATGACTATGTTATATATTTGTATTTAGCGCTGCTATCCATCACTTGAACTGTAACTGTATTCTCAACATTCATCTTCTTTGTAGCAACGCCTGGTGACTTCCAGTACACATAAGACTGTGTATGAGCTGGAGAAGAATTTGGAACTCATTCATAAACACCTCTGCCTGTTACAGAGAGCCTTTTGACACCATCATGGCTCTCAAGAAGAGAAGGCTGTTATTTCATTGCCAGTCAATTATAAATGACAATGTAATTTCCCTTAACATTAGCATTAATAAGAATGAAAAAGAAAATACAAAGGAAGTCAATTTTTTTTCCACTGAGTTAATCTAGAGTATATTTACCATAAAATTTTTATTTTAAGAAACCATTTAAAAAATTATGTTTGAATGGAAAAATATTTTTAGCCACCTTTGTTTTCACAACAAATATTGTCTGCTGTCCATTTTGCTCTCCTGTAATTACTACCCACATTACCAGCTTTTCAGCTAAAACTCATTTCTGGAACACTGAAATGTAAGGTCTTTCCTTGGGGAAAAAGAGAAGTTCTTTCCCCTGAAAACAGCATCATCTGTCTTAAAATAGCAATAAAACCATAAAGCCACTCTTAAAGCCACCTCTGTCAACATGTAATTTATTGGCAGTCATTTTCAGAGAACTATAGAGAGGAAAACAATCTCAAACACAAAGTGTTGTGGAAAATGCGCCCTAATACACTAAATAATGCTTTGATATTCATAAACAACGATCTTTATGTTTACATTATAAAAACAGAAGAAATATTAGAATAAAATATACTGCTATGAAGTCCTTTTTCATCAAAGTGCAGAGTATTCATTGAGTTAGACTTTTTTAAAAAGCACCAAAGAGAAAAAGCATTATTGGGAAACACAAGATGGACAAACATCTAACTTTGGATTATAATCAGAAAAGAAATTAGTTGCAGAGACTGATGTCCTTTAACAGCCTTAATCAAGACAGTCCTCTCAGATAGTGTCACTCAAAGTTGACTTTGGGCAAGGTCCAGAAGAAATGCCATAGTGATGGCAATGAGGGAGCCACTCCTGAGCAGGACTGACATGATGATACTACTCTGTCTACTCATTTGCATACATATTCTTTTATTTTAAAAACCCCACAATCCTAAAAATAACATGACATATTTTGCTCATTTTTGGACTTCCCTAAGGAGGTAAAAATGTAACAATAAAAACCCCATAATTCTTTATCCAAACAAGTGTTCATCCTTCCAGACATAACTTCCCTACCCAATGCAAGCTATTTCTTTTCAAATCCCATGTGAGTTACATTATCATGTCCTAACATACGGTAAAAACAAATGGGAAATGTTCTTATACTAGGAGAGAGACTGAAGTCTAACTCTGTATAGTAGATTTCACCTCTGCTTGGCAATATGCTTACAGAATTTAGAATTTCAGATGAGATACCACTGTTTTTTCTGCCAAGAACCATCTTCCACAAACAAGGCAGATGGCATATTCAAGCAACAGGATTAAAAAAATATTCAGCTCCCCTTACAAAGAAAGAAATAAAAGATAGGAGACAACAGCTTATTTACTATTCAAACATCTCACAGTGGTAAGAGGTAAAATACCCCTTGTCCTAAGCTAGAGGAAAACTTCAACTAATTGAAATATTCTATTAATGTCCAATAGCTCAATTTTGTTTCTGAGATGTAGTAATAAAAAGACTGTAAGAGATGCAATCTCACAGCATCAACAACCCCATCAGTAAGCAGGCAGAGAATGATTAAATTAAGGCCAAGAACATTACATGGACAGAACTCTAGAGTTAAACTCACTCCATCTGTCAGGCAGTGTCCCCAGTTGTCAACTACCAAGCTGCAGCATGAGAAACGTGCACACAGATGGTAAACCCCCCCAAAACATCTGTCTTGCCACAGTAGCATGACCAAAGGTTGAAATGCTATTTACAGCACAACCCCTTTTGCACTTGGGACAAATTTTGATATGAAAGTGCAATAAACCTTAAATATAAAATGCTGAAGAAGAGGAGAATTGTCAAGGCTAATATTCCCAAAATTGCACGTACAAAAGCTGTAAACATCTGTAGTACTAAGAGTATACAGTAAAAATAAGATTAAAAAAACTTGCAGACATGTTGAAATATTGAGATCAAGGGCATGAAGTAAATGAGGAGTATGAAAAAAAAATCAAAAAGATTAAGGAAAAGACAGTGAAGGAGGAATAGAGAAGACATTAATGAAGATAGATAGTACATGGAAGGGGTTAGAAAAAAGTCAAAATGGAAATCATAAGACAGAGTGGTAATTATAGTTTTCATCCACCTACCATATAACATAGAAGCATTTAATTTCCGGATTTTCCCAAGGAATTGTAAGTAAAGCTTTTCAGAGATGTACAAAATGCAAACACTCAATTAATAATTATTGCTTAGATGTGTGTACAAGGTCTGCGGTATTCCTTTAGAGCTCAAAGGTCCCTTTTCTCTATTGATTAAAAAAAAGTGTGGGGGTTAGAACTTTATCAATATTTATTAGCCTTTTATTTTGAATGTATCTAAATTTATTTGGATTTCAAAACCTAGTCAAATGCTACTTCGTCCGAGGCTCACCCCGCACCCTGGGTCAGCAGCATGAACAAGTGTAAAAGATACAAAGAGGCTCTTTTCTCCCTGGGGGTTCCGTGGTTTATTTCTTCATAGCGTCCAGGGGGCAAAAGAGGAAGTTTCCCAAGGACAGAGGTCTTTTCTAGGGTCAGGAAGGGGAGAGGAAATTGGCATCCTGCCAATAGGGTAAAGCAGAGGGGTAGAGTCAGTCCAAAGGTACAGTAGTTTCACGAATACAAGCCGCACGGAGTATAAGCCGCACTTCCGGTGCCTCGACAATGTTGCTGTCTTTGTCAATAGATAAGCCGCACCCCGAATATTAGCCGCACTTTCGTTCGTCGCGAGAATCCGTGCGCAGCTTTCACAAATTGGCCAATTAGTAACAGGATCGCGGCATAGCAGGCTTTACTGGTTCGGGGCGGGGTCAGGAAGGTTCGGCCCGCTCATGGTTGCCGACGGGGCCGGCCGGGTGGTGCTGCAGCCGCCGCCGGGCTCACTGGCCCCAATCTCCCGTCAGCACTGCCTCGCTGCCGCGTTTGCTCGTCCTGCCGGCGGGCCAGCTGCCGCCGCCGCTGCGAGGCACGCCGGCCGCCCCGCCGTTGCGTTTACTCGCCCTGCCGGCGGGCCGGCCGCTGCCGCCGCTGCCAGGCACGCCGGCCGCCCCGCCGCTGCATTTACTCGCCCTGCCGGCGGGCCAGCCGCTGCCGCCGCTGCCAGGCACGCCGGTCGCCCCGCGCCATGTTTGCTCGCCCGGTCGGCAGGGCTGCCGCTGCCGCCAGGCTCACCAGCCGCCCCCTCCCGTCTGCACCGCCACCGCGTTTGCTCGCCCTGGCCGGCACTGCAGGCCCCCGCACCGCCGGGCTCTCCCACGCTGCTGGCCCCGATTCTGCTGGGCTTCCCCCGCTGCCAGGCAGCCCCACCTGCCGGCCTTCCTGCTTCTGCCATGCTCCCCTGCACTGCTAGCCCCAGTTCTCCCGGGCTCCCCCGCCCTGCTGGCCCGGGCTCTGCCGCCCACCCCAACACTGCAGGCCCCGCCTCTGCCAGGCTTTCCCACCTCTGCCGGGGCCGGCCGGGCTCCAGCTTGGCTTGGGGCTGCCGCGGGCTCTCACTTCCGTGTTGGTAGATTTTAGAATTTTGTTCATGTATTAGCCGCCCTCGAATATTAGCCGCACTTCCGGGTTTCCACCAAACTTTTGGTCAAATTGGTGCGGCTTGTATTCGTGAAATTACTGTATTACAGGGGTCAAGAGTCAAGGGACATACCATCTCAAAACATCTTGGGCAGTGGGTTACAACAGTCAAATGCATAATTAGTCAAATGGCTTCTTCACTTGAACTGAATGTTAATTTCCAGATTTTCAAAGACTGCTTTGAAGAATTGATGGGATGACTGTCAGCTGAGTATTCATTTCTTTTTCACAGTATTTAGAAAAAACAATTCCTGAATCAGGTCCAATCTTGCTCTTTTTAGAAAACACAAGCTCAATTTTTGTGCACTTTACTTTGTCTCGTAAAACTACACAACAGATATCATTCAAACTGCACAACCAAATGCTGTCAAATTGTGATCGCTGGCATAAAGCATCCAAATTATTAGGTGCAGAAAAAAAGACATTATTTTCCTATAAGAGACCTATATGAGTAGCAGTAAGAACAAGACTCCTACACACAGTCTGCTTAGCACAGTCTACTTTCACTAATGTATACAGCAATACATGAATGTCACCTAACAAAGGTTTATGACTTCTCATATTTTCACAGGGTAAGTAAACGAGGTCAGCAAACTCAGTTTGAAATTTACATGACAACTGTACTCCATTTGAAAAAACTACAGTAATTCCACGACTATAAGGCGCACCCTTTTGAGTAAAATTTTGATCAAAACCCGGAAGTGTGCCTTATAATCCGGTGTGCCTTATATATGGACAAAGTTGGGAAATTTGCCAACCCGGAAGTGCGAGCCGCAAGCAGAGCCGCAAGGGGGAGCGGCCCTGTGGCAGCACCGAGCCGCGAGGGGGAGCAGGCCCACAGCACCGCTGAGCTGTGAAGGGCGGCGGCCCCATGGGAGTACCAAGCCGCAAGGGGGAATGGCCCTGCGGCAGCACTGAGCCACGAGCCGCAGCAGCGCCTCAGGAGCCCCGAACCGCAAGCTGCGGCCATGCCGTGGGAACTGAGCCGCGCCAGCCAGCACCGGGCAGGATTGCCAGGGCCTGCAGCACGGAGAGGGTGCCTGGGGCTGCTTTTAAAGGCTACGTCAATCTGTGAAAAATGTTTGCAAATTGAGCACCTGCCAGTAAACCCCGCGATCAGGGGACTCCATTACTAATTTGTTACTTTGTTGTGCGCGGCGCGGCACCTCACTGCAAAAAAAAGTGCGCCTTATAGTCTGGTGCGCCTTACATATGGATAAAGTTTGGAAATTTGCTGACACCTGGAAGTGCACCTTATAATCCAGTGCACCTTACAGTCATGAAATTACTGTAATTAATTTATATCTGAAATCCAGTTCGGTGAAATCTGCATCAAACCATCTTTCAAGAGCTGGTGATTTAAATAAACATCATCATCCAAACAATCGAACTGTAACAATCAAACTTCTCATTATTTTGCTTCAAATTCTTTGAGTGAAGTGTTTGTTATAGGTAAATACTGTGAGTAAGCCATCTTCAGCAGAACACAAGTCAAATGTTCTGTCCAGCAAAGCCAATTTGAATCTCCTTTACAGCGCCAATCGGAACCTCATGAAATACTGCCAAGGAACTCTGGCAGGTGCCTTGTTCAGCTGACAAAACAACAACATACAGAATGGAACTGAACAAAAGCAAGCAAGCAGGTTCTGGGTCTGTTTTTCTGCAACTGCTAACAGCGAGCCAATTCAACCTTTCAACTCCTCCATCCTAACAGAAATTTGAGGTAAAGCACAGATGAAAAATTCCAGTATTTTTTCCAGAGTATACACCTGAGCTTTCAAAAAGACATCAGGAAAATGCAGAATTCTGTCTTAACACTAAACTGTTTTCTAGTTCTTTTTTTTTTTGCCCAACGGCATGCAAATTCTTCAGGGGGCTGTCTCACAAAGGCATCAGAGATCTCTGTGCTTATGCACATTGTGGCAGCCTCTTGCATGGGGAATTCAGGCTGTGGGATATGTCTTGATTCATGCCTGACTTGAGGAACATATTTAGTTTCAAGTTCCTTATAAATAGCAGATTTTTTATTAATGGTATTGCTTGGGCACATCTCTCACTTCCACCACATAAACTTCCAAACTCCTTAATATGTTTCGAAAACACTGCACTGCTGACCAGCTGACTACTGGTATCTTTGTAAAAGCAAGAAAGCTTACTGAAAATATATCCCAAACTGGAAGCATGTTCTGGTCTTGCATCAAAACAAGAAGCTATTGACTTAAAAGAAACCAAATCAGAGGCATTGTGTGCTAGAAGCTGACAATTACTAGACTGATCTTCAACTATAGGTTGCACTGTCTTTAACGGGTTCTTGTCTTTATAAGTTTTTGTTTCAGAATGCACATTAGACTGAGAAAAGAGAAGGCACAATATGCTAAAGCCAGTTTGCTCATTAGCACCCATTAAGGATCCTGCAGAAGACATCTGTTTCATGTGGGAACAATCAGATTCAGCTCCTGAGCTGTCACAATCTGGAGAAGTAATTATTTTATCATCAAAATGACTGAAATTTTCAACCTTGTGGAGTGAATAAGCCACATTATTAAAGTTAGAACTATGTAAAGAAGTAGATAAAACATTCTGATACAAAACATTCTTACTCTTTAAAGTATGAGTACTTTTAGAATGAATTGAACTACTTTCCATGTCACGTGACAAGCAAAGCTCTCCTGCTCTGAGTTACTCCTTTCATTCTGAAATGCCTTCTCTGATTTACAAGGGGAGGACAGTCTTCCAGAACTGAAAAATAAATCCAGCATCTCCATATATGCCTTCTGTCTCTTACGGTCTCTTACTCCTGCATTTTCTCCTCACAACTCAGAAGCACAATTGCCATCTTTAGACAGAAATAGAAAGGCAGAGTGTGGCTTCCACTGTTGACATTTCTGTTAAAAATTTCAAAAGAACAAAATAAAAATGTTTTTGTAAAATCTTCTGAACTGAACATTTCTTAAACTGAGGATTGATTTTGATTAGATTTATACAGTCATTCAAAATTGGTACGATCTCTCTCTCGAAAATCCAACAGAAGTGACTGATATCTGATTAAGGAATAGTTGAGCTTTTCAATCCATCCCTGTTTTTTGTTTGTACAGTATCCATTTCACTTGGTTTATACTTGCTTTACTCAAAAATCCCAGGAAAGTCAACAGGTTTGTTGAATAAGCCATTATTTTTTTTTTCCCCACACATGCACAAAAAAGTACAGTAATTTCACGAATACAAGCTGCAGCAATTTGACAAAAATTTTGGTGGAAACCCGGAAGTGCGGCTAATAGTCAGGGGCGGCTAATATGTGAATAATTTTCTGACATTTACAACCCCAGACGTGCCAGCCAGAGTGCCGAGCCAAGCACCTGCCAGTAAAAGCCGGCATTCGGCGATTGTTACAGTGTTACTGTGTTGCCCTGGCTCCCTGCAGGCAGCACGGGGGGCGGGGAGAGAGGCGGGAGAGCTCTCTTCTTCCCTCCTCTGCCACAGCCCAGGGGAGGACGGGTGGGGGGGCGCGCCGCCATTGCCGCGGTTCGGGGAGGACGGGGGGAGGGGCGCGCCGCCATTGCCGTGGCTCGGGGAGCCGACAGGGGCCCTGCGCCGCCATTGCCGCGGCCCAGGGAGGAGGGGGGGGGCCGCGCCGCCATTGCCGCGGCTCGGGGAGTCGATGGGGGCCCTGCGCAGCCATTGTTGTGGCCCGGGGAGGCGGGTGGAAGCGCGCGCCGCCATTGCCGCATCTCGGGGAGCCGACGGGAGCCCCGCGCAGTCATTGCCACGGCTC
This sequence comes from Catharus ustulatus, assembly GCF_009819885.2. Taxonomy (NCBI): domain Eukaryota; kingdom Metazoa; phylum Chordata; class Aves; order Passeriformes; family Turdidae; genus Catharus; species Catharus ustulatus. The sequence continues at coordinate 5,040,745 of NC_046223.1, read as the reverse complement.
GGGGAGGAGGCGGGGTGCTCTGTCCGCGCCCGCCGCCGGCGCCACAGGTGCGGGAAAGCTCCGTCCCCGCCCGCCGCCGCTGCCGTAGGAGCGGGGAAAGCTCCGTCCCTGCCTGCCACCACGGGGCAGCGCCGACCCGGGGTGACCGAGCCCAGTGGTAGTGGCAGGTGGCCCCGAGCGGCAGCACCGGGTTGAGCCACCTGGCCCCGTCAGCAGCCCCTAGCGGGCCGAGCCTGCACAGCCTTAGCTCAGCCAGTAAACCCCGCCCTCCCGCGGTTCTGTTACTAATTGCACGCGGGTCCTCGCTGCGAACAACAGAGCGGCTTATATTCGGGTGCGGCTTATTTATGGACAAAAACCAAAATATTTGCCAACACC